>NC_086365.1:10872654-11192654 GCF_036324505.1 Eleginops maclovinus
TCCCCTCCACCCTAAACAGAGGCCCCCAGCATTGAGAGGCTGTTGTCAAAGGACTGGAAGGATAAACTTTTGGCCATGGGCTCAGGGCACATCGGAGAGATTAAAGGTATGGTTCCTCTGAATAATGACAGAACTAAACTTTAGTGAGCTGAATTCAATTAACCCTTTCAACCTAATAAGATGCACCTCCGATGTCCGTTGATAATTAATACTAAACATGTATTTTGCCGCATAATCAAAAGGGATTTAGGTGGATGTGAATCAATAGTTACAGTGCAGAACCGCTAGCAGCTAATGCTACCTGACTTTTCATAGTGCAAAGGGACCAAAATGCAAAAATATTAGCCCACAGATAACTCGCAACATCATCCTTCCTGTTTACAAAAAGGCATGATGGGAAAACCAGTAGCAACAAACTCAAAACCAGAAAATCAGCTTTGCTGGCCAAAATTCCTAAAAATCAGCTTTTTTGTTTCACACAAGGTGCAATCTAAGAACACATTCATATAGAGGAAGACACGTGAACAATTAGCATGAAGATCAATCATTTATACAAGCATCCACATGTCAGTTGAGGACATTTCTGAGTGGTCTTTCAAGGTTTAATGGAACTAAATTTGCCTAACTTCAGTTGAACTAAACACAAATGAGCCGAACCGGCCGCCTGTCCCGTCTGACCGAAATGTCAATGACGTCTGTGCTCGAGCATCGGCTCTGCGTTAATCTCGGTGTTAATCACCCATTCTATCCACTCCAACCCTTCTTAACATCCGGGAGCGACAGACAGCGGAGGACAGAGGGCAGGAACGGAAACAAGAAGAGAGCCACGCTGTGAATATGCAGCAAGAGTCAGCCAGAGAGAGAGAAAGTGAGGGGGGGAAGATGTGAGAGAGGTGGAAGAGTCTGGCTATTATTCCCTGTAACTCCAGGGCAAAGCTGTCGTTCCCCTCCAGTAATCGAGCTTCATTAGGAAGCAAAGCAATATGTAATCAAAGAGCCTCGCGGAGCGGTGTGGCCGTAGAGAGGGGGGCTCCATTGATCAAACCCCCTTTTCGCAGCTCCCCGCCGCGTTGACATTTCTGTGTAGGGGCATCCCGCTTGGCGCACACCACACACCAACAGCTGGGGAGCAATACCAGGAGTATGAGTGCCTGAGTGTGTGTGCAGTGGAAGCGCTTGTACAGTTGTGTGTGTGTGTGTGTGTGTGTGTGTGTGTGTGTGTCCTAGACGCTGCTTATATAACGATGTGTGTCTGCGACAGTGAACATGTGCATTGATTGTAAAAAAAAAGAGAAACACACATAAAGTCAAGCGTTCACACACCAGCTCTTATTTGAGTGCATCCCTTGGGTTTTTTCCCCCCATCGAATACCATTGAGGAGCTTTTTGTGGGGGAACAAAGTGATTTTGAGCCTCCCCTCCCACTCTGTCTGCCTTATTGAGAAGCAATGTTGGTAAAAAGCCTCATGTGGTTCACATAGTAAACACACACTCAGGTATGGAACTCAAATCCTGGGATCTGTGGCACGGGACAGTAGAGACAGAGACAGGATAGGTTCATTTCCTGGACAAATGGCCCCTTATGCACATTCTCACGCTGCACAGCAGTTTCACAAACAACTTGTTTCAGCACTTCATTAAAATGCAATGATGTGACACGGGGAATATTTAAACCCGAGACCTAAGATTGTTTAATATACGATCCAACTTAAATATTCTCATGTCTTTGGCGTCATTTTGTACACATTATCTTGTATTTAAATCAAATTCAATACCGTAGTAAGATGCTCTCAAACAAACTTGAGTTGCTGAGCTAATCAGTAACTGCTTACCATGTAGTAAGCGCTTTAATTAAACCTTCATTTCATTATCTTAACCTGATGGGATCATTTAGAGCAACGCTGTTATCCTGGCCATGGAAATATACTTAGCTCCTTCTAGTCTGCTCTCTTTCTTTGTCGCCTCTCCTTTCCCTTCTTACCTCATATTTCCCTCACACTTTTCCTCTCCTCCACCATCATGTCTTCCATCTCCTCCCTCCTTACTTCCCTCCCTCCTCAGCCATCTCTTCCCCCCGGGGGAAGTTATCAATGCAGCCGGGGTCATTAATTAGCACCGCGAACACAGTGACAAGTATTACATTGTTACAAATTGGTTAATTACGCCATGCACGAGTGTGCGAGAGAAAAAAAAGAGAGGGTTGGTGTGGCTTCCACAGGTCTGTAGGTGAGCCCGGGCCGCAGCAGTGTGCCTGAGGAGGAGTGTGTGTAAACCGATGGAGGAAACCAGTTATCGATCGGCCTGCCAGACTCGCAGCAGCTGAGGAAACAAGCGGACGCCAGCTGATTTATGGGGCGGCCACAGAAATGTTAAGTTTCTAAATCTCGTCTCAGTTAGGAAGCGTGTTGTTTTCTTGGATCCTTTTCCTTCTGCAAACACTCTCTGGTTTACTGATGAAAGATCCACAGCTGAGAGGGGGATTGAGAGCAGCTTGTAGGGAAAGAATCAACTGCTTGTCTTCGTTTTCACACACCTATCCAGGCTGCCGCTCCAAGGAATGTCCCCCCCCCCACCTCAACACACACCCTGTCCTGCACAGGAGTACCCACTTTTACTGTGTTTGCATTTGTGCATGTGCCTAGATGTGTGTGAGTGTGTGTAAAGGGGGGTTCACCCCAATAAGAAACCCTTACAAGAAAGACTCCTTTGATCCGTCGTTTCACCTTTGCCACCCCCCTTATCCTTTTTTCCTCCCTCTTGCCCCCTTCCTCCCCACCGTTCACCCCCCATTTGAACAGGCTAACGTTTTTAACACAAGGCTCTTTCTTGTCTTGGTCAGCTTTGGCTATACACACACACACACGCACACACACACACACACACACACACACACACATTTCTGGCGCTACAAAGGTAGGGTCTGTGAGTTAGGACAGCGGCGTGTTTATTTTTCCAGCGGCCAGTGCTCCCGACAGTTGCCTTTATTGTTCATTGTTGGCGGATGGATGGAGTGCAGGGGGAAGTAAAGGGAGTGAGGGGGAGGGTTGTCGTGGGCAGTGAAGGCGGGTAGGTGCTGGGGGGTGGCGCGAGGCGGCGGCTACCAACAGGGAGGACAAATGGATGGCTCTCACCTTCCAGAGCGGTCAAAGGGCAGGTCAGCAGCCGGGACTCCTCGCCTTCTTTCCCTCTATCCTCTCTCCCCCTTTCATCCCCCTGTGTGCTCTCTTTCTTTTCCTCCCTGCTTCCTCTCTTCCACCCTCTTTCTCTCCTTCTCTCTTCCTCATCTGGTTTGGCTGGTGCAGGAATGCGGCGCTGTTAAAGGTAGCAGCTGAAGAACAATGGGGGATTGTGCTATTCAACACACGCACACACACACACACACACACACACACCAAAGGCATGTAGGCAAACATCGGTACATATGACCAGACATGGGTGCACACACTCATACTGATTGTGCCTCAGTGTGCCTCTTTATAACTACATCCTGTTGAATGATTTAGGCCTTGTGTGGAAGGGTGTGTGTGTGTGTGTGTGTGTGTGTGTGTGTGTGTGTGTGTGTGTGTGTGTGTGTGTGTAATGGAGCTGGTATGTCAGGATCTGGGAGGTCAGAGGTCAGGCCATGCTAAATGTGAGCAGGAGGTTGCCTGACTGCAGGGTAAACACAGACCAGACACACTCGCCTTCTCTCTTTACACACACACACACACACACACACACACACACACACACACACACACACACACACACACACACACACACACACACACACACACACACACACACACACACACACACACACACACACACACACACACACACACACTGATAGCTCAATCCCCATATTTATCTTTAATTCAACGTCAATCAAATTATTTACATTATACTAAAATGTACATTTGAAAGCTGCTGGTGGATTTATTTGGTCTGCTGAACATATGAATCTGGCTCAGATTTAGCACATCTTTTGCCACTGCATTTTGTTTAGAAGCGTTTCCACAGCCAGATGTATTTTCTTTATTCCAATAAAGCAATAAAGGCAGTGATGGATGTGGCTTGAGTAATCACTGCTGGCCTTTGCCCAGGAAAATAAGTCAACATCTGGTTTTACAACTCTGCAGCCCTCAGACGCATTCTGCTAACCGTGCCTTCCGTTGACAAGCCCTCTCTACCATCCGGCCCCTAACCACTCATATATTAAGCTGGCCAACAAGCCAAGGATAGCTTTACACTGCTCTGTTGTTCCTCCTTTCTCTCCTTCGTGCCTCTGACCTCTAACCTTACCCCCACAATCCATTATGTCCTACGGATAGCCATGAAAATCTCTCAAAGAAGGGAAAATACATCATGACCTCTTATATCTTATATATCTGAAATATGTGCCCTCATAGAAGAAGTTATACTCACAACCTTATATCTGTGATCAGCATCTAGTCAACAAAGTTTTGCACTTTTCTTCCAAAGGGCTTTCATCTCACCTTCGACCTTTCTCTCCCCTACCCTTTCTCTCTCACTCTATAGGTACTGCGGACAGCCTGGCGGAGAAAGAGCGCCAACTCATGGGCATGATTGGCCAGTTGAGCAGCCTGAGGGAGCAGCTCCTGGCGGCCCACGAGGAGCAGAAGAAGCTGGCCGCCTCGCAGATGGAGAAGCAGAGGCAGCAGATGGAGCTGGCCAAGCAGCAGCAGGACCAGGTACAGAGCGCGCTGCGTGTGAAGGGCTGATACTGTGGGCCTCTGCTGCCAAATAAAAACGTTACTAGTTAAAATAATCATTAAAAAACTCGTATGAATGATCTTCTACCCCACATAATTACACGAAAGCTCAGTAAACAGTCAACAAAAGCACAGGATTGGCTGTGGATTCAGAGTCACAAGTGTTACACACACACCATTATGTGCGGATACACTTATATTTAAGTTTCACAAATGGTCATCAACAGTCCTCACACAGATCTTACGGTGGGCTGAAAGGTGTGGTGGAAAAGCAACAAATCATATGCTTTTCTTCCTCCACCACACACACACACACACACACACACACACACACACACACACACACACACACACACACACACACACACACACACACACACACACACACACACACACACACACACACACACACACACACACACACACACACACACACACACACACACACACACACACACACGAACACCTTACTGTATACTGTATACTGTATAGTGTTCAAGCAGCCAGAGACAAGCGCCTTTGGCAGCTTGAGCACAGGGACATTGCACAGGAATAAGCTGAGGCTACGTAGCGTTGGAGCGGATGTAGTGTAGACACACACACACACACACACACACACACACACACACACACACACACACATACACATACACATACACATACACATACACACACACACTCCAAGCTCACAGGCAAGAGTCTGCCAGGTATTTGCATAGAGAAGGGTTTCCCTCTTTGTTGTGCTTTATGGCTTCTGGAAAGCTCGGCTTTACAGAGAGAATACGCACATAGACACAGAAACCCAGCTGTAAGGACAAATCACCTGTGACACACACAATGCCTTACAGTGTCTCTGGCTAACTTCCCTACAAGTGTGTGTAAGGGGTCTAGCTGGACGTTAAGGTACTTTATTCCTGCTCTCCCATTCCGCTCTGAGCCACAGGAGAGTTACAGTGCAACATCTATTTCTATTTTATTCCAGTAATAAGGTGAAATTTCATCACAAGCAACAAACAAATAAATGTGTAAAAGAGAGAAAATGTTTCAGAGTTTCAGAATGTAAAAACATTAACAATGCTCATGTCAGTGAGTGTGTCGGTGGGACACTGTTGTCCAATTGGCTGTGAGCTCTTTAATATTTCATGCCAGGGCATCGACCCTCTGTCGTGCAACTGGCGCCTCAGAGACCTGCAGATGTGTCTCATCTCCCAGAGGGCCCGCACACACACCCAAACACTCACAACACATGCACACACTCCCACACTAACACACTGCACATACATTGAAATAATCTGTTGTGTTCTCCCCTCCTCAGATTGCCCGGCAACAGCAGCAGCTTCTGCAGCAGCAACACAAAATCAACCTCCTGCAGCAACAAATCCAGGTGAGGCCTGGTTTGTGAGTGTGTGTATGTGTGTATGTGTGTGTGTGTATGTGTGTGTGTGTGTGTGTGTGTGTCCAATCCATGTGTGTAGTCAGGTGTTTGTGAGGATGTGCCCACAAAGGCCACTCTGTGATTGTGATTGTTGCAGATTCTTTGCTCTGCCATCAGCATTTGGGGCCTGAATCAGTGTTGACTGATATTAGCCCCTCTTCCACACACACACACACACACAACCTGTGCAATCACTTTAAAGTGGTCAGTCTGCTTGGAAAATCAGAACTAGAACAGTATGTTCGTTTTAGGTCTTTATTATATAGTGGATTTGCAATGTGACATATATGTCATGTATGTTGTATAAATCCAGACAGAAAAGACGAGAACAAGTGAATCATTAGTATTGTTTTGCTAAATTGCAAATACAGTTTTCTTGGTTATTAGGAACAAAGTTGACTTATTTTTACCCTAATTTAATCTTGTATCCATTTCATAAGGACAATGACTCCGTCACAGATTGGGCGCCTGACAGTGTTATGATAATGAGAAGAATTTGAGATAAGTCACCATATATCTTCATCTACCTGTCCTCATCCTACCTTTGCCTTTAGTTTTTTTCTCCTCCAGTAAAAGGAAGCATTATGCTGTCTTTACTTTTTATCAATCACCTGACATCCACAGGAGGAATTCCTTTCACCAGCCAATATAAGGAGATGATGATGACCATTAATAGCAAAAAAAATCTGAAGAGTTAATTGTCTCAAACGTCGATTTGAATATGAATCTGTGTCTTGAGCTTCAGAGAAAAAAGGGTTGGTATATAAGTAACACTAAAAAATGGAGGTATTGTCCTTTTGGCTGCTACACTGGAGCCTCTATGTTGGTCCAGGTGGCTTGGAACGAATAGCCCAGGCCTTTGTAAAAGCAGATGACACTGAATTTTGAGCTGAGAAAGCCAGGCTTTGTATCATAAAGAGACACCCTGTCCAAGAGGGAACACACACATACACACACACTCCCTTTCCCCTAAGAGTTAACCAGTACACAGTTTGTGATAAGAGACCTTGTGATAGCATGCATGTGGGACGTGTGTCTATGTGACTGCGATTGTGTGTAAAGCAGCTGTGTTTATTTGCTTTGTGCGATTAAAACTAGGAATTGTTCGCGTTTTGTCTCTTTGACCCAAAAAAAAATGGTTTCTGAGGTTTCCTCTGTGCATTCTCGAGTGTCCATTTCTTCATCTGTGCGTACGTGCGCGTGTGTTCGCCGCAGCTGTGTGTGTTAAGCCATAAACACGTCCGCTCATGATTCACTCCCTCGCGACCCCGCCGAGACAAAGCTGTCTTTCCCATGACTTTGCAACCTTTTCCCAAACAAGCGTCTCTCCATTGAACGGGCCCAACAATAGTTTCTCACAAGCAGGGGCAGCTGTAGGCAGCCTCGTTAGGAGCGGGACACAATCAACAGGGGCTCATCACAGGAGCGCAGAAACACACACACACACACATCCACGTATATCACACACATCAAAGTGCGCACAAACAAACATACTAAAATATATACGCTTTCTCTCGCCCGCACACACGCCTATCAGTCTCAGGGAGCGCTTCACACTCGCCTGATGATCAAACACACACTCATCATCAAAGACTTGGTGGAGAAATACACTGCTTAATCATTCATGAAGAGATTGTCCGCACAATCCCACAATACAATGGCCTGCCAGAGAGAGGGCACCAGGTTCAGAGAGCTGGGGTTTGTGTGTCTGTGTGTGTTTTCTGTGTCTGTATGATAAGCCCCTTGTGATTGCATTTCCCCCTAACGAGGCTGAGTTCAGCTGTCCCTTCGTGCATGTGTGTGTGTGTGTGTGTGTGTGTGTGTGTGTGTGTGTGTGTGTGTGTGTGTGTGTGTGTGTGTGTGTGTGTGTGTGTGTGTGTGTGTGTGTGTGTGTGTGTGTGTGTGTGTGTGTGTCCTTGGCTTTTGTTAGGCCCAAACCCCAAAAGGCCTGTGAAGAATGCTTTCAACCGTCCACTTGGAAGAGGTGATGAAATGAAACGAATAATCAAGCTCATGAAAAAGAGAGGAGTGACACACATCCCTCATGAAAGGAGGACAAATTATTTATTGTCCTCGTGTCCGGTTTCCTATTTTTCTCACCCTGAAACCCAAATCAAGTCAGCGATATGCATGTGAGGGTCCACTATTTGGGCCAACAGCACTCTCTGAATGGGGTGCGGGGCTGACAAACAAGCCGGTTTATTTACAGAGGCAGGCATCACAGCAACATAAGCTAATGACAAACACACACGCTCACAGCAGCCATTAGTGTCCAGGAGTCAGTGATTGGCTACTTTATTGCTCTGACTTATTAAATGTACCTGGAATTATCCATTAATAGAACCAATTATGATGCTTTATTCTGCCCAATCCTCAGCCGATACACACACAGATTCACAGATTACTTTTAGAGGAAGCTTTTATTCTGAAACATCTAATCCTATTCTAGATCCTGATCTGTTTTTAGGACCTGAAGTCCTGAATAAAACTAACCTTTACCTCTATCCTTACCCCACCTCTAATTCTAACCCTTAATCCAAGTCCTGGCCCTGGCTTATCCTTAACCATAACCCATCCTACCTAATCTACCTTTTATTCTTAAAACTAAACTCAACCCCCTGCTCTGCAAAACTTTCTGCTCAATCTGAGGGTACAACACAACTTGTTCTTTACAGAATCACCGAACAAGAACATGTGAGCACATAAAGACACAGACAACACATTACACACACACTACCCCCTGCTAGGGGTCTTCTTGTTAAGCTCCCAGGGGTGAGCACATTTCCTCAAACTTCGCTTTACTTTGCCCCTCGTCTCCTCTCATTCTAATTAAACAACTCGTCTCCGAGGCTCCCTCCGGTGTTGCCGGGGACGACTGTTGCCGCCGTGCAGGGAAGCGCGACGGGGATGAAAGGAGCTCACCTGCCGAGCGGCTCAGGGCTTACCTTGAGAACACGCACACATTTTCATAGAACAGAGGCAGCACTCGCACTCTGTATATTCAAACAGAGGGATGAGGGGACACTGCCTAATGAATCAGAACCCACTAAACCAAGTCACACTCACACACACACAGTCTTTCATTTCAAGTGCCACAGTTCCTATATGTTGAGGACAGCAAAGCAGAGATAAAGAAAAAGTGAGAAGAAATCAGAAAATGAGCAAAGCCACCTGATGTTGACTAGTTTAAGAGAGGCCAGACGCGCCGGCGACAGCGGCTAACAAGCTCTCTATTAGGGCTAAGCCACATTGGTAACTCAATTACACGCACACACAAACACACGCAATCACACCCTCCAAGCGTTATAGCTGATGCAGTCAAAAGCACAAGCCCATGTCCGTGTTCAATACGTTGTATTCCGTGGGAGAAAGAAAAAACCCTAAAAAGCTTTTCATTCAATTCCACACACATACAGTACAGTAAAACACACACTGTGCATGCACACACACACACACACACACCTCCGTACACTGTGCATAGGAGCGGCTAACCCAATTGCCTGTGTAATTGTTTAATCACTCCCATTACACCGCAACCAGTGTAATTTGTGTTTTCCTTATGCACTTTGTGTCGATGCGCACGCACGCTCACTCAGACTGGACCGCAACCAAGCACCATTCCCACAGAGACGCTCACTTGCCTTCTCCCTAATGTACTGACACACAGACATACCTGTGTTTGTGTCTGTGTGTGAGAGCGTGAGCATGTGTGTGTGCATCCCAGCCATTGGGACATGAACCATGCCCCTGCATTCACAGCAGGCCGGCCTCTAATAGCCCCTGTCCATAGAAAGTTAATGGACTAATATTAAAGGCCAGCTATCTCTCTCCCTCTCTTTCCCTCTCACCGTCTCTCCAAATTAATTATTGGTTCTGTCGCTCGCACGTTCCTTCTTTAGCAATAGGTCATCCAGGTCTTACATTAATTGCCGGAGCATATGGTCGGCAACAGATTTTAGCTGTGGGACTCGCACTTTAGCGGGGGCTATTTTTTTCGCGCGCTCAGATGCGAGCCATATTGTGCGGCGCTGGCAGCTATTGTTCGGCGCATTAACTTCATAGAGCTAATTACTCCCCAATAATAACTTTACCTTGGAGTTTTTAGCGCGCCTCGTGCCAACCAACCTGTTTCGCACCCCATATGTTAATTAGCGGCCACATCTTCATTATGCCGCAGCGGCGCTTTAAGTTCAAGCTGTGCCGCCTGGCGCGTGGTGAACGCAGCCTCGACTCGGTGCCAATTATCCAACATTTGCTCCCCTATCCGTCTCTCCTTCCCTCGCTCTTTTCTCCCTCTCCTGTTCATTCTGCTGTTTATTTCTTGAGAAGTTCTCTCGCCAGGGTGAGTTGTCGACGTCTCTCTTTCTGTCTGTCCTTTTTGCCCCTGTGAAAAGTTCTCTGGAAGTAAAGTTTCACACTTCTTCTTTATATCTATTTTTCCATTCCCGAATATTTTCTTTGTTTTACATTCAGTTATCCCTGATTAGAGGATTTTTTCTCAGATGAGTTCCAGTTTTGTTTGTTTCAGGTTTCATTTTTGGATCTGGGGGAGGGGTTTGCAGATAAAAAGCGAATCCCCTTATCCTAGGCGTCTGCAGCCTACAGCAGCAGCAGTGTGATGTTCTCTGTGTGTTGTAGGTTTTCATGTTCACTTTGGGCCTGATGTGAAAGAGAAGCTGAGGAGTGCGTTATTCCCCAAAGCGCCTGCTGTTTCAGAAGTGCCTTTTCCTTTATGTGGGATCTGGAGATTGTCTGATAGATCTGGCCTCGCTCTCACTTTCCCTATCTCTGTTTCTCTCAACATCACTTTCTCTCACAGGCTTTTCTTTCCTTCTGTCACTGCACCGCTTTGTCTCTGATTCTTATTCTCTGATTTGGGAAAGCGCTCCGCCTCTCTTTTCTACTAGTCCCGCTTTCAAAGTGTACACTATGATCACGAGGCTGACACACAGAGCTCTTAATCCACTTTAACGTATCGCATTATTGTATGTCCAATATTAGGAGAAGTATCAGGTTAAGTCATTTTGTAGATGTAAAGGAATGTAAATGTGAAGGAATGCACAGAGGGAGACGCTTCGATATATCATGGGATCATCTAGTGGACAATCTCCCCTCACCCAAACACACACACACACACACACACACACACACACACACACACACACACACACACACACACACACACACACACACACACACATTTCAGACAGCCCTTGTAGAGTCCCTTGTTTCTCTCTGTTACATTCAACTTGCTCTGACCCATGTTTTCTGCCTCATACTCGTGGAGGTCAGTGAGTGTGTGTGTGTGTGTGCCAGTGACCATGGTAGGCTCGTGGTGCTGCTCATCAGCTCAACAGCTGTTACACACATATCCAACTCAACTATTATAACAGCGCCATATGGGAGGAAATGATCCTCCATAAAGCATTCTCTGTCTTTTCCTCGGTGTATTTCAGTGTTCTTTCTTCCCCTTTTGTGTCTTTCTCTTGTCTCCTTTCTGCTGCTTGATCTTCTTATCCAATTGTGGAGACGCACATGTATTGTGCAACAGTTCTGTAGGCTGATTAATATCTTCTTATTGTGCGCAGCCTTTTTGTGAAGATATAAAGAGGCAGATATCGAGAGGAGAAGCCATCTGCGCGCAGTACATGTGCCAGTGTGTCTATGTACAGTATGTATGAATTCCAGCTGCCACAGACTTATCTGCCTCCTCGTCTCCCCTCTTTCCTCACAAGTCATCAGCGCTTAGCTCACTTTTCTTATACTCTTTACTCCTTTCCTTTCCTCTTATCACCTCTTCTCTCTTGTTTTTTATTTCCTCCCCTCTTTTATCTTCTCCGCTCCTTTCCTCTTATGTCCTTTCTTCTTATTTTCACTTCCCTCTTCTCCTTTCCTCAACTCCTCTTCTTTCCTCTCCTCTCCTTTCCTCTAATTTCATTTTTTCTCCTCTCCTCTCCTCTCCTTTCCTCCCATTTCTCCTCTCCTCCTCCCTACGGTACATTACAGTATTGCTAGCCAGCTCCACTCCAGCATATGTCCAATTAGGCCTGAAAGGCAAAGCGGAACTGTTCTGTCTGTGATTTGTCCCGGCGGGGGTCCTGTCCGAGCGTCGCGCTGGAACGCCTCTCCCTTCTGATCGTGCGGCACGGCGGTTTATGGTTAACCAAAATGGTGGAGTAATTATTGTTTTTGGTGTAAGGGGGAAACAGGAGCTGCTTGAAGGGAGCTGTATTCCCCTGCGCTGTGATAGTTTGATTACAGTGCTGCTGGCTGCCGCATGCCGGCACACAGGAGGAGGGGTAGAGGAGACGCGCTCACACAGAAACACACACATAGGTATTTACAGTACACGGGCATGCATACGCCCAGGGAAACTTCAGTATACACACGCGGGCTGGGAGCGCTGTTAACTCTGAGACAGCTCTCAAGCACTTCAAGTGTCCATATCACAGAGATATTACCTGGTTTTACCGCAGAAACCACCGCATCCTTATGATTGTGCAGCCATTTCCATCATTCCAGATCAATTTCCTCACATCACACTGCTTTTACCTGCCCATTATCCTATTCAGCCACTCTGCCCTCCAGGCAAAATCAGAGAGGCAGGGGGAGCCGGAGGGAGGCGAGGAGCTGTAAAGAGGGAACAAAGTGCTATGCAGGAAGACAGGTCAAAGGCCTTAAGACCCTATCAGGGATTTGATTTAAAGGGGCCCCGAACACTTTTACTACAAGCCGTTTACACGTCATGTGGAGTATCAGTCAGAAAACAATTGGATAAAGTATTCTGGAGCAGCGTTCTCTGGTATATAATCATAGAGAAAAGCTATCTAACCAAGTTAAATATGGATCTACTAAGCACCATGTATATTTGAAAAAGTTTTACTTGTGTTTCAGGACGTCAGAAACAAACAGGCCACCTTTGAACTGATAAGCCTTTTGTCTAAGGTTAGTTCAAGCACATCTGTATAACGGCACTTTTTATCTAGACATGTGATCTCAAATGGAGACCCTAAACATTGTGGGGGAAAACTGTTTGCCTGAGGTGTAAAATAAATAATATAAATATAAATGAAAGAGTGTTGTGGTGAATCAGTGATTATTTTGGATTATATTCTTCTGCTTTTTGTATGATATTTCAGTACAGTGTAGGCGTAGCATTGTTGTATTGCTGCCATGCCCAAAGACTCAAAAGCGAATGAATAGCCAATGAAAACCCCACAATGTATGTTTACACTATGTGAATAAAAAGAAGATAACTGGCATAATGTACCTATAGAATGAACAGGTTTTGGACCCTTTTTAATTATTGCAATAGGAAACACATTCATTTCCTGTACTGATTATAAGTAAATGTGCACAGAATTTGGCTTGAGCTCCTTTTTCTAACTCCACATCATTCCAGGATTACACCTCAGCTTTACAGCTGGATAAGATTCCTTATTTTCCTCCTCGTCTCACCTTATTCCACTCCTCCTTTCCTCCCCACTTCCTCTCCTCATCTTCTCCCATCTCTCCTCTCAAACTGTCAGTCAGTCCATCACACGCGAGTCTTTGTGCGTTGTTTTTGGCAGAACGCTGTTTAGTGCAACCATCTGTCTCCTACTTCTCTCTCTTTCTGTCTCTCCTTCTCTCCCTCTCTCCCTCTCCTGTCGTCCCTGCCAAAGCCACCCATCGGAGGAGCTTTTTTCTGCGTCTCCTTTTAAAATCCTGGAAACCTTGTGAAGTCGTATGGCTCTCTGCCGACGGGCGCGCAGAGAGGGTTGTGTGCTAGTGTGTGTTTGGGTAGTTGAGGGGGTTGATGTGGGGAGAAGGGAGAGAACATCATCTTCCAAATGAAAAGGAAAAGGCCAGCTGTTGTGCGAGTTTAGTGAACTGTTCCCACAACTTGCTTTCTGTCTTTGAATCTAGAAGATAGAGTGCTTAGGAATGTGTGTGTGTGTGTGTGTGTGTGTGTGTGTGTGTGTGTGTGTGTGTGTGTGTGTGTGTGTGTGTGTGTGTTTGAGGGGGTGGGTTCATTAGTGTCTTTACAGACTGATGTCATATGTGTTTTCCATATGTATGTCATTAATTTATGTATATGAGCCTGAATGCATATGAGTGTGTGAAATTATTCTGATGTAAAGTTGGATGTAACTGTCTCTGAAGTCTGTTCTGGGGTCAGTCACACACACATGCACAGATAATGCGTGAGATGCTAAAGGTGCTGATGTTAACTTCCCCTTTTTTTCCCCCACTTCCTCCTCTCTTCTGGGCTTCCTTCTCTACCCCCTCTCCTCCCCCTCCTTCATCAGCAGGTCCAGGGCCAACTCCCTCCGCTGATGATTCCCGTCTTTCCTCCGGACCAGAGGACTCTGGCGGCGGCGGCTGCCCAGCAGGGCTTCCTGATGCCCCCTGGCTTCAACTACAAGCCTGGCTGCAGTGAGTAGCTTCCTCACGTACCGGCATGAATAGGTGTAAAAGACTTTCTTATGTGTGATGTTTCAAATGTTTTTCACCAAAGCAAGGTAGAGTCTGACTGTTTTCCCACACAACGAATGGGATTGTTTCCCAAAAGACGAGCTCGCCCCTACAACAACATCTCTCCCTCTTAATAGAAAAAACAGTCCAAATACACCCTTCCTGTTTACACTCTCATCTCTCCCTCCCTCTCTCGCTCAGTCCTCTTGGCTCCATCCTTTTGTCTTGTCTATTTTTTGATGAATAAAAGCAACAAAATGCAGGACATGTTTTTTTTTTTTTTTTTGGCCATCACGCTCCGGCTGTGTGGCAATGTGTTGTTTACCATGATAGAGAGAGAGAGAGGCAGAGACAGAGAGGTGGGAGCTTGCCAGGGGATGCTGGGAATAAATGCACGGTGGGGGGGTTAGCAGAGGGGGAGGGAGGGGCGGTAAATGTGACCTGCCCCAGGTTCTCCTCACATTAACACGGGAAGCAGCCAGAACATGTTTCCAACACAGCCCACACACACGAACACACAGAGACACACACGCACACACACCGGCAGCCAGAGAACCTTTTGATATCGCAACTCAAAAAGATACTTCCACACTGATCTGTGAGCGTGCACATGAGCTCGTGCACGCTCAGTACCCCCCCACCCCCTTAGAGTTTCACAGCTTCCCAAACAAGTCCACTCCATTTTAATTAGTGCCATCTTCACCCACGCCCACTGCCCACGTAAATACCCTATCAAGTGGTGGGCTCGTCTTTTCACTGCCTCCGCCAACTCCAACCGGACTGGCACTCGGCGCCAGGCTGAGCCGCCCCTGAGAAAACTCTCTGGCAACTTTCAAACTTGTTGTGAGTTGCTGTAGTTTGGTGCTGCCGCTCTAAATAGGACATGTGTAGCATTGTGCTCTGACATATTCTCGCAGCTCCTCATAGCTTTGAAGATAGGAATAGATTTTATCCACACTTTATAGATTTTCTTGGCACTCTTATAAACCCTTGTTGAACAGTGGCACAGTTTATCTACCGTCCAAGCTGTTGATATCAAATCTAAAGATAACTTTTTAACCTTTGTGGGGACTTAGAATTCAGTTTAAATTTCAAAGAAATACATTTGTTCTACAAAACACTTCCTTATGTATGTAGGTATGACTTTTTTTTATCATTTTCTTAAAAAGCTCATTTTGGAGCAGGTTGTAGTTGCTTGAATAAGATTTTTTTTTTAAACAGAAAATGTAACCCCCCCCCCCCCCCCCACTCCTAATTGTGTAAGAAAAGCTTTTACAAATGTAGGACATTTTAAATTGTGCACAACAGAAATATTGATGCCTTAATCTAGCTCCCTCCTTCCTATGTTTCTCAGTGAGAAATGTCCTATTTGTCCGCCGAGGTCGCTGTCCCCGAGCCAAGAGCAACATGTTTGCTTTCCTCCGTCCGTCTCCCTTTTGTTACAGCGACCCCCAGGAGGAGCATAAATATCCACCCAGCTCATGTTTGTCCAGGGAGCGAGGAGAAAGAACCCATCTCCTAGAATACACAGTCCTGAAATAATTCTGTAATCCCTCCTGCCCTCCCTCCCCGCTGGAGAAAAGAATGTCTCAGCTTCGCTTTTTTTTTTTCTTAAGAACTGAGTTATATGGGAAAATATGTCGGGAAACAAATTCTTGGCCTATCTCAAGCACACACATCTACGCAGGCACACACATGCACAATAGACGGTCCCAAGAAGCTGACCGCTAAAGGTTGAGGTCAGAGATGCAAGGTCAACCATGAGCAAGTTTCCTCCGTGAAGAGCCGAGCGTCCTTGAAGTAACACTAGCATACAATTCTCCACATGAGAACCAGAGCCGTCAACAGGCAGGTTTTACTCAATGTGACGATTATTGAGTGCAGTATTCCTAATTTCCTCTCCCCGTCCTCACCCTCCATCACCTCCTCCCCTCATCCCTGACCTTTTCTCTCCCTCCCCGTAATTACAGCGCTATCTGCACCTGGTCACTAATAAACCGCACTCGTCCTCTTCTCTGTCTCCTTCTTCCTGCACTTCTGTCATCTCCTCCGCCCTGTTCGTCCATCCATCCCTTGATTTATCAGTCCTGACAGTGGGGGGAACCAGGGTGGGGGGGAGAAAGGTGGAGAGTAACTTGCGAAGAAAGAAAGATGACAACAAGAAGGACACAAGGAGGGAGAAAGTGGGAGCCGGGCTGAAAGCAGCTCTGACAAAGCAGGAGAACAGACAGTTGAGAGTGGAGGAAAAAAGGGGAGAGAAGAGAGCGGCAATCGGCAGTGGCGGCTCTTAATTATGGCGCTGGGGCCAGCTTTATCAGAATCCCCTCACCTCGCTGCTCTTTGTCAGGGGGTATTAAGGAGGAGGACACACAATCAGGCTTTTCATTAAGGCCCTACCGACAGCACACACAAAGGACAGCTTTAACAGCTGCACAGAGGGACTCAGCTGGTGGGGGGGTGAGGCGAGGGGAAGGAGAGGAACCAAGGTGGGATGAGAGGGAGGAGAAAAACAAGAAGATGAGAGTAAAGACAGGGGGATGAAGAGACAGGAGGAAGAGGGGAAGTGGAAAACAGAAGAAGGAGAATAGAGATAGAGATAGAGGCATGGAGAGGTGCATCCTGGTGTGTAAAAATAAACTCAATCTGACTCAAAAAATGGGATCTTCTCTGATTTCCTTCAGGTGACCCCTACCCTCTCCAGCTCATCCCCACAACCATGGCGGCTGCTGCTGCTGCTGCCGCCGCCACACCAGGCCTCGGACCCCTACAACTCCAGGTAAGACTGCAGGATCCACACACAACATCATGTCCATCACAACAACAATCAGAAATATTACATTTTCCTTTTCACTTGGGTGGTCCCATAGCGAATAAATCCCCTGGCATACTGCCCACTGAGTTATACAGACACGGGAGAGGAGAGGGGGGTGCAAAGCTGTCACTTTCAGCCAAAGTGTGGACAGTGAAGCCATCTTAGAAAAACATGATCTCCATGATCAGAGCTCCGAAATCACACAGAACTGACAAGTGGTAGCGCAGCCCTGGGCTCTGTCCGGCAGTATTCAGACAACTGTCAGAGCTCATGTGTGTGTGAGGCTGAGGAGATCTCTTTCAATGGCACAGAAGCATCTTTGTGTGTGAACTTATCGTCATGATGACAACATTTTGTTTCTCAAGCACCTGGACTCACCAAGAAAGAAAATATAGGCTTTAACTACCTCTCAGCTTTCAATTCACGGTGATGGATAACTTTTCTCCCCTCTCATCCGTGCAGCTCTGCTTCTTATGTCATAATCGCGTCTCAACCGGTAAATAAGCCAGAGAGCAGGAAGAGATGACAAAGAGAGACAAAGCCTAAGAGGGGTAAAAAAGAAAAACAGTCAACATCTGTTATGGTGCTTTTAAGGAGGGTGAGCCTGTCTTTGGTCCTCTTCCTGTCTGAACATTTTGGATAAGCGGGCTATTGCTTGTTAATCCCGACCCCAGGATCACCGCTCATACACTCTCTCGCTGACACGCACACGCGACTAGACCTCAAATACTTCCACTCATATCCACGTGGGCTTTGGGGCCTCACTCTGCCGGGGGTTAAGAGCCTGCGCGGGCGTCCCCCGTGTGCCTGTCTGAAACAAATTAACCCCCGGTACCGGGCTCGGCCCCTGCACAGGCTGCACTTGGCCTTCTGTCTACTTGACATGCATTATCATAAAATATGACATCTGAGCAACGCAGCTGCCTCCACACACATCTCTGTTGCACATCTTTTTCACTTACTGTACACGTACAAGAGAGTGATGGGTGAAACATGGGTTAAAGGTGAGTGTGTGTAATACACTTGCACCTGTCAGCCAAACGTGCTGCCCCATATGCTCGACACTGCGGGGGGAAAGAATAAGTGTGTAATTCTATCAGGGAGAACGGACCCCGCTGTCGTCACTGATTTCATTATAACCCGTGTGTTTGAGCACATTTCTGTGTTTAGCCCGGGAATAATGTCCTCTGTGCCGTTATCACTGCCTCAATCTAGCTGTCCATATGTTCGACTGTGTTCAGACACACTCAATCTCCAGTTGAACGGCTTTGTCCACCTTGCAATTGGATTTTGTTTTTTTCAGCAGCAGGGAGGGGTGAGAGGACACAACAAGAGCAAAAAAACATCTCACTAGCAGATTTCTTTCTTACAATCCTCTCAGACTCACACAAACAGACAAACACACACACACACACACACACACAGTGGCACATTGAGATTAAGGCCCGTCAGAAAGAAAGGGATTTGCCCGGGCTAACACGAGTACAGATGTCTCAATGTGGATGGATTTCCTTTGGGATCGTCTCTGCGCCCTCATTTGATAAGGAGGTGTTTCTGCCGCCGAGACAAGACATGACAGTTGGTTTGGGCCTCAGGTCGCCACGGCAACACAGCGGTTTGGCAGACAGGACACAAATGAACCCACTTAACTGAGACAAACACACACGTACACACAAAAACAGATTGAAAATAAAAGATGTTCAGATAGAGAAGACAAGGAAATCCCAGCTGCCTTCGGGAGACCATGGAAACATGCCGACAGATACTGTTGTTAGTGCAACATGTGGACACACAACTCAACACATACACACACACTACAGTAATTCATTGTACCCACTTACTGCTGCCCAAAGTTCCTAATATGTGTTTTCTCATGATTTTCCTACATTTCTGCATTAAAATGTTGACAAATACAGAACAAACAGCTTGAATTCAATATATTCCATTTTTGAAAAGGTGTTATAAGTCTCAGATAAGTCATATTTTTAGTCCACATAATAACAGTGTAATCCTTAAGTGAGGCACACATATTTAATCATTGTTGTTTTAATGACAAGCATCTGACATTTTAGAGTGGATGTCTTTATGTCTGGATGAATTTAATCTGACCCAGAGGTCATGACCTTTGGCGCCTCAGCGCTTTCAGCAGGCTATAATCGACTCACTTGGGAAGCTGCTACATGGTGCTGATGATGGCAGCGCACACCCATACCTCTCTGGTGACCAAATGGCTCCCAAGTTACTCTTTTATTAGTTCTTTAATACACATTAAGTTATTTTGAGTGTCAATTTCAAATTCAAAATTACCCATGATGCATCTTGATGACAGTTGAAAGTGTTCTTAACTGCATTCCCCCAATTTGTAATACTTCGGATAAAATCTCTCATTCCAAATGCTGAAAAAAACTTCCCTGGAAACTAAAAGAAATACCATATTTGTCAATGTAAGATATTTCTAAACTGAACATGATGTGTGAAAAATGTTGAGATCTAAAAAACTGAATGTGGATAAAGTTAGAACGTTTCAATGATAAGCTATTAAAACAGCTGTCTATTTAAAACACGCACACAGTCCCACACATACATGTAAATGTTTAAACTACAGTGTAAGGGGTTTCAGATATTATGCCAAAGGATTTTTCAGAATCCACATCTCTCTGTGAGTCTTGAAGAGGGCGCAGTGACGGCACAATGGCTCTGAATACACTGCGTAGAGACTGAATACATACAAAGATTTAGATAAAAACTCTTCACAGCACAGCTTTGAGTTAAGTGCAGTTCTTAGAAACATGTATTAATCTCTCAGTGATGTAAAGCTCTTTAAACGTGTAAAATATCTTTCATAGAAATCAAGAGTAGCTCTTACAGTCAATGGGAGCTTAACACAGAATCCTATACAGATGCTTTTCAAGGCAATGGAGGCTTTCGAGTGTACAAGGTTGGCATTTAGCATCTTAATCTGGGGGATGAGTGTGACATTGTGCATTAGAGCATGTTAATCTGGCTCCCTGTTGACCCTTGGTGTCATTGATATCATCCACAAATGGACTAAAAAGGACAGACCGAATAAAAAGGAAATGCACTCATCCGGGCGACAGAGGGAGAGATTGGCGGTAAAGGTGAAAAGGTACCAAAGAGGTATTTAGAAGGAGGATCAGCTAAAAGGATAAACATCGAGAAAAATGGTGGGGAAGGTGGAGAAAACGTGTGGATGTGCGTGAGAGATTAAATGTGTGAGTTTGTGTGTATGGCGTGGCATAAAGAGGGTCAATGGCGCGGGTCAGGCATCATATGGAGAGGCAGATGTTGGAACATATTGTCCTGGATTACCGCACTGTACACCGGAGAGATGGGCGAGCGAACAACGGACAGGCGGTGAGAGGGAGGGAGAGGAAAAAACAGACAGGGACAGATGACAGGAGGTAAATGAGAAATCAATCGAGCAACTCGTTTCTCCACAAAACCTTATCTTCGCAGAGAAAGGAGTGCAGGGAAGCGTTTTCTCAGATGGGAGCATTGCTCCACTGCTGGTATCTCTTGTTGGCCTTAAGGCTGCTGGGAGTTGGAGGAAAAGCCATTTTGTGATAACAGCGTGGGATCAATGTGGAATCAATAGGCAGCAGAGATAGGCCACTATAGCTCTGCCTTACCACTTCCAAACACATAATGAGTAAACCAAATGTAGATTTATAAACTCTCTAATATATTATTGGTGTCATGGTGTCTTAAACATATTTCTCTCAACCTTGCAATGAGAAAACCAAACGTTCAGGATGCAGTGTTGCAGTAATAGAAATATAAAGTGAAAACTAACTTTTCAAAGCTGGCACAAAGAGAAACAGAAATAACCTAAACACTTGAAAGGTTTGTTGTTAAAGGTAAAGAAAACGTCCTTGAGGCTGAGCCATAAGGTGTATGAAAAGCAGCTGTCATGGTGTTATAAACACTCTGCCCTGTGTGCAGCTCTGCTCTGCGGGCTGCTTTCGCTTCATTTGTTGCTTAGTTCAGTCACAAGTCGTTACTCAGTTACTTCCAAAAGAGAGAGAATCAAAAGAGAAAATGTGAAGACAGGGTTTGTGTCCAATGTCTCTGAGTCTTTGTACATTTACTGAAAAAATAATGAAAACACATCAGAGACAGGAAGTCAGACAGACAAGAATCCATTGAGATCCATACAATAGTCCTCGGTGTCCCGTGTAAACAATAGAGCTCTGAAGCGCCGCTAACACTCACAACAAAGACCGGACGGCCTGGTAATCTGACTAAAACTGGAGATTATCGACAGAGACTCTCTCACACACACACACTCACACAAACATGATCCCCCCTACTAAGATGACAAGAGAAACAGTACAATCGCACTAATACCAAACAATCATCCCCATGTCTCGGAAAAACACTCAGTCACACATCACCTTTTTACTCTTAGTCAATGGGCTTCATGGGTTTCTGATCAGTAGACATGCATTCACACAAACATATGCAGATGCTTTTTTCTAACATGAGGAGATTAGAAACAGAAAGAGTAGTGAACAGGTCTTTACACACACACACACACACACACACACACACACACACACACACACACACACACACACACACACACACACACACACACACACACACACACACACACACACACACACACACACACACACACACACACACACACACACACACACACACACACACACACACACACACACACACACACACACACACACACACACACACACACACACACACACACAGCTCAGCAGTATGCCTTGCCAGTGAGTGACATTTCAAATTCCTTAGACTCATCCTGCATCTACGATTGCATTCCCCCACCCCTCGCTCATTGTGTTGCTGTGTGTGTGTGTGTGTGTGTGTGTGTGTGTGTGTGTGTGTGTGTGTGTGTGTGTGTGTGTGTTCGCTCCTCCGGTCACCCCAAGGGGCTTTGCGCTGTCACTTCCTGTTTGTTGACATGCATGTCGTTGTGGCGACGCTCTGGGCTCGCTCCACAGTGCCCTGTGTGTGTGTGTGTGTGTGTGTGTGTGTGTGTGTGTGTGTGTGTGTGTGTGTGTGTGTGTGTGTGTGTGTGTGTGTGTGTGTGTGTGTGTGTGTGTGTGTGTGTGTGTGTGTGTGTGTGTGTGTGTGTGTGTGTGTGTGTGTGTGTGTCATTGCTCGCCGGCCCATTGAACAGGCTCTGAGTGACGGGAGCTGGCCTTGTAATGGAACTCAATTCACTCGGCAAATAAAGAGGCCTTTGAACCACTGGTCCGAATATGGCAGGACACACAAACATGCTCACACACAAAAACACACACACTCACACCGCCTGTGGTCCCCTTGCTAGGGGGTTTGGCTGGTAGGGAAGGGCGGGTGAGGGGTGTTCATGCTCGGCTGCACCCCCCCCCCCCCCCACTCTCTCTTCCAGGAGCCACAGTGCAGCTAATTGAAGAGAAATGAGCGAGCAGAGGCTGATCTGATCTCAGTCCTCCGAGCCGCATTCACGGAACTCGCCAGAGCATGACTGATCCCCCGCTGATTTCCACATCAGCAGCACCCTGTTTACTGTATGTACCTCAATTATTATCGTCCCCCTCTGTGTCCATGACACCAGCTGAGCAGAGAGAGAGGAAACATACTCCATGTAGAAAAGAAGCCTTGATAGTCACAAGACTTTTCAGAATTGTAAAAGAGTATATGTAAAGCTTCGACTGTTTGCCAGGCATGAAGCTACTTTGCGTCCTTGTCTATAAAGGCAGAAAGCCACTAATCTTTTTGTCAGGATATGTATCTCATCTAAGAGATAACTATAACTGAAAACTAACTAAAATGGCTGTTCCAGTGTTGGAGAGTAAATATTGTTGGTGACACATGTGAGTGACAGTCAAGTTATTTCAAATTCCAGTTTGTTCCAAAAAGTACTTCTTTGTCTTGAGTGTTTGCTGCCAATTTCAATGGCTCCTCTTTTTTTCTTGTTTGTATAAAAAGAGATACATGTCTTTATTTAAGATAGCAGAGGAGAGCAGGAGCTAATGTGGCTGTCAAGAATGATAGAGAGAGGTACAGAGAGAGAGAAAGAGAGAGAGAGCAGTGACAGCATCTCTTCCCTGTCCATTTGCATAAACCAGCCTTTGTTTGACGCCGGTGGCCGGCAGCCAAGCACCAACAGAAGGACGGAAGTTAAACTAAAAAAAACAAAAAAGGATGGTCCTTTTCCAGAAAAATCTTCCACCAGAAATAAATGATAACAATTATAACTATTCAAAAAAAACAACACATCAGTTACTTCTCGCTAAACAACCGTTCTGCTGCTCTTCAGAGGAGAGAATAACAATTCGGAGAAAACAAAACAGCGTCTTACAGATTTGTATTAGCCCAAATGAAAGTAATTGCAGGAGGATTTTTGAGACGGAAGACAGAGAGAAGTGTTTATGGACATTGAAGCTCCTTCCAAATTGTGAATATTATGGTGTGTGTGTGTGTGTGTGAGTGTGTGTGTGTGTGTGTGTGTGTGTGTGTGTGTGTGTGTGTGTGTGTGTGTGTGTGTGTGTGTGTGTGTGTGTGTGTGTGTGTGTGTGTGTGTGTGTGTGTCTGTTGTGGAAATACTGGCCAAAGACTGTTTTGTGTTATACAATGCTATTGCATAAATATTCCCCAGCATGTTCACACCATAGCAGCTCAAACCATAATGCCTTTATTTAATTGGAAATTAAATTAAATACATAAATAAGAATAGGGGAAAACTGTCTTTTTTTTTGTTCCGCACAGCAGTTATTGAATCAATTCATCTTCATATTGGACTACTTTATAGAGTTTTTGTGTGTTTTTGCATCTTATTGTCAGCACGCTAAAAACATCGCAGGGGCTCCAGACACTCGGCATGTCCCATCTGGCATAAAGCTTCACAAATGTCCCTCTATCTCTCTTTGCCCTCTCCATCATCACTTTTTTTCACCTTGAGTGAGAGCCGGGCTCTCCGGCGTGACCTCGATAGCCGGAATGTTTTCCCTTTCTCCCACGATGCACCTGGAGGGGACATGGCCGTCTCTGGGCCTGTCAGAGAGGCTGTTAGCGCTTCTCCCATGGGGTGAGGGAGGGGGTTGACAGTGGAGATGTCCCTCTCTATCTCTCTGTCACACAACAGGCCGGGCCACTAATGGCCTCCTCTTCCAGAGCTTTTTAGCCGCCGTCTTCTTTTTTGTTTGTGTGCTCTCGAGTATTCATTTATTCATGTTGTCCCTTTCTTCTCCTTTTTTCTTCCCTCCTCCCCTCTCTTTTACCCCTCTTCTTTTCTTTCCACCCCCCCCCCCCCCCCACTATGACTCCTGTCTGTCTCTCTACCTGTCTGTCTGTCCTTGCAGCAGTTGTATGCAGCTCAGCTGGCAGCCATGCAGGTTTCCCCGGGGGCCAAGCAGCACGGAGGCAGCCTGCCACCCCAAGGCAGTATGGGCACCCACTCCCCCCCCACCAACCCACACTCACAGAGCGACAAGGGCCGTAGCTCCCCGCTACCAAACAAAAAGGTAAGAAATAAAAGAAGACCTCTGTGGGGACGTGTGTGTGTGTGTGTGTGTGTGTGTGTGTGTGTGTGTGTGTGTGTGTGTGTGTGTGTGTGTGTGTGTGTGTGTGTGTGTGTGTGTGTGTGTGTGTGTGTGTGTGTGTGTGTGTGTGTGTGTGTGTGTGTGTGTGTGTGTGTGTAATACTAGAAATGCCAGTGGAACACCTGACTCACAAGCTTGGGTGTCTCATTTTTATTTTATTTAAATTAGCCATCAAACAGCGCATCATTTTTGTCACAGATTTGACCGGTCATATTCTTTTTATTTAAACATAAAGAGGCACTCATTTCTTAAAAATTCTTTAAAAAAATGTGATTTCTTTATAAAGCCAATTAAAACATTCTAACTGTGCCGGCAATTCCTTTAACATTTTAATATAGTTTTGGACTCATATAGACATAAATGACTTTAGCAGTCAAACTGTGTACACATTGGTCTTTCTAGTGTTAGGACAGAGAGAGAGAGTGAATGTGCATGAGTTTGAAATGTTTGTCCAAGCTTGTCCCAGGCTGCATCCCGAATCGTATCCTATTTTTTCCAATCAAACAAGTGTCTAGAGCAACGGTCAGTTCCTCATACTAATGCACGCCTTGGTACAACTTGTCTCTGACAAAACTCACTGTGACCTCTGCAAATCAACCAGCTCAACTTCATCACCAAACCCCATCTGCGGGTGGTGTGGCCACGCTGGATTTCAGGATGTATTGCTGTTTGTGCCGTTTTCTCGGCTCGCCGCACAACATGGCTGAGGAGAAGCCTCGTGTCCAGCCAAGTGGAATTCTATGAATATCTGGTCAGCCGTTGTGGCCCTGACCCCTACACACACATAAACACACACACACATACAGAATCAACATGCCCCTGCCATCATCTGTCCACCCTCAGACCCCCCACAAGTGTTGGTCATTCCCAAATCAACAAACACAGACACCCACACATGGGATAGGAATTCTGTGTGTAAGAAAAGGACAACACTCCCAAAATCAAAAATCAGACCTCGACAATTTCATTTGAAACTAAATTTCCCATATTTTCCTACTTTCTCCTCCTCTCCTCTCCATTTATTTCCTCCCTTCTCCCTAATTCTCCTTTCCTTATTTCCTTTAGCTTCTCCATCCTTCTCCATCAATCTTTGTTTTGCCCCTTGTTATTGACCTACTCTAACCCCCGTGTCCACACACACACGCCCACACTCATACGGTCAGGACTAGCCCATGGCCCAGACTAAAGCATGCGTTTGACCCCAGGGCTTGCACCCCTGCTTCCTTGTCCTTCATCCCCTCCCTTCAACTCCATCACACCCACACACACACAAACACACACTATTCCGCCCAACCAACAGACTCCTCTTATTACCATATATATGGAGTTGGGTTGACGGGCAAGTGCTGCGGCCTGTGGTGGGGGGGAAGTGGGGAGGCGTGGACCCACACGGCCCCCCGACAGGCCCCATGGAGCCAAACCGCCGATTGAATGCAGCGCTGCTTTGGTGTTTGGGAGGAAACTTCAGACTAGAGTTTTGTAGCATTTCATAGATAGATTTCTTTCTTTCTTTCAATCTCGGTCTTACTTTTTTAATTTCTTCAATCCAGACTGACCACTGCAGCACTCCCAACACTCTCTCTCCCTCGCTGTGTGAGTGACATGTATATTTCAGAGGTGTGCTCCCCCTGTGGGCTCTCTCTCAGGTCTCTAGTCATTTAGACACGCGCTGCCTGCCTCTGCTCACAGCTGTTTGGACTCAGGCGCACAGCGCTTAAGTGCTTTACCCTCGGGTGAGACACGGACACACACACCCGTGCGCTAACGCACACACACATACACAGGTGTTGGAGAAGACGCCATGCCAAAAAGTCCCTTCGTAGACACACACACACACACACACACACATAGCTATGCACAAATCACTGCAGAATACATTCAGCAGCTTTCTTATACGCAAGAGTGGACCTTTAGATGTAGGCAGGCAGGCATGCATACAGATCCATACAATAGTGCGATTCAAATTGCGCACCATATGTAGACCATTCGCTGACATGCAGTCACACACACGCAGTGTCCAGAAGTCACATTTACTTAGGTTCTGTGTACATGATGTGCTTTTTATTTTACCTTTTTTTTCTACCCCATATCAACAAAATAATGTACATCTTATTGCTACAGATACAAACTATTATACACTTTAAAGTACATGTGTAAATGCAGAGGACAATAAAGCATTACAAAAAGCAGTCCTTAAGGAGCCACTCTCCAAAGGGAGTCCATATTTAGTGTCTTTGCGAATAATAATAAACAGTTAAAGTATGACTTTTATTTGCTGCAGAGAAGGTTTCCATGCTACTGCTATTAAAGTAACTTCCATCTCATGGATGGGAGGATGAACAAGTGCCAACAAGCCTACTCCAGTGAGGGAAAATAAAACAATCAGTCTAGACTCTCAAGGTAAAGTCACGTCAACACGTCTGTTTTCTCCAAATTAGTAGAAAATGTGAAGTGCATTCACGTACTTGAGGAGTAAGTGTTTGAATCGGTGCCACCTAGTGTGAGGAACGGTGTCAAATCTGCCTCTTCTCTGACGTTTGCTGTCTGAGAGAATCAGATATGACAATATAATTAATATCCAAACACTCACTTACAGCTGGAAGGGAAGAAGAGAGGAGGAAACAGAGGAGGGGAGACGGAGAGATGAAAGGAAGGAGGAACATGTTAGGGTCTTGACACAGTTGTTGTCGCACACACACCTAAACACACACAGGAGCCTGCCCATGATAAATTGCAGAGACACACACACACTTGTCCTGTTAATTGAACCATCAGCCCCAGTGATAAGATGCAGAGCCCTGATGTCGCTTACACATGTCGGCATTCACAGAAGTGAAACACACACACACACACACACACACACACACACACACACACACACACACACACACACACACACACACACACACACACACACACACACACACACACACACACACACACACACACACACACACACACACACACACACACACACACACACACACACACACACACACACACACACACACACACACACACACACACACACACCACCTCCTCCTCCTCTCCTGCTTCCTCCCTGTCCCTCTGGCTCTCGTTGTCACTCTGCATGTTTTCGGTCTCAAAGCTGGAGACTGTTTCATCAGCCAAGAGAGACACAAAAGCAATTGTATTAATTCAAGATTCCAGGGCTTTCAGAGGCTTTAGAGGCCTCACACGCGCACACACACACGCGCGTGCACACACACACACAGACACACACGCGCGTTGCCATGAGATTTAGAGCTTTTTGAACAATGTCTCGCAGTGACACACACTCATAAACAAGTCGGTCCAAGCCTCTCAGCTCCACTGTCTAAACTAATTCCTCCACACTGGCATAATGCAGGTTGGCCACCTTCCCACCGTAGGATTTGGCTTGGCGCGGAGAGGAAACTCCCCCCACCCACTGTACAAGAGGCAGAGGCATTATCTATTTGTAATAAATATTCAAACGTGTTCCCAGCCAAAGCCCACCATAATATGGGTCAGGATTGAGAAGATCCCGCTCAGTTTCTCTCTCCTCCTTTCTCTCCTCTTCTTCTCCGGCCCATTGTCTCACTCAAGGCATCTTTGGGGGTCTTCCGTCTATTTAGAAAGACCCCCCTAATGAAGGACAATCCGGTTAGGCCTCATCGCACACACACACAAAGTGGTGATCGCACACCGCATAGGCACGTACACATGTAGGGGCTTAATTGGAAGGGCTTAATTGAGTTGTGAGGGGCTCATAAGGCTTAGTACGACTCAAGGAGTGGGAATCAGGGAAAGTCAGCCTTAATGAGAGGGTATACCACACACACACATACACACACATACAGTAATAGCTCCCTTTTTGGATCCCACTGTATGTGTGATTCTTCTCCGCCTAAGCAGCAATTAGACTAATGAACAGAGAATATTCTATGGTTTAAATGGAGCTACAATAGGGCACACCTGTAATGCTTAGCACTTAGTTTTTGTGAAATCAAAACCCAGGAATAAATCATATATTGTTGTAATAAAACAAAAGAATACAAACTGTTTTTCTAAATAGACCTAAACACCATTGTGTATCTTCACTGGCGGGCCCATTGAGCTGTCCCCGGCCCCGTGTTGTCTCTGCCTTTTAATTGAGGAGTTTTAATTACACAAAGTGGTCTGTATACATCTGGCCCCAGGGCGATCTAATTCCTTCCTTCCTGTCATGTGACCCTCCGAAACTCCCCATGATTGGATTAGATCATCAGCAGGGGTAGTGTTGCCATGACAATTAACGAGATAACAGCCCTCGGCGTGGCGCGGTGGCCCACATGCCGATTCATTTAGGGGGTTACTGCTGTGTGCGGACATGCTTTGATTTTTGATGTAGTTGTAGTCCTCTTTGGCTTCAACTTAGTGATATATATATGACTATTGTTGGCATCAACAGCATGGACCTCAAAAAACTGCTACTCTAAAAGTTATTGATTGGCTCCTGGGAATGTGCGTGTGTGTGTCTTTGAAGCAGAAAGAGCTGCTTGGCTGTTCCCTTCACACACTGCCATGTTCACAGACATACCCCCCTGCTTCTACCGGAGCAAGTGCACATTGAAGTGGCAGACAGTCCTCTGTTCTGTTGGCGTTCCATGTGGAGGAGTCACCGTGTCTTCAGACTCACTGCTGTACGCCAGACTCAGGGAGGTGCTCCTCTGTATGAGGGAGAGGTGCAGACTGGAGTTTAGAGAGAAAGCACATGGTGTGTGATCGTTGCTCTGACCACTGGCCTTGTTTGAAGCATGTCAAGGAGCCAAATTATATTGCATGTTTATTGAGCGTGCATGTGGAGCGTGCACATGCATGTGCATGAATCATCTCAACGTCACTGTGGTACGAGTGAGTTTACTGCATGTAAATGTCAGTGGTTATTGTTGTTTGCTTATGACGAGCTGTTTGGATACAGGCAGTGGCATGCACCTTGTGATCTGTCCCATCCCTGTGCATGGGCTGCTGTTACATTAGTATGTGCTAAAGCCTCATTTGCGAGTTGTCTCGGTGAGGTGACCCGCCTCCTGCTTCCAAATTCCTACGGTGGTCACAGCAGGCGAAACTGTGCTGTTTTGGTTTTTGCAGGACAGTGAGGGTGCACAGCCACTGAACCTGTCGGCCAAGCCTAAGGCATCCGAGAGCAAGTCACCCAACTCCCCCCCAACTTCCCCACAGGTCGCTGCTGCTGCTGCTGCCAAGCTGGGCCCTGCCATGAAGCACAGCATCGCCCCCTCCAGCATCGGAGGCCCACCCACCAGGGTCAGCTCCATAGGTAAGTGGACTAAAGTCTCCATCACACACACTCACACACACACACAAAAGTTAAAGCATATTTCTAAATGGTTGGTCTTTTTGTAGTTTTGACCTCTATTCAGCTATTCATTTGGTAGATGCAGCATTGCTGTAATATAAATGCTCACCCTGAACAAAAATAAGACAAATATGATGAGAAAAAACTTACACATGTTCAAACATGACGACAAGAATAGCATCTCCCTCTCAGGGCTGCCATTGTTGCTTCTGCCAGTACCATAATCATACCCGGCCATATGCACACGTTCATGAAATATGACATAAATGAATCACTATTTGTACTCTTAATCCATTTTTCACGCAACACTGATAGTTCAAATATTAAACATATGTAACAGGCTATAATTAGTGTGTTTGTGTTTTTTTTCCCGTGTCGCTATTTGCCTCAGGGCTGCTTCATTGTTATGTGTTTATTAGTGACTGAAAGAGACAGAGACACAGCAGTGAGGGGAAGGAGAGAGAGAGAGGGAGAGAGAGCGAGAGAGAGATGGGGATTAGCACTTTTTTTCCCGAGCGATGAAGCGGGGGAATAATAAAGAGAGGAACGCATGACAGACAGGAGGTATCACCAATGAGATTAGACAAGCCTCTTACATGAGCCAGGACAGCAAACACCCAGCATTAATGACACAATGACAGCACACACACACACACACACACACACACACACACACACCTCCTCTGCAATAGGCAGTTAGTCCTTTTTCTCTGACTTCTTGGCTAATCTCACTGTTTTTCAACAAATCGGCGGATTTAATATCAGATTAGTGGATTTGCGGTCCCAGATGTTTTTTGTTCAGAAAAATGGATTACAGTGTTTAAAGTTTGTGTGTGATCCCCGCTGATATATTTGAGCATGTAGACCAGTGTGTTTTGCGTCGCAGATCCCGGTTTGGTCGTAGCTTGTGGTCCCATCTGTTGCCACTGAGTTCAGCCGGTGAGCAGCCTGTGTGTTGTTGAGTGTAGTCGCATTAGGATTCCTGTTACAAGTTCAGAGGGGAGAGAAGGGCCAGACAAATTGGAAAAGAGTCTAGAAGCGGTCGTTTTGATGTGGGGAGAGAGAGAGAGAGTGTGTGTGTGTGTGTTAAGGTTATTTAAATTCAGACAAGAACAAACAAACACACACGCAAGCGGGGGATGGAGTGAAAATGAACAGAAAATAAATACAACAGGAACGTTTGTTTTTGATGCCATTCGAAAATGTTAAAAGAAAAAAAAGGTGGCCCTTAGAAATGAAATGTTTTCTATAATTTGCAGTGGCAGAATTCTAAATGCATAAACACATTTATTTTCCACTCTATGCGAGGGAATTCCAGTCATCTGCTTATTCCTGCTCATCTCACCTCTCTCACTTCTCTGACACCTACCAACCCAAAGGCGTGTTTCCCTCTCCCCCCTTACTCCATCCATCCGTCCATCTACCCCTCTCTAAGCAAACTGAAGGGCTGTCAGCGCCTGTAACTTCCACCGCCATCACACATTTGTCTTCGTCCCCGTCACAAGGCTGAAGCTCCCCCTGAACCCCCTGCCGGAGTGTTTATGTGGTCAAAAAGGTATTGCGCCTGTCTGTAGAGATTTGGCGCTCAGAGAGAGACAAAATGTGTGTGTGTGTGTGTGTGTGTGTGTGTGTGTGTGTGTGTGTGTGTGTGTGTGTGTGGATTGAGAGAAAGAGAAACAGAGAGAGAGAGAGAGAGAGAGAGAGACACCCCCCTCCTCTGCTATCTGGGTCACATTCACTTGTCTGGATGGTTGGCATCGCTGTCAGTTTAAGCGAGACTCACACACACATCCATGAGCGCGAGAATATCCATCCGACCAACCCCCCCCCCCCCCCCTTCCCTCTAGTTTGACTCCAGATTAAAATGGACTGCCACCCGATTCCATCGCCCTCTCTTCTGTCCTCTCCCCTCACCCTGCATTTTTTTTGGCCCCGCTCACATCCAGATTTTCCGGTTGTGACTTCTGAAAGAGTTCACTGTTCTGTCATTACCAATCTGAAGCTGGTAATCTGGCCTGAGATGGCATTAGCGGTGCGGATTAGCGCTGATAAAGGCCCCATAAGCCAGCCGCGGCTCTTTGTTAGGAGCTAACCCGCATGAGAGAGAGAGGCGATACACACAACCTCACAAACACATTCAGAGCAGATGCCTCATCGGCGACTAATCTGCGGAAATAATACGAATAATAGGCGACGAGGAGGAGCGGGGAGATTTGATCTTTGTTATGTGGCAGGGCAGATGTTCTCAACTGGGGAAATTAGCAGGACTTTGTAGCCGTAATAAGAGTCATGTGGCCACCTCTCTTCAAAGTGGGACTGTGAGGGTTCACATCAAAAGAGATGCGTGTGTGTGTGTGTGTGTGTGTGTGTGTGTGTGTGTGTGTGTGTGTGTGTGTGTGTGTGTGTGTGTGTGTGTGTGTGTGTTGAAAGATGGGTGTTTTAATTGGATGTAGAGGAGAAAAGGGTGGAAGTTGTGAGGGAGTGCTCATGTTTGTAGACGTGGTGTCTGTGTGCGCGCTTACCGCCGCCAGCAGGTAGAGGAAGCCGTGGGCAGCATGCAGTGAGGCTAAGGGCACACTGTGACTCACATGCCCAACTCCACAGTCAAGTGGTCAATGCGAGTGTGTGAGTCTCAGTGAGCAGGAAAAGGAGAAACACACACACCCATACACACACACACACAGATGCCCCGGAAAACTCTAGTGTATGTTAATGTCTTTACCTCATGGTTCACGGGAAGATTTATTCTGGATGAAAGCCTCCTGCCTTCCTCCGAAATATGAACACACACACACACACACACCCCTATGTGGTATGCTCTTATTAAATGGAAGTACATGTACAGTGGAGATACAGAGCCACTCAACTCAAATTACTCTTTTACACCTACTAATGAATACACAAAACCAAATTAATCGCCTGTCCCCATCTCTCCGTGTCCCTGAACGTGTCTCAGCAGACTTGTTGTCGTCGCTGTCCACGACCGCCTACCTGAACGACCACGAGGCGGTGAGCAAGGCCTTCGCCGAGGCCCGGCAGATGAAGGAGCAGCTGAAGAGGGAGCAGCAGGTGTTGGACGCCAAGGTTGCCGCCGTCAGCAACCTCAGCCTCAACAACGGACGCTCAGATAAGGTAAACAGCTTTGCATCACATCTGCACCCCAGAATGTACTGTCCCCTTAGAAATGGGACAACGTTTGATAGTGGACCAGAACGATAAACCTGCATCATTTAGCAGCGCTTCTTAGCCACAAACGAACATTTCATTTTGATATTTCTGTGTAATGGTTGTATGAATTCAATCTAAATAATAACAAAAGATGTTTAAAAGGTCAACTGTCACTATGTGATACTATTTATTGTTTTTATCATTTATATTTGGCCTACACTTTGATTAAAATACAAACTATAATACAGTCTTTATCGATGTAATACAATAATGTCTGCATCTGTAAAAAAAAAAAATGTTTTATTTGACAAATAACTCCCACTCATCAATTGCATCAAAAAGCTGCATGGTTTATGTCAAGAGAAAAATAATACAGCTGGTTCCAAAGGTTTAAATTAGTAAATTCTCCCAAAAATACAAAAAACAAAAGAAGCCCTCCCAAGCTGCGCCGTCTCATTGTCAGGGTGTAATAATTTGTCTTGCCATATGCCATCCCTCCTGCACCATGTAGGAGGTAAATCGGTGCTCAATGCGCTCGCTGAAATGTGTTGAAGCTAAACAGGGCCAGATAAGGTAAAACCAGAGGCGTCTCAGAGGTAATGAGTGTGTCTGTAAGGCGCACTGCGGGGCCACTTGCGTGAGTGTGTGTGTGTGTGTGCCTCGATGTGTGTGGCAGAGCAGAGCGTTGGGGAGACGGTAATGTGAAGTGACGGCGCCGGCTCCTCGGCAGCGTGGCTAAATTGCGGTTATTTGTTAAACACATTGGGAGTCAGCTAGTGCACGCGCATGCACATGAACACACACACACACACACACACACACACACTTACAGAGCAACAGTGTGCTTGGAGCATCTGCACCGTTGACATTCAACAGCTCTATCTGCCTCTTTCTTCCTTTTTTTTTACTCTGTCCTCTGATGCGTTTCAGACAGACCCACACTGATTTATTTATTCTACTGATGTTTTTATTCACATTGAGAAAGAGGGTAACTATCAGTGTACTGTAGATACAGCATAAACCAGTCAGTCTAATAGCCAATTAGATTTAGACCAGTGCAACTCTACTGGGAACAGAGGGAACATCAGGAAATGCTGCTGATATTCAGGAGCATATTTTGCAGCGTGATCCAAACATCTATGGCATTAGATGGAGGTCTTAAGCTGTTGTACAATTACATAGTAGACACAGGTTTATTACGGAATGGTCGTTACATCTTGTTATATTAGAGTATGTTATCAATCCAGTGAAGTAGGTGCAAAAAATGCACTATTCTATGTATTGTGAAGACTATGATGACTTTTGTCAGTCGATTTCAGGATTTATTCAAACTCAGAATACCAGATGGTTCATCGTGCTTAAATACACCTTATAAGTTAAAGTATATTTTAATGTGGAATTCAGTTATGTTTAAGATGAGTTTTTTTGGGAGAAAACCCGACTCTTTCTCTCAGCTTCCGAAAGCCACGCGCTGCACGTCGGCCCGTGGCTTTGTGCTGCGTGAGTGTGAAGCCAGCGAGCTCTCAGCATTACAACAGTGTCATCTCTGACACACTCAGAGGATTAGTTTTGTCGCTACTTTGTGTCTTGGCTCCAGTGTCAGCCATTCAATCCACTTTCCTCATGTACTGTACTGGGGCTTAATGTCAGACTAGGCTGTCATCCACTCTGTCTCCTGTTCATCTTGTCTGTCTCGCACACACACAGCAGAAAGCCCTTTGTAACGGCACATTCAAGCTTAAAGTCGGAAAGTGTGAGGCACATACTCGTTTCCTGAATAAGGTTTGAAAGAGGGTTTGTGGAGAGGAAAGAAAAATTGTTAATTATATACATGCAAAATCTGCTAGACAATTGCTCTTTTATGAAAACATAATAAATGCGAAATAAAATACTTTTTAATGACTTGCAAATAGACCAACAAAGAACATTTCTACAGCGTGCCGCAGCCTCGCATCTCTCCTCCGTGTCATTTTAGCTGTATTTATTCCAATCTGGGGGGAAATTATCTCTAACAATTAAACTCGGCTGGACTAAAAACAGAGGAAATGCATTTCATTATCGCTCTGCCCTCCTCCCATGCAGCCAGCCAGCTCGCCAGGGTCACAGATAAATGGAGAGGGACACTTTTGGGAAGGTTGTTTTAGAAGACGACAGTGTTTTGGGTACTGCTCCTAATCGTGTAATTAAACTGTAAAACGCTGGCGCTGGAGCACTGCGGTGTGTGTGTGTGTGTGTGTGAGAGAGAGAGAGAGTGTGTGTGTGTTCATCGACAGTCAGGTTCTAGCGGAGAGTGTGCCGGCTGCTTGCATTAAGCATGTAAATGCTCAGTAAATCAGGCTTTTATTGGTTGTAATAAATACCCAGGGGGCCGTGCGGCGTGGCCTCGCTCTCGTCCGCGCTGCACTCTCCCGTTCTCTCTCCCTCTAATGCGTCGACCCTCGGGGGCCTCTGCGAGAGGGAGGCAAGCCGCTGCACTCCACTCTCGCAGGTGGCTGCCAGGAGCCGCTACACACACACACACACACACACACACACAACAGTAAACATCCAAATAGGCCTGAATGTAATCAACATTCTTGCACATGCAAACATACACAGATGTGAGTTCGAGCATGAAGGCGTACAGCACTCTAACACTTTGCTGTTGACATCAACATTCAGCCATGAACATGAAACACTGTCTGTCTGCTCAAACCGCTGCTGCTATTCCTCTGGTTCCTCGCTTTGAATCCACTCATAAAAAAGAATTATCATTAACCGAATTATATCAGATCAAAAGGTAAGTGTCTGAGATTCCTCCTTGGATTTGTTACTTTACCGAAGGATTTCAAACATATTTAAACCTGATTGGCTCTGGACAGATGTGCTCCAGGCCAACGGGCTCCTGATCTCCTCTTTATATGTACAACTACAAAATAAATAGTATCACTGATCTATTGTGTTTTGTGTAGGTATTATAAAGACAACATTTGTTCTGCTTCACTGCAGGTCGGTCATTTCGCTCATTCATATTTTCGCACTCGTTGAATCACTCTCTGACCGACTGCAACTGTGAACTGTTTGTGTTGTTTAGGAAAAGGCCGCCCTGGAGAGTCTGAGTCAACAGCTGAAGCAGCAGGCGGAGGACAAGTTCAGCCACGCCATGCTGGACTTCACCATGAGCGGAGACTCTGACGGTATGCGCACACACACACACACACACACACACACACACACACACACACACACACACACACGTAGGTGACAAAACTGATTCATCATTTTCAAATTAAAGATGAATTGGAAAATGTGATTCTTCTTTTTTTATGTAAATTACTGTTATAAGGTTATATAATAATATACTGAAACTTCAACTTTTTAATAAGACCTTTCATAATTTATAATTATAAATATACACCATTTCAGCTTTGTGTTATTTGTCAATCATTAATTTAGTTATATATATATTTTTAGCCTTAAGAAGCCAACCAAAATGATATTGAAAAAACATTCAGTGTATTGAGAGAAATAAAAACATCCAAATGTGAAGAATACATATTTTTGGGTCATATTCGGTCTTTACTGTATTTGTTCCTCTCTCATGTTTCTCCTCCCATCTCCTCCCACTCAGGCTCCCCCAGTGTGTCAGACTCCAGAATATTCCGGGAGGCTCGGGGTCGCGGCACTGCCGAGCCTCACATCAAGCGGCCGATGAACGCCTTCATGGTGTGGGCCAAAGACGAGAGGAGAAAGATCCTCCAGGCCTTCCCCGACATGCACAACTCCAACATCAGCAAGATCCTTGGTAAGACACACACTCTCACACACACACATACATGCATCTCCTTTGAGTGACAGCAGCCTTTGCCCCGGTCAGCTAACCCCCCACTACACAGTGCGCAGCCCAAGAGGAAGGAAGACGCATGTACCGCGGCTTCTCCTTCTCAGACACACAGTGATTTCATTACGCGGGGCCTTGTGTGAGCGGCTGTTAATGAACGGCTGGGGAGAGCGCGGCTCCGACAAATGATGATATAATTCATTATGCATTAAACAAGCAGCGCGAGGCCGCCTGACATTTCCCCCAGACCTCCGGGATCGGCCCTGACATTTTAAAGAGCTCCTAAGCGTTTTATAACACAGAGAAATCTGGTTTTAATAAGCCCTCTCCTTTTCTCCCTCCCGATTGCTAACAGATCGCAGAACAGAGAGGGAAAGACAGAGCGCGGGAACAGCCAAGTGCTGACAGCTTTTACCCATTAAACATACAGTAGTCAAGTGCAAATTCAGACCAGATATGAAGCACACAGGGGAAGACTAGCTCAAGATTACACCCACAGACACACACACACACACACACACACACACACACGCAGGGAACTGATACTACAAATCTCTGCGCAGAAAGTGAGCACAGAGAGATGACAGCAGGTTAAGTGAAGTCCTCATTAGTTTAGATAAGTACCTGTTGTCCTCAGCGCTCTCCTCATTAACCTTTTTTTTAACCACTTCCTCTTTTTGCCACCATTATCTGTGTGTGTGTGTCAGTTTGCACATGTGATGTAGGGACTCGCATGCCGCCACGCAGACATTTGTTCCTAACACACAGAGTGATTTTAAAGTATACTCAATTTAAATCACTACTTCAAAAACCATCACAACCCCCCCCCCCCCCCACCACCACCACCACCACCACCACCTTTAAAGATGTATTTCTATGTTTACTGCTTCAGATGCCAATTTGTTTTTGTGATGTTTCTGTACAGCACAGATACTAAACATTGTCTTTGTTGTTAAGGCTCACGCTGGAAAGCCATGACTAACCTGGAGAAGCAGCCGTACTACGAGGAGCAGGCTCGCCTCAGCAAGCAGCATCTGGAGAAATACCCCGACTACAAGTATAAGCCCAGACCCAAACGCACCTGCCTGGTGGACGGCAAGAAGCTGCGCATCGGCGAGTACAAGGCCATCATGAGGTCCCGCAGGCAGGAAATGAGACAATACTTCAGTGTGGGGTAGGGATAAGTGCAGTAGCTTTTATGCTTTAGTATACTTTAATACTTAGAGTTTATTAGCAGATTTGCGTTTCTGCTTTTTTCCAATAAATTAGATTTTTTTACATGTATAAAGCCTACTGACAACAGTTTCACAATCAAACCAGATCCAATTTGATTAGCACTCTTTAAACATTCATGTTTGATATATTTTTGATATGAATGTTCAGTGAAGCAAGACAAACCACACGGTTTAAAATAACTCCACCCTGTCGGGATACTCAAGTGTTCTCATTCTCTGTTTCTAAAAAGTCATCTCCTTATGATTTAGTTGATGTGTGTATTTTATTTTCTTAATAAATCAGCCGAACTAATAATTCAGATTAGCTGTTAGTGGTTTGAAACCGTCACCGCAGCTCAGACGCTTGTATGCCTGTCTTGTGTTAACATTCCTCTGCTGTGTCTTACAGGCAGCAAGGCCAGATGCCCTTGTCCTCCGGAGGCGTGGTTTACCCAGGCGCCCTCTCCATGGCAGGAATGCCCTCCCCTCAGATGCCCTCAGAGCACTCAAGCATGTCCAGCAGCCCCGAGCCAAACGCCACCCACCACCAGAACCCCCACCTGGCCGGTCTGAAGGGGGACGAGCCAAGAATCAAGCAGGAGGAGCTGCGGCTGGACGACAGCAACGGTGATGGGTACGACGACTTCGAATACGAGGACGAAGAGGCAGACTACACCAGCGATAATGAGAACCATATCACCCAATAGGATGGCGGGACAGCCACCTATTTATAAGCCAATCACAGCTGGTTATCCCTACACAATCCCAAACCCACCAATCAGGAAGAAAACTCTCTCTTTTTGCCAATCACCTCAAGTCCCTCAATCTCACAACACCCGCCCCCCTCTACCCTTCCTGACTAACATGGACTCTTTAACAGAGCCAGAGCCAGAGCCAGACCCCACCCCACTGGAGTCCTGATACCAGCATCTGATCAATCAACTGAAGCACAGGACCTGTCACTCACACTGACTGTTACACTAACTGGAGTCTGACGACCGAGCCAGCCTCCGACGCTTGCTGAGGAATAAGTACTACTGCAAGGTTCTGAGTGTAATACCAAGAGTGAGGAAATATCAGTCACACTCAAAAAGCAACCTTTTAGACCCGTTTGTAGAAATAAAGGAGACATTTTCAAATGAAAGACGGATCAGTGGACCTGTCAAAGGCTAACAGATGACACTTTAAGATGGCGGACCTGTTTATTATCAAGAGACACTTTTAAAAAGAAACAGCTTTTTTTGTTCTTTGGTTCTATAATATTCTCACTCAGGTACACGGTGCCAATAAGTGGCTTGTGAATGTGATTTGTTGTTTTTGTGCTACAAGTTTGAATAATAATAGGAAAAAAGAGACATTTCTTTTTTCCCCCCTTTGTTGTAAAGCACCTGAAAGACATCAGACATGTTTATTTTTAACGAGAACATATCTTTTCTTCGACCTCGCAGTGTGCTGTCAGCAGTTCACCCCCTTTTTTCTCTGTGTTTTTTCCCTCTCCCCCCGCAATTTGGGAATCCGATGGGACTGTCCAGCCAGGACTGACTAGTGCACCGTGGACTGTCCCACTTTAAGAGATTTTCCGGGGGGAGAAGGGGAGTTTAGGAGCAGAAACAAAAGCACTGTGTTGTGAGACAATCCACCAGTTTCTTCTCGCTCCGTCCCTCTATCTTGATCGTCCGGGGCTAAAAATCAGGACAACTTATCTCGAGTGTGTGTCGGTGTGTGATATGTGTACTCATTTATTGGCCATTTGCACATTTGTGTAAAATCAAATTTTCAGTGAGAGAAAAAGGCTTGAAAGGTCTCAGATACAGAAAGACAGGCTTACACTGCTGCTGTTATTTACTGTACCACACACACACACACACACACACACACACACCTGTTGTTCTACCCCTCAGTGTTTTCCTGCTCCCTCCAATCAACATCGTCCTGCTGCCCCCAGTGGGCGGAGCTGAAGCAGCCAGTCAGTGTTTCTGTTTGTATTTGAATACTGTATTTTATTTTTTTCTCTTCAAACTGCCTCTAGTCTAATAATATTATTAACAATAATTATAAGGATGGTCAGCGTTTCCTAAGTTTAGTAAGTTATGTACAGTATAATTTATTTTTCTCCTCTTTATGACCATATGAAACTATGACAGTCAATGAAACATTATTCTATTTAGCTGGTAGGTATTTAGATCTAAACAAAAGTTGTCATTTTTACCTTGCTTTGTTTTGCATTCTTTTGTTCCCTTCATTTTGTATTAATCCCGCGGACGGGGGGGCGGGCGGAGTTGCCCCCGGCCCCCCTCCGAGCTGAAGACATAACCTGTTCAAGTCCAAACCCATTTCTAAAAAGCACTCAGACTTTGAGAAAAAGAAGAACATGATTTTTTATTGTTATTATAATTTTATTTGTAATGGTTATTATAATGTATAATGTGAAGTTTCCTCTCTTTTTTTGCCTTTTATTTGAATATTTTTGGGAAATCAGTTATATCACTTTTGGAAACTGTTTTCTGTGAACAAAGAGTCCCGTCCCCGTTTACTAGTGTTGGTCGCCTCACCGAGACACAGTGGAACCTCTCTGGCTTGGATTCACTCACACACACACACATGCACAAACACAATCACTCACACGCACACACACATTTCAAATGAAGAGATTATCATGACAACCAAACGAATCCTATGCTGTTCTTTTTTCTGTTTTATGAAATCTAGTATACTAGATTTAAAATCTTGTACATATATTTTTTGGGTGTTTTTTTTTTTTAAATCATAGGAAAGCAGTGTTTACCGTGATCCACCAGAGTGTTCCACTGTGTGAGAGAGTGTGTGTGTGTGAGAGACGACCACACGTATCTACAGTATCTATAAAGTCACTTCTCATCAGGAGCCCTTTGCTTTGTTTGAGCTCCACGCAATGCTACAGGAGCCATGACTACTCTTCAGGTGTGCTGCCACATAGTGATCCCCACAATCATTCTCGCTGTAGATGTGTTGCTACATGCCACATAATGAGCCTCTGGATCTTAATTTTGCTGTATAGTCACCCCTGTTATCACACCATGGTTCTACCCAATGCTGGAGAGAAGGGGACTCAGTGGATCAATCCATTTTTAGTTTAACAGGGGGGGGGGGTGGATGGGGCATTAGGACGTCAATCATCCCTGCTGGCAAGGTCTGACCCCATACGAAGACAATGAAAATGATGATGATGATGATGATGATGATGATGGTGATGATGATGATGATATTATTTAAGACAATCAAAGTCATGAGTGGAGCTCACAACAAAGTAAGAATTATTACAAGTAAAAAAAAAATATCTTACCATCTCAACTTGAAAAATCAAGAAAGATAATTATGTAAATATAACATAGAGTTATAGATTTATATTTTGTTCATAACAGTGTAATATAAGTTGTATATTTCTTTTTTTCTCTCCCTACTGTCTCTTTATTGATGTTATCCATGCCACAGAAAAGCAGAAGTCGCAGTACTCTCACAAAAAAATGAAGAAAAATATCAAAGAAATAAAGAAAAACAGGAAGAAGAAAAAAAATAAGCCGTGGGCTGCCACCACCATCTGTTCTAAGTTCACTTTTTTTTCAGTATTACTGCCAGACAAGGCTCTAATAAAGACAGCAATGTGTTCGGTAAAAAACTTGTGCTGGTCCTGGTCACTTCTTTCTTCCACACATGCATTCACACAATGGTTTAACAGCTCCAACATATTCACATAAACATACACACGGCCATGGCCTTATTGTGCAGAAAACTTGCAGGAATTGTAACGGGCAGTGAATGCATCCACACATATGATATTAATAAACTGCAAAGATAAATAAATCAGTAGATGGTAAAGACTTTTGAAAGGGGGATGTATGAATCTAAATTTCCCACCTGCGTTTTATTTTTTGGCCTTCATATTAACCTCTGTTGGACACAATGCGAGTCATCACAGCGGTGGGACTGCCCGTGTGTCACCAAACAATTCAATCATCTCCATAACAACGTGTTAATTATGCTAAGTCCACCTTCTTGCCCCTCCAATCAGAGGGCCAGCTGGGAGGCGTGGAGCCGAATCACGGCCCGTTAGCAACCTGATAACCTAATTAAGCACAACAAGGGACATGGGAGGGGAGCAGAGGGGGGGTGAGTGATGAAATGTTTGGGTGAAACACAAAAAAAAAGAGGGAAGATTGTGTTCTCTGGCCGTCTTTAAAAAGCACCGGATGCTGCTGTCGCCCGTTTAAAAGCAAATCTTTAATTGATGCTCGCCTAACGATGTGGCGGATGCCCATGCCTCCACTTTCAAGGGTTAAAAACACAAAACCCCACTCAGTGCGCCCATTAAAATGCTGTCCCCATCTGTGTCCATATGTTCAGCAATCAACCCCCCCGCTTTGCACATAAAAACAGTTAAATGCACTCAGAGGAGATGATTCTACGTGCTTTGCTAATTACCATAGCTTCATACAGAAAAGCCCTTTTGATGCAATAAGGAGGCACGATGGGGACAGATCCGCAACTCCTAGCCTGCGGGAGGCTAAGTGAAGGACTTAGTTGTTCTCCGGGCGTTGTGAATTTTTCAAAGCTAGCCTGGAGGTAAAAACCTGAGAAAAGGTTTATGTGTGAATAGTTAAGGAGCAAGTGGGGGGATTCAGATTTATTTTTCCTTTATTGTCAGCAGTACACGAGATGCTCGGGGAAGCAAACTGTGGCTAGACTCACAGATTAAATCACACACACACATACTGTACACACACACCCTAAGGTGTACTGTAGGAGTCAGCTCAGCTTAAACCACAATTATCCACTGGCTATTTCCATCACAATAGTTGGGACAAAAGAGTGAAACTATTACAGTGGGCACATTTTTTACTTTTCAACGCCTGTTTGTCTTTTGCTTTGCATATTCTCAATATGATTTAATTTTCTCTAACAAGTTCTGCAAATCTCTTAAAGCTCAAAGGGAAACTTATGAATCACACGCACCTAAACGTTAGTCTAAGCATGCGCATGCGTCCGGTCCACGGTGTGACTCTGATTTCGGCCCTCTGAGCGCGGCCCTCTGCACCGGCTCAGTGAAAGATGCAGTTTTCGACCGTGGGTGTTTGGAAATTGAGTGAAAACGATGTCACATTAATGATTTAAAGTCGGTAATAGGATGTGCTGTGACGCTGAGCCGCCAGCTAAGCTGAGTTTAAGGCTGCGGCGTTAATGTATTCATGAGGAGGGGGGATTATACAGAGACAAGAGCAGCTCGAGAGCTGAGTGCAGCAGAGAGCCAGGGCCAACAGGCCTGCTAGATATTATATACGTACAACTGCATTTATACTCAAACACACACGCATGCAGAATGCTGCATGGAATTAAAAGAGGCTTTATGATATTAGAATTACATTTGAATGTATTGTAATATGTTATTTATATTTATTTACAGATGAAGAGAAAGCTTTGTAAATGAATTATAAAATGATATAAAGCTGCAGCCATAATGCATGAGACAACACAATAACAAGACGATAATAAACCTAACCAATAATCAGGTTCTGTTGTACAGAAATAAAAATACAAACATTTTAAACAATAGGTTAAATATGTTTCTATATTTTGTAGAGAATCTAGCACTTTATTTTGAAACTACATAACTGTTCAGTTGAGTCCAGTAGCAAATGAAATGACAAATGCCAAAGATATAAATTCAAGTTAAAAAAAGCAGATTATGAATATGTGCTTCTTATTCGTCAAACTTAATTTAGGCAGCCCAGTCGAACACACTAATATACACACAAACTGCAGCATCATTAAAGGAGAAAAAATGTGATCATAAAAGAAAAAATGATTTCAGCAAAGTACTTAAGCTAAAAAAAATCTAATATTTCATCAGTCGTTACTCTCTCAATTATGTTAAAAAAAAGTGAGAAGAAGCTCCGTGCATGGCCATCAATATAAGATGGCTGATGCATTAAGAGTCCATAAAATAATCCCATATCACAAAGTGCCTGCACTCAAACCATAAAAATAAAACGATGCTGAGAAGCAAAATAAAATAGAGATATGCAAGCATATGGTATATATATATAATACACTGGATATTTTTGTAATTACTTTGGCAGATGGCCACCCAGTTACTTTATTTCCCTTGATTTAAGTGTGACTAGTTTTTACACATAGGATTAATGTGTGACAGTTCACATGTAGCACATATCACATTATCACACGCACTGCTCAGGCCCTGTGTCTCAAATACAAGCAGGACAGATTACTTGAATCTGGCATCTGTTGTTCCTGGAGGGGAGAAGGGTTGACTCGACGAGCCTCGAGATGTTTTTAAGGGAACGTTGGCCAATGACTGAGCAGATATTAGCATCATTACCGAGTGTGACTTCCTCAACACAACTTCATGCACTTCCTTCAACCAGGTTTCAATGAGCAGAGTAATCAGCGTGACACGAGACAAACAATCACAACGCGCCGTCAGTGTTTGAGCGACGGCCCTAATGTGACAGATCTGAGAGCGGCGGTGTGTGAGGGACAGGCGTGGCACGCAGGGGAACAGCAAGGCCCGCGGGCTGATCCCCAATCAGGACCGGGAAACTGGCTCCACTTCCCTGACACGTCGCACTCTGAGTGCTCACCGGCTTCATCAGCAGCTGGCCTACTTTCAGCCCTCCATAACAAATGTGAGGATTTGTTAATTTCCCTTCATCGTGTAGGGGCCATGTTTGTTTACAGTCTCTTTCTCAATGATGTGTTCCCACAGTTTTCTTTCATTCATACTTTATTCTTTTTGTCATTCTTCTTAAGTCATTTTCTGGACAGGCTTTTCTCGTATGTGGGAAGGCTAACAATTGACTTTCAACTCCTGGATGAATTACTTTTATGGGCTGCAGTGCCCATAGTCCCAATGGACACGCTAATATAGAGTATTAAAGACACTAAACTCCAGACAGACAACAATAGTTTTACCTTGCTGATCGCCATAAAACACACTTCATTCAAACTTATCATTAAAAGAAAACTCATCTGTCTTTGTTAGTCGTTCCAAGAATCAGTGGGAAAGTTTCCTAGAAGCGGAATAAGATACAGATATAAAAAAATAAGAAACCACTGCTACTATTTTCTACTTTTTCCTAACACTGCTTTTCCGTACGTGACATTGAACGTGACCCACCAAGAGGCTCACTGATGGACTGACAATGGGAAAGGAGTCAATGGCTCATTTTTGAAGATTTTCCCATGTTTAAAAAAATGCGTATGTGCAATATATTTGGTTAAAAAGCTTTGAACTAAATCTGCTGTGGTTCAATGATACTGTCATCGGATACATGGATAAAGGATTTTTCGCCCACAAATTAGATGTATCACTTAAGTGGTAAAAGGATTGACATTTCTATAAAAGTCTGATCAGAGAAGAATCGTGATAGAACAAATTAGAAAAGATGATAATCATCACATGTGTAGGTGGACCAGTCACTCAAGAGCAACAGAACTTTTCACAGAAAACTCGAAAACATGATGTTGTGCGCTGAACAGCAGTATCAAAGCGAGATAAAGAAGCCCGTGGGCGCTTAAACGTCATTCCATGAAATATATTTTTTTGAGACCAGAAAAAAAAACCTGTAAAACTGTTATTTTCTCTCCCCATCAACACCCTAATGCACACATGCAAATATTATGCTAATGGTATGTTAATTGGTGGAGTAGCTGCAAAGCAACCCTGCTGTTCAAATGACTGGTGAGAAAATAGGTGGGGTCAGTCGCAAGCTGTAAAAGCAGCTCCAACACAAATAAACAAAACCCTCGGGGATTAACGGAACAAGGGCCAGTGATAAACGGATGAGAAGAGAGACAGGGAATACAACAGGCGGTAAGCGAGGGGACAAGGGAATCAGCTCAGGGATATGGAAATATGAAGAAGCAGAGGGACAAGGGGGAGAAGGAATACGTGGGGGGAGAAGAGTTTAGACACAGGATTAAAAGGGTTAGGAGAATAAGAAACAGGACAGAGGCAAAACTAGTAAGAGTGAAGAGGGCTGAACCGGGGACATTACAGGGCAAGGAGCTTGTAAATTACAAGATAAAGCAATATCCAATGAGAGGAATGATTCCTAAAAAACGAACAGGACAGAGGTTACACATATCAGCATGAAGGAAATAGAAGGGAAGCAGAAATGCAAAGTTAAGACACCAAGTGTAAACGGAGATAGAATGAATGGGGGATACTGTAAGGGAGAATATATCTGAGAGCAGCGGAGTACAGGCATGTTTCAGGCTGCAGACGCTCAGTCTGTAGGGACTCGGATTGGAAAGCGAAGGGTAGCTGCATGGTTCAAGCATTGATCACCCTGCAGAGGTGTCCTTAAGCAAGGCACCAAACTCCTAACTGCTTCCTGACGATGTAAAGCATGGAAATATCTTTGTTGTGCCACTTTTACATAAAATAATGCATGTTTTCAGACGTGTATAGGTATGTGTATCTGTTTCTGTGGGAGTATTAGTGGGTTTTTTCCCCTTACGCTCATCAATGTATTATTGGAATAAATGATCTAGTAAAAAAAAACAATCATATTCTGCTCCCTTCTCAGTTTTTTACTTTGTAACTGATGAGACATAATCAAAATTCTAACTTTGGATTAATAGTTTAGTAAAAATAAATGAACAGATATTTACAGGTAAAGAATAAATAAACAAAACACAAGTTAATGCAATTAAGATGTGTTGCAACCACCCTAAATAGAACATTGAAATTAAATAAAAGTGCTGCTTCTATAGTTCACTGTCAAGTAACATGTTGTAGAGGTCGTCCAACATGGAAAAAGAAGGGGAAATAAATACAACTTTTGTCCAGACACAGTGATGGATCCTAAGTGCGACTTCCACTACGATAAGATAAAATGAGCATTTCCCAAAGCCCGATGCTCATTTTCTTCTGTCTGTTGGGTGGGACCGTTAGCAGTTGAGCTAACAGGATATACAATCTGTAATGAATATGAAGAACTGCTGAAGTTATAGTGTGCAAACATATAAACATAAGTTCTGGGAAATTCTCCAACGCAATTATCTTGAGATTCATGAAGTCTGTTTCCTACCAGGGATTATACTCTCCGTGGCCCACGTTGCACCGTATAATTGTTTGGAGTATTGAGAGTTGTGAAACATTACGGTAGGAAACACTTTGAGTATCTGAGGCGCCCCGTGGCTTCCTTCTGAATCCGTCAGGGGCTTTACAGCGCCAGCCTCCAGTGCCTCTGGTCCTTCCCTGTGTGTAGCGTAATGTGTAAGCTCAGCGGGCCCTGGCAGGAACAAGACTATTTGGAAACTGTCAGTGTCCGCTCCATGCCAACCAGCCACAAGATACAACCCCCCTTCCCTCCTGAAAAACATCCCCTCTGGAACCCCAATGGCTGCCAGTTTCTCAGACAGCCCACCGCTGACCCCTTCAGGCCAGGAAATTGTCATCCAGCCAAGGAGCCAGAGAGCCTAGGGGCCCCGATCCCCCCGCCCCCCAAACCAGGCTCTAAGATGGCTGTGTTGGCTGCTTATTCAAGCCTGAGAGAGAAAGGCTGAGAGACATCGAGAAAGAGCGAAGGGGCGGAAGAAAGAGAGCTCAAGATTGCATTTTTTTAATCTCCTCGTCACTTCATTTTGCTCCAAGATTAAAAAGCCCTCTTACTCCTCTCTTTGCCTTTTTTTGTTTTTATATGACAACAGTTTCCCCAGCATGCATGCTCCCTACAGACGCCAGCAGCCATGCAGCAGACAGCCATGTGTCCTGACAGTTGACTTTGAATAAGAGTCAGGATTAACTTGATTTGGACAGCTTTGTGGATTTTATTTTTATTTTGGGAAGAGGTTGCAAAAGGTTGCAAGAGAGACACGTTGCCCTCTTGGTTGTCGTCACGTATTTGTTTCCCCTTGTTTTTGTGTCCGCTCTCATTGCAACCAAACATGACCAATTGGTCTTCCTGCCTCAGGGGCCCAGTGTGGAATTGTTGAGATTTTTCCGATTGGGACAAATCAGGACAGTCCAGCCGCAGAGAGGCAGGGAGAGACGTGACAGCGGGGGGATTGTCGGTTTAAAGTTTAAACTTGGGACAGCTGTTGTACCATGAGTGTAAGAGGGATTTCCTGGGTGGAGGTGTCCTAATGGCATGGTGTTAATATGAATTCATAGACAACCCATTAGCGCCCTTCACTAACCCACCACCTCCTCGTCCTCCTCCCCACCATAATGGCCTTGGCTCTAGCCGCTAGTCTGCATGTAGCGGATAGAGCCTGGATTTATTCTGATGTTCCCGGGGATTACACCCTCAGTGAGCTGTGTATTATGAGTAGATTTAGAGCCATAACTCCTGAAGATAAGGGAGGATTGGGGCGATTGTTTAAAGGGCATGTGTTAGCCATCATCGCCGGGACACAGGGGACATCAGTGTGTGTGTGTGTGTGTGTGTGTGTGTGTGTGTGTGTGTGTGTGTGTGTGTGTGTGTGTGTGTGTGTGTGTGTGTGTGTGTGTGTGTGTGTGTGTGTGTGTGTGTGTGTGTGTGTGTGTGTGTGTGTGTGTGTGAGAGAGAGAGAAAAAGATTCAGAGGACTAAATTGTTCAGAGCATCGATGGTCATTGAAATTCCAATCCGATCTGCTTCACAATACGGAACAATATTCGGAAATGCTTCAAATGAATTCACATAAATGCTTTCTGGATAATGAAAGCTTTGGTTGCATTAATCAAAAAGGGAATTTCCAACAATTATGCACAGTAGTTCATTTTCATTGCTTTCAGTGCAGCCACTTTATGAAATAAAAATGACAAATTAATACATAGTACAATAAAAAGCTTATTATGGTCCCCCCTTTTTCTAGGAAAAAAACATAATGTATTCTTGTTAAAACCCCAATCCGTCTAAATCTAAAACCACTGTATTGAGCCTGAATACACAGCTAACCCAAAGTGAGACCTCCAGTCATCCCGATGTTCCACTGAGTCCTGAACATAAATTTGGACTTTCGAAAGGCCGCTGCCTGACACGTGTGTTCTGGTATCGTGGTGGGAGCGCAGCGAGGCTCAGCAGGCCTGCCGTGAGGCTCTTTACAAGGCCTCAGGGACGAGCGAGAGACCACACCGACCACAAACACAGCTCCATAAACACCGTCAGCGCCTCAGCAGAGGACTGCAGGTCTGCTGGACTACTTCACTGACGATGATGAAGTCGCAGGCTGACAGAGCAGAGTTTTAGATGTCGGTGTGTGACACTGATAAAGGTTTTACAGAAGTTGCATTGTTTGGATTCTTGCGACATTGGTGTGAAATTCCCGCCTTTATGTTGGGTAGTATAAGAGGTACAGAATGTCCTCTCCAGCAAGGTCTGCCAGAAGTATAAACCACTAACTATAGTCTGCACTTTGGTGGCCTCACATGAAAGCATGGGAAACCTTTTTCCGTGACAATATGAGGGATTGATTACTACACGCTGTGATCTATAAACTGTATGTTTTTAAACTATATTTCTACTCCGCTTATAACAACCTGAAACTCACAAAGTCCAGCTGGGATTTATTTAACTCTGTGTTAATGTGTGTAATCTTCCTCAGGGTGAATACCAAGGAACATGATTTGTGATTGTGGTTGAAAATGTCCTAATAGCTCATACCAGGGCTCTTTAAAAAGGCTGGTGGAACATTTAAATGTTTTTACCATTCAAGTTGAAAAAGCAGAAAGGACGTTTGCTGGCTCTCAAAGGTTTAGAAACTATTAGATTTTGTAAAATGTTCCGTTTTAGACAAATACATATTCTATCCTTGGATTATAACCTATGAAAGATCAAAGCGTTTGTCATTTCAAGAATGCAGATGATAAAAGTAGGGCTGATTTGAATTACTCATACAGTATACTGTGGTGTTGCTTGAGTCAAGTTAAATACAGTAATAGAGTAAATGTCCTTAGTATTATTCCACGGTTTATTATTACAAGACTTCTCCAATTAACTGTTTGCTTCATACGACCAAACCAAATCAATACAACCACAAATAAAATGATTAAAAAGTCAGAATAGCACGAGGCCTCCCTATTGAACCCTATTTATTACTGCAGAAATGATGGTTTGTTATAAATGTGTTCTAATAAATATGCTTCTTCTTGAGAGAAATGTACAGTAGCGGTCCTAATCAGTAGGATATTTTTCTTTCTCCATCATGCCAATCCATCAGTCTTGAAATGAAGCAGCGGTCCAGTGAGCTTTTCCCTTCAGTATTGTGCCAAGCTGTCAATTTACAGACAGAAGTATGCCGGCTCTAAAATGTTCCAATAAATAAACATTACTGCGCAAGAGGACAGCTCTATCTGCGTGTGTGTGTGTGTGTGTGTGTGTGTGTGTGTGTGTGTGTGTGTGTGTGTGTGTGCGCATGCGTGTATGTGTGTGTGTGCTCGTAAAGTGTGCCAGATCTGCAGCCTTCATCCAGACAGCGACAGACAGACATTATGTAGCTGTGTCACACACAGAGAGAGGGAGCAGGGAGAGAACCAACATCTCTGCTTGTTATTCAGCTTATGGATTATGTTCTGTTTAAATGACATCTCTTCAGCTTTGCAAAAACAACTTTAAAGCCCCCTTTTTTTAAGTCATGTAACATATTTTCATCAAAGTTCTTTAAAAAATAAATGCGCTCACAATGAACACGCTCAGAGGCCTGGCAGAAATTGGGCTGGGCGTGGACCAACGGACAGGCAGTCGACTAATACTCTCCAGCTGAAGGTCAGAGGTCAACTTCCTGCTTTTGAAGGTGAAGATAAAAAGTTGACAGATGAAAAATATCATTGTCGTGTCAAATTTTGTTTTAGCGTTTTCATGTGACAATTGTTTGCTTTCAACTTTGATATTTTTCCCTTCTCATACACACACACACACACACACACACACACACACACACACACACTCAGAAATGCCCCAGACAAGTGTAATTGGTGTGTAGGGACGGTTGCCGCAAATAACTGTAATTACCAGAAATGACTTGTTTCATGAAAACAGTCACACGTGTCATTTTCTGTTTGAGTGCGGGGGTCAGATGTCTGTGGAACTTTGGGTTACAGCACTTTGCAACTCATTTTTAACGCATTAAAGCTCATTGTTTTCAGTCACGCTGCGGCTCCCGCTGAACTCTTCACACGCTGGTGTGAAATGAACTTCTGAGTGTTTTTACTGCCGCAAAGCTGGTAGAAAGAGGGGTCAGCAGCCCTCTTTGATAATAATAATGCATAACACACTGTCAACAAGCAGGCAACGCGGAGGACAACAAGCGTGCATGCAGAGGCACTTGTCAACAGCGAGGCGTAAACATACACAAAACTCGCTCATGGTTTCAGTTGTGCCCTCTGAAGTCCTCAAATATCAGGAAGCATTTACAATCTATGAGCATCTCTGTTTTACTCGCTCCTCTCCCAGCTGTGTATTGAGGGGGAAAACATGAAGATGAGACCGCATGGAGAGAAACAAACATGGAGAGGGAAGCATGGGGAGGCGGATGTGTGCTGACAGTTGGTATGTCCGCCACTCTTTGGGTCATTAAGAAAGAGATACCCCCGGCTGCTACTCATACCCCCTCCCTGGGAAGTTGATCTTGAAGCTGCAGGGGAGCTTGAACCAGGACCAGCACTCATCACCCCGGCCAACCTGTCCACCAAACCCCACTAGGGTGAGGGCAGGCTGGGTGAGGAGCCTCTGAACACTCCCTGAAGCTCCACGAGGACGACCCAGGGTGCTGTGTGTTTTAATTTGGTTATTCGATATTAGTGTAAATAAAAAAGCAGCCCCAGGCTCTGGGGTCTCTCCGGCCATGTCTGACTTTTTGGTAAATAAATCTAAAACTGTCTTTTCACCAAGAGCCTTAAAGAAACATTAAATCAAAGACAAACTCTCAGTCGGAGGGAACAAATTAGTAAAAGGCAATCTGGGTAACAAGCTGTAAGTGTTGTGTGTGTGTTAGGACAACTGCTCCTGTGTGTGAACGCGTGTGTGTGCTGTAGCCGCTCAAAGTGATACAGTTTTATTTGCGAGGGTACGTGTGTGTCTGTATAACAAGAACATAATCTATAGGAGGGTGCAAGGTGTGTGTCTGCCTATGTGGGCGGGCGACGGCTTGTGCCTCGAGTTTATACATGTTTTTTCTGTGAATGCTAAGGAGGGAAAGAAAATACATTTAAAGAATGTGTGTGTATGTGTGTGTGTGTGAGTGTGTCGGGATGGATCATGTGCGTCGGATGTGTCCCAATTTCTGCACGGTGTTCGTTTCTTCCCTGTTTCCACCCTCCGCAAATCTCGGCGGTGGCAGCGGCGGCAGTGACATTTGGGAGCAATTTTTAAGTGCGCCTGCAAAGGTTGTCAAGGGATTAATCTCATCTCACGCTGGGGCGCAGAAAAAAACGGCTTCCTCCAAGAATTAAACACAATTTACCCATCAAGACAAGTCTTTCAGGATGGGAGACAAGCATAAATAATATCTCCTCGGTCCAGATTCGCTAATTTACAAGCTTAGCATCTCCAAATGTTATTAGCGGGAATGACGAGGTTACCAGAAGGCGCTGTAGGGAATGATTTGTTATCCGGGCAAGCAGCAGCTGCAGCAAAAGGCGCATGTTGGGATAGAAAGACAGACATACCTGACACCCACTGCCTCACCCCTCCTTCCCCTTCACTGCCACTACGACACCCGGGACTGCACACACCTCAGGCTGGCAGATAGTGAACTTGGCATCTCTCAAGCTAATGTTCTTTTCCACTCCTCTCATTCTCATTTGCTTTCAGTCTACCCTTTCTCCCTCTCTCTTATTGACATTTATTTTCTCTGTTTTCCCTCGGTTTCTCTCCCTCTGTATCACTCTTCTCTCCCACTTGCTCTTGAGGCTTGAAACATCAAATAGAACATTTGGGCAACCGTTGTCATCTTGGCAAGTGTTGAAGTAGCTCTCGTTTGCAATGAAAAAAGAGAGAAGGAAGTTAGTCTTTTTAGATATTCAGCCACTCTCAACATATCAGTCAAAGCGAATACAGATGTCTCTATGCCTCGTCCAAAAATATGTTTGTTTCTTCTAAAGATCTATATCGCCATCTTTGCTATGTTGCCGTCAATCACCGGCCGCCTGAGTTCTCTGGCCAAGTTTTGCAGAATTTTCCGTGGTTAACTTTGTAAATAACCAGGTGCCTGGTGAATTTGGATGCTGCACCTTTTCTAAGCTGACAAGGAGCTAACACCCTCCGTCTGACGTCGCCGGTGTGTGAGATGGATCGCTCGCTATGTGTGTGCCTTTGTGCAACGCATGTAGGTGTGCAAGCGTGAGTGTGTGTGTGTTTAAGGGAGAGTATTTTGATCTGTGCTGGCTGTTTATCTTGCTGAAACAGGAGTCTCCCGTCACTCCAGCCCCTTTCTGATCCTGACAGATGAGTTCAACCCCAGCCTGCAGCCTCCGAGGGGAAGAGAGGAGAGGAGAAGAGAGGAGAGAGGAGAGAGAAAAGGAAAAGAGGAGGGAGGTGGGGTAAGAGAAAGAAACAGATGGGATATAGAAAACAGAAATAGGAGAGAAAGTGAGAGAAAGAAACACACACAGAGATGTAGAAAGAGAAGACGACAGACAGAAAAGGGAGAGGACTGGAGGAGAAAAGAGGGAGCGCTTAGCTTCACCTGCCAGTCTGTGTTAGCGGGGATGAGCCAGAGTTCCTGCTTCTGGAAGCTTAGTGTCAAAGGTGGGACTGCAGGGCTCTGTCTGACGTTCATGTGTGTACTGTAGTGTATATATGTGGGTGTATGTGTGTGTTCATGCCCAGTAGGGGTTCCCCTACACGTCCCCACTTCTCGCCTCTCCACTCAGGGGTTTGGGGGTTGTGTGTGCATGTGTGTGTACAGTTGTGTGGACGGGTAATGTGGCAGGCATCTCCTCAGAAAACCAAAACACAGAACCCTGATCTCTGCCAGACTAATTAGATGATACATCTGTGTCTCGACAGTGTTTCATATATTTTTTTAATTAATTTTTTAATTATTTTTGTGGGTCATGTTGTCTGAAGAAACAGGTGTCTGGATTTAAAACAGGAAACAAATATTCCTGCATGCTTTCAGGAAGAAAAACACAACAACAGAGTTCAAATGTGCTGTAATTGGGCTGAAACGACCAGCTGAACCAACACTCCTCTATATTATGAAATACCATATTCACATGATTCATATTTTTTTATGAGAGCATCAGGGATTAGAAGTCACTTGTTGCGGAGTGTGGGTAGATTTCCAAGGCGTCAAACCCATTTCAACAACATGCCGTATTAGTACCATATCTGGTCAACTATGACGTGCTTTTTCCATACAGATCTGTATGAAAAAAGATATCATATTTGTCACGTTTGCTTCTCAGGCGATATTATATGTATAATGAATTTATCCCCCCCAAAATATCAATTTATACCCTGTATAAAAAAGGACACAGTTCTGAGAGACTAAGAAAAGAAATAAACCTGAAGCTCAAAGATGAAGTGAAACTGCACAAATAGGATTCTGAAAAGTGAGTGATATGCCCTTGCCATTGTTAATATAAAAAATATTGATAATAGCTTCGTAATTTTTGGATCCCATTGTTACCAAGATGTCTATGTCCTTCACTTTCCCCTCCCCACTTCCAACTGCTAACAACTTCCTCCTGAATCCAACTGGTTAGCAAAAAAGCTTTGCAAAAATTTTAGGCTCCATCAAGGATTTATTCTCTTTTGCTCGTGATACAAGTTTACTTTTACCTTTAATTAAAGTCTTCAATTTCTGCTGGATGCTGGGGCCCTATTACTGATGCCTTACTCTCACCTATGCAAGTAATCACTTTTGGAGAAAGAAAAATCTAATTCAAATCAGAGATGTTTTGATAGAGTTTTGATAATGCTTGTCCTCTATTCTAGAGTTCCATCCCTGCAGTAAAATGACAGGTTCTCAGGAATAATATTTCCTTTGTCCTCATGTTTAATCATGGGAAATATCAAACACATTTTCCTTGCTTTGAATTCAATGATGGTGACCTTTGACACTGACCAATAGAAAGCTTTCTTGGCAGCTGACCATTTACTAATTTGCGTTATTACATCTGTCTATGTGGTTTTAAATTAGGTTTTTAGTTTTGTAACAGAACTTTTAGTTCCAATTGATTTGAGTTATTGAAATGCATCTTTGTAGAGCATGGTTCCTTTTAAAGAAAACATCCTTAGGTACCAAGAGATATCAGTTGCTGGTTTAAAATGTGTCTCAATACAGAATTACAGGTTGATGTTAACCTAAGCCCTACCAGTACTCAGGCTGTCACCAATATTAATACTTGGGGAAATTAATACAAAATAAAGGAAATATTCTGTCTTTTGCCAAAAGAATGTCCCTCACCCCATTAAATGACTCCCTTACCCTTCCCATTGCTCGCAGCACCGGGACTGAACACCACACCTGACACCTTTCCACTATGCACCCCATCTCTCCAAATCATTTCATACCTCGCCCGGTTCCCGCCAACGCAGGCCTCTTCCTCGCTCGCTTCCCTCCGCCAAGTCACAGGGGCCCCCGCCGATGCCCAGGGCTCTGCAACACTCTATCTCCCTCGTGTACACACACACGTACACACACACACACACACACGTACACACACACACACACACACACACACACACACACACACACACACACACACACACACACACACACACACACACACACACACACACACACACACACACACACACACACACACACACACACACACACACACACACACACACACACACACACACACACACACACACACACACACACACACACACACACACACACACACACACACACACACACTTACTTCACCACCTCTGCAGTGCCGGGCCATCTGCAGAGCCTCAACATGCCGGTGCAGCGAGCCACGTCCCCTGGCTGTGCTGCTTTCACAATCTTCCACACTGGCCACGCAGCACACCTTCAATTAACTACACACACAGCAACAATGTGTGCCTTTGTGTGTGTGTTTCTGTGGAGGTAGGAGGCTTTGACTACATGTGTGTAGGTGTAAAAGTGCGTGCGTCTGAAGGGGATATTGTAGCAGGAGAGTGTAAACAGAGGGGGCCAATGTGATTTCAGCCCGTCTATTGAAGTGGTGTAATTGGGAGCACGACCGTCAGCGAAGCAACTGGAAGGCTATATGTCAGACAAACTGCTTTTAGTGCCATCTCTCCTTCCTTTTCTGTCTCCTTCACAAACACAAACATTCTTTCTTCTCCTACCATCGCTTTACATTGCCTTTATTCTCACCTCCAACCCCTCCATCTACGCAGCTCACTGAATGGGATGGAAGCTCATTCTTTTCACTGCCGAACATCCTCGCCGAGAGGCCATAAAGAATGCACCGTATGTGCAAGGGTCGGACCTCTCACCCCAACAACGCCTGCCCCCAAACGAGGAAAAACAGCAGGTCTTTGTGGCGCGTGTAATCAGGATCTGAAGTTTCTCCCACTCAGCGACGCAGAGAGACCTCGACTTCGACCCCTTGTTATGTTAGGCCTTGCAGAATGGGAGCTGTAAATGCAGAATACTTTTCACTGAAAAGGACGCAGCATATAAAGATGTTGAACGACAAGGTGTTTGTTCGCTTTCTCTTTTGCTGTTATTGTATTAGAGTGCTTGCTTTCTTTAAAGGTGCCGATAATGCTACAGGGCTGTACAAATGAGACCTTTCGAAGAGATAACTCAGTGATGCTTACCACCTAATCCACTTACCTACCCTGTCTCCGAGTTCTTATCCCCTCTTATTTTCTTCTTTCTTGTTTACCTTAAATGCTTTTCTCTCCATTTCAAATCTGACTTTCATGTTTTTCCCTCTCTTCTCTCTCCTTCTGTTTCTCTTTCTCTCAGATCTGTGACAGATAGAAAGAGGGCTACAGGGTCATGGAGCGGAGGCTGTGAAAATCTCACCACACTTTTAATGACTTTTAATGAGATTCATAAAACATGCAAAAACTTGCAGAAAAAGGGAGAGAGAAACAGAGGGAGGTACTGACAGCGAGAGACAGAGAGAAAGCAGCACCGCCCGCCACCAAGCTGACAGCGAGCAGGCTTGACATTTGGCCTCTCGTAATTAGGGAAGTGCCAGATTCAGTCCCACTAAATCTCAGCTCAAATCATTATTCTCGACGGTGTTGACTCCGCGATGTCCGACCGGCTTAAGCCCTCCACAGTGTCTTTTTTGTCCCCCCACCCCTCCTCCTTTTCTCCCCTGTAAATATCGCAGCCAAAATTACATTACAGTTTTGCGCTTGCCTCCCCCTTAATTGCTTGCCCTCCAAACACAATCTGCTTTGGCAATACATAAGATGGTATGTGAGTTAACAGCGACAGTGAGTTGGCAGCGAGGCTGCTGAGCGGCGGTCTGTGAAAAAAGGGAGCACTAAGACGAGGAGATAAAGTGTGGAGGAGAGCTGGAGAGGAGCTGATCACACACAGACAAGCTGGGGAGCAGCAGACAGATGCCATGAGAGCACGGCTGTCATCCGCACAGCCAGGATGGAGGGAGGAGAGGCCGGGATGGAGAGAGACGGAGGAAAAAGAGGCACGGAGAGTGGCAGAACAGGAAGAGAAAGGGTGTTTAAAACTTACAGAGAGGCTACGGGGACGGAGAGAAATGTAATGAAAAGAGTTAAAGGGAGGAGGTCGGGGGTGGGTTGAAAAATGTGATGAAGGAAGAGAGAGAAAGAAAATGATAAATTATTAAAAGAGAGAAAGTACAGGAGTTGAGAAAGAGTGTCTGTAATGTGTCATTTCTCATCTTTTACTTTTAGAAGGCTTACATTCTGACATTTAATAAAGAAATGACTAAAAATAATAGAATAAAATGAGTTTCCGCAAAAATACACAAAAATGCAAAAAGTAAATGACTATAGGCTATAACTCCATATGAGTTCTCTTTACACATTTTATGCAGAAAAGTGAGAAAATCATTTTTAAGTATTTCTTCAAATGCGATATGCTCTCCAGTAGTTTCACCCTTACTGGTAAAATAGAGATTCCAGTGACAAAATCATCCGTTCATTATTATCTTTAACATTATAAAGCTCAGTTTTACTCCGAAAAGGTAAGAGCCTCATATGGCAGCGTTTTCACGTATCACCATCATCAGAATATTATTTTATATTAATTTAAAACACCACTTTAATTCAAGCTGATTAAAATAGCTTAGAAGAGCAATCCAATATTTAACTGAATCAACAAATCGTTGTCATCTCTTGACATTAAATCCCTTGTATGTCCCTGAGGAGACCATAACACAAATATTGTATTTAGACACTAATTAGTTAGCTAGATGTAGTTTGCTAACAATTCATAATCTGTTCACCATTTGAAGCCGTGTACATTTATTTTATTCTGAATCAGGGATTTCATAAAAACATTCACTGTATAACCACAATAGTTAAAATACTGAACACACAAAGAAAGAAAGCACATTATCTGCGTTGTAAAGAAAGTTTCACAACACACAGTTAGCCGGTGTATGAGCTAATGCAAAATCCCTGTTTAATACCCCTGTCTGTTATAAAAAATGATCTAATTGCCTTCCTTTGAACTGTCTGAACTCTTGTAACATTGTATGGTACATCAGGTTAATCTTTATTTTGAAATGTAATATAGTGCTTGCATGTCATTTACTCTATCCATCTTAGATCACCATTCAGAATCTGTGAAATCCAGGGGATAAAGCTGGTGTGATCTTAAAAAAAAGAAGTACTTTGATTTCTTTTAAGCCTTTGCCGTCACTCAATTTTTTAAAACACACACACGCTAAAAAAAACAACCAGTATGCACTCTTCTTATCAAGCATACAGAAAGCATTGCCACAAGCTCCATTTCCCCCACTTTACGAGAAGTTTAGACAAAGTTCCCTTCTTACACTCGCAGGCTTGTGTCTTGCAGAGAGAGCCCATCACAAAGCGTCAGCTAATCTGGGAGATGGCGAAGAGGGGACATGGGTTTGACAGGGGCTCGCTTCCTTCATAAGCCTGCCATTAACACTAATCCGTATGGGTGACGTGCAGAGGAGGGGCAGCAGCGAGCAAGGAGGGAGGGACAAGACAGCCAGTAAATATCAATAACAAATATAAGATGTGGTCGTATAAGCCCCCCCACGCCCATTTCATCCATAGCTGCCACACCACACCCTTATCCCAGCCCAGTTTGGCCCTTCATCCTTTATCTTGCTGGGATTGGACTGGAGTTAATCTCTCCAGCCGTTATGACAGTCAATTAGCAGAGAAGAATATTGCTGGACTCGAGATGCTTGAAAGTGAATGTATGGGGGTTCACAGGGTAGTGTGTGTGTCGGTGAGTTTGGTAAGGAGTTTGGTGTATGCGAGTGTGTGTGGAGAGATGTTCCACAATGACAACTATCTCTCTGTCCGCCCCCCTGGAGAGCAGATGGGATATGAGCCTGCCAATGAGACAAGAAGAAAGTGTGTGTGTGTGTGTGTGTGTGTGTGTGTGTGTGTGTGTGTGTGTGTGTGTGTGTGTGTGTGTGTGTGTGTGTGTGTGTGTGTGTATGTGTATGTGTGTGTGTGTGTGTGTGTCAGTCATGCATATGCACGCACACATGCATAAGGGGCGTTTGTGTGTTGTCTGTGAATTCAGTGCAACAGTGTGTTCTCAGAGTCCCACAGTCGTACAGAGTTGATGAGAGTACATTTAGTGAAACGGCTGCCTTGTTATAATTTGACGCCTATGGACGTGACTCATAGGAACAAAAACACATGAATAATGCATTGATGCATCAATAAGTAGATTATTTTTAAATGTACTACTTTTGTTGGCTTTTTTCCCCCGTGGATCTGCTTTTACAGAAATCCCTAACAGTTGTAAAAGTTCGGGCCCTGTTCAACTCAGACGACACAAAAACACATTGTTAAATCATTGTTTGAAATCCCTTTTAAAATGTTTGCTTATTTAAAAGTGCAGGTTCACCTATCTGACCGACCAAACTGATTTTTTGATATCATGCATCTCCGCGTTAGGAACAATATTTCCATGCAGCTGAATGCAACCTTCCAAACGCTCCCGTACAAAAATGGGAAAGTATTCTTTATTCTATAATTCTTTCATATTTTCTATGACTTTTTGAAAAAAAATGAATTCACCATCCTGCCTTACTTGGCTGTGAATTTAAGATAGGTTGCAGTTTATCTTTAGGCCTGCTGCGATTTCTTCTGTTCCCACACTTTTGTGGTAATATTATGATCAATAGCAGAAGAGTGAACGATCTGACAGCAACAGATGGAGGATTCTGGTGTCTGTGTTCTCATTATTTTAGTGACAAGATTGCCAACAGGGCAAACACTTAAAACTTGGCGTAAACTTTGAAATCACACCTTTTCTTTTAAAACTTTATTAGACACGGTATTTATCATTCCTGTTTGGAAATGTTCTATACAGTGGAGATGAGGTAAAGACTGTTGATGCTGTTTTAAAAGTTATCTTTCATCATATATTAATATGCTGATTAATTTCTGGAGTTTTACTCTATACAAGGTCAGAAAATAATTTACAAATAATTGCCCTGAACTCCGGGAAGACCTCTTCAATTGTGTTGTTTTAATGGACCAGGAGTAAAAACAGCTACATGTATAAATGATCCAAAGCAGCACATTCACCTTTGAGCTTCTGAATTCAGAAAACATGTAACTTCATTTAGTTAGACAAGGAAAAATCAGATGCTTACTTAGAGAGTAACATTGAAATGTATCCACTTAATACTCTTTATACATCATTTAAAAACATTATTTCAGGAAACAGAGCTTGAAATCGTCATTGTAAGCTGGTTAATCTTTTAGGATGGTGGAAAAAACATTTGGCGGTAGAGCCCGGCTATGTCCTGGCCTTTAGGCGAGGTTAGGGCAGCCACCCAGGTGCCCTGACCCAGAATGAGAGGCCAAACTAGGCCGCAGGACGCCCCCAATCCCTTGAATGATTCTCCCAGGGCAGAAAGGATCCGGAGGCCGGTCCAGCATGGTCCAAAACTGAACTGGAGTCAGCCCATGGGACCAGGACAATAGCCAAGAATGTGTTCACATGGTAATGCAATCATCATCAAATCAAACCAGAACAGACTCTGTTTTTTTTTGTCTTTGTTTATGTTTTTTTTAAGTTATGAAGGCGTACATACTCTCATGCCCATAAACCCCGATGAACTGTGCGTAAACATTGACGTATACACACACATAAGCAGGGTTCCCCATACACACACATAGGAAAACACACACGGGAACAGCAGCAGTAGCAGCTGCACAAGTCTTTGGGTGAGTGCACATCTGTTAGACTGGCTTAGTACAGTGGAACTGGCTGTTGACAGCAAATGTTTTCACGAAAGTCCACATTGTGAGTTAGTGTATATGGAGGCTGCTGTGCAGGAAAAAGGACAAATTCATTTTTGCTCTCGCTGTCTTACTTTGTCTCACGCAAACTGTCTCAGTCTGCCTCTGGTTTGTCTTTCATCCGTGTCCCGTTTGAGGCACACTGGTCAGCAAGTTAAATCAATTATACCTCTAGCTGTTGAAATATTTGCAGCCATTTAAAATAAATGCTTTGCCCAGGTATCTCTTTAAACCCCTCCCCAATAACCAGGGGGAGATGGCAGGTGGAGGCCACATAACTCCGACAGTCTATCATCTGCTACCACGGTGCCGGCAGTAATAACCTCTCCTCCTTCTAATATCAGAGTGAATGGTTTCGATGATAGAAAAGGCATGTTTTTATGTACCCAAGGTGTGGATTGTTGTGATTTTATGATTGATTCAAAACCCAGTGTTCTTTCCTGTGAGTCACAGTATGTTTGTGTGGACAGCAAATGAAAAATACCAGCATGTTATGATTGGAACAAAACGATATGACCCTCAACCTTCCAATCTTTTTAAGCGTGTTTCCAATTCAGAGGTAGCTTTCAATGCGTTGACATTCAACGGTATGATTACTCAGACGCAGCATGGCATGTCTGCTAGTGTGTATGCATGCATGTGTGTGTGTGTGTGTGTGTGTGTGTGTTCGGAAGGGGGGTGGAGGGATACGTGGGTGTGGTTGTAGATGGGTAGGTGCTTAAGTTGTATACGTGTGCGCGTGCTAATCACCTATAGGGGTGTTTGTGTTGAGGCCACCAAACAGGCCTTTAGAGTGAGGTTGAGTGAGCAGCAGAGTCAGTCACACTCACACACACACACACACACACACACACACACACACACACACACACACACACACACACACACACACACACACACACACACACACACACACACACACACACACACACACACACACACACACACACACACACACACACACACACACACACACACACACACACACACACACACACACACACACACACACACACACACACACACACACACACACACACACACACACACACACACACACACACACACACACACACACACACACACACACACACACACACACACACACACACACACACGCCAAGTCCAAGCTAGAGCCGAGCCAAGACTCTGTGTTTAGAACAAGAAAAACACTTTGTTTACGCTTTAGGGCCCTTCATTGCTCAACCAGCGAAAGAGGGAAATCAACTCATCCCTGGTTCCCTAGCCCCCGCCGCGTCGTCAACAGATGAAGTCAGCATCTCACACCCAACAGATGGGGCGCAGGGAACAGCAGCCTACTTTACCAAATGGACTTCTCTTTTCCCTGTTTCCCAATCTACTAATCAATGCTTGTCGTCTGCAAGATGTGACAATGAGCTGCAGCCGGTGTGTGTAAAGTTGCTGGTTGAAGCAAAAGGCTGGTTCTTTGAGGTGTGTGTCATTGCTCATTGCAGATCTGAGTGACAGAATTAAAGAGATATATAAATATATCATTTGTTCAAAAAGGAAATGTCTTTTTTTGGAAATAATCCTGCAGGGCTCAGTGGAAGTGCATATGTGGCAGAGGATGCTTATTATCAGATGCTGCTTATTTGAAATTGTCTTGCTTTAGTAAGATCAGAGCATCCAGATGATAAGGACACGCCCACCTAAACGCCCTCAATCAGATGAACAAACAGCTCTGGCTCCAGAGGAAAAAACACACACAATCTATTTATTTATTTTTTATCATTTATCCTTTAAGTCGTCTGGTTTTTTGTCCGTATAATTCCTTTATTCTTCACACCCAAATCAAGTGCCTCTGTGCACGGCAGATAAATAGGAATTCCAAACTCCAATGGTTCATTTGTCATGGTGTGAATTCCAAGAGTGGAATCTAGAAATAGCTCGAGTGTTCAAGCGCGGTTGTTGCCTGGGGCTCGGTGGCATGTAGGAGGCTTTGGTGATATTTGCTTTTTGCATATTTTCTACTAGGGGGCTTTTTTGGAAGGGAGATACGCACTTTTCCCATTGCAAACATTGCAGAAAAAAAGAAGAAAAAAAAAAATCAGAAAAAAGATTTTATTGTGTGTGTTCTGAGCTGCACGTTGTAGGAGGCTTTGCCCATTATTTTGGTATGACATTACAGTTTTAATTGAATTGAATGCAATTTATTCTTAAGAAAACTTTTAATTAAGTGCCATATGGACAGATTGTGGAGTAGTGGCCTCCATGATATTCCCTTGGGGACATTTGCTGCATAATTAAGAATATGAACTGTAATGACACAGTGAGATTTAATGGAAACTTGCCGTCTAAATAGGCGACGTTGAAAAGCCATTATTACCCATCCAGAGAGGGCTTAGTATGGTTCTCAAGGGACAGTGGGCTCCCCAGAGTGGAACCCTGGGAATAAAAAACCCTGGAGAACAAGAAGGGAAGTAGGGAAGGAGGTACAGCTCAGTCTCCACATGTGGCTTTTTCTTAGAATTGAAGCCATAGATCAGATTTTTTGACATAAAATATCTCATGCAGTATTATGGTCTGCATTGTCATTAGCTGAGGCTACAGTGAGGAAGCAGGAGCATTCAAACTTCATTTCTGATATTAAAGTATGTTTGTTTTTCGAGGTTATATACGTTTTTATGAAGTATTCACTCACATCAGCTGGTCGTTCCTTTAGTTTGTGCTGTCTTAAAAGGGTAGGGTATCAGGTCAATTTGCAAGTTTTCTTTGACATTGGGGGGTAGCTGTAGTACAGTGGCTTAGTGTGCTGATCCTCTGATCCAGGCACCAGGAAATCACAGGTTCAATCCCACCTTGACCGCCACTGCAGTCAACAAGACTGTCCCCCTAAATTGCTCCTGTGGGTATTATCCACATAATTCAACATATTACATGTCTAATACATGTCTGTCATATGAAATGTAAAGCGCTTTGAGCTCTTGTAAAAGCGCTAAAATAAATACCATTAATTATTAATATGCAATTCTACTAAATCTAAAATTAGCCTGAAGTTCACATGGACGCCGCAAAAGTGGTTGCTACAAACAGGCAACTTTATTTTTCCATATAGAACAAAAGTCTAATAAGTTTGTAGATTGAACAGTTCTTATTTGCACCTCTGGACTTAAAACAACTTTCCCTTATCATCGGCCCTTTAGATTTGTATGTCACTATGATTGTTTTAATACAGCTGCCTAGCTAACAAGCTATGTATCACAGGATACTATTTGTTAACAACTTCTCAAACTGGGAAAACTGCTGTCAGGTAACAACTTCCTTATGGACTTTATCCATGCTGCTTCAACAGTTTACATTGGGTTCTTGAATGGATTCGGGCATCCATTTGGTAATTGAATAAAGCAATAATCATTGCCGATGAGAAGCTGCTTGTGGATCACTCTACATCTTCCACAAATGCTCAGAGCTGCACTCTTCACTGTGTGGCATCTTTAATCATTGTGGAGCACTACATGAGAACGCAGCAACATGAGGGTGCTAAAGTCAAACTTGGAAGAACGTGCTGAAGTCAAGGTAAACTTAAGAATTCCTCTGTTATTAGCGCTCAGTGAGCAAACAAAACAAAGAAAGGCAACAACAAGAAAAGAAAAGATGTAAAAAACCCGCCGCACCAAAGAAAATAGAACTGAGAGAAAAGGAGAGGGGAAAAAGGAAGATGAAGAAGAGAGAAAGTGAAAGAATGGCGTTGAGAGAGCGAAGGAGAGGGTAAATATGGAGGCCAGATAACAAGAAAACAAAGGCAAAGACAAGAAATTTAAAAAGTGTGTGTGTGTGTGTGTGTGTGTGTGTGTGTGTGTGTGTGTGTGTGTGTGTGTGTGTGTGTGTGTGTGTGTGTGTGTGTGTGTGTGTGTGTGTGTGAAAAGGATAGAGAAATGAAAGGAAGGAAAGACACAGTTAGCTGCCCGCAAAACAGAACAAACTCATTTACAGAGCAGTGCCAGACTTGAAAACAATTATCTGCCATCTACGTTGCCTGTGTAGAAGAGTAGCCTGTTTTCTGGGGCTCTTTGTTTTTCTCAAGGACATATTCATTATTTCAGATGAGACCCATTTGAGTCTAAATAAAGACTTTCTCTCCTCTCTGTCAGATTCACTGGTGCTGTGATGTTGCATCTGAGGGGATGTGAAAACACGTTTGAAAAGGAGTCTGATGAAAGCACTTCTATGCCACTAATGCATGTTCATTAAGTTCAAATTCTCTTTTATTTTCCACCTCTCTTTTCACATTATTGTAATATTTCTGTTTTCGTTTTTTTCTGTGTTTGCAGGGTGCACAAGTTCTCTTGAAAAACGGAATATTCGAGCAACCGATGACATCTTTTTCTTTCGCTCGCCGCCCACGACAATGGTCTTCTGTCCAAACGGGCCCTTTGAAAGCAGGCCGCATCTTCTTCTGTGCATGCATGGAAGAGGCAAAGGCTGGCACTAATCACATCCATACAAAGACACCTCGAACAAACAGTAAACAAGTGGCCAGAAGTCTTTCATGACTCACAGGGAACACTAACACACATTTACAGAGAGTGTTATTCCTCTAGGGATGAGAAGATTTTGACATGGCTAAAAAAATGCAAAAATAAATTGTGTTTTTGTAGCCTGCTCGTTTCCTCGTGAGGTCACAACTCCAAACGCAGATGGAATCGAACTGACATGGAGGACCCCGGGAAATAACCGAATAGGTTCTGGGTCCCATACCTGCTCGGGAGGTTGTCTCATCTCTACTGAAAGACCTCTGTGTGTGGAAATGAAAGAGGAGGGCACGGAGACAAACACACACACACACACACACACACACACACACGTACACACATGCAAACACGACACACTTCAAATGGCCTTCGAGAGTGCTGCATTCCACATTTAATTGGAAGCGAAAAAATCCAGCATAGCACCCTCCAAAGTAAACTTCTCACAGTGGAGAAGCCAGCCAATCACACGGGGAGGCTAGGTCTCAGGGGCCCCGCCCTCCAGAAATAGGCACAGATAACCTATTGTTGGAGCTCAAACAGTGGTCACACACACAGACGCACACACATAGCGAGCAATGACCTCACACAAGAAAACACATAAGAGTATGAGTTCTGAGAGCAGCTGCAGGTACTGCGAGGGTTTTTACAGATACCAAAAATAATGAGTAAAATGAGCCCAGAAAGGGGTCATTTGGGCTGTAAGGTGGTAAATATAAAAAGGTATCCTTGGTAACTAGTGCAACAAATGTAGTATTACCTTCACAACGATGTTATTTCCCCTTTGCATACTTTTAGGGTGTGAGGGAGACAATATTGGGGGATACATTTGTATTAATTCACGGATATTAATGTGACGTTTGCTGTAAAATCAAAATGACAGCAGGTCTGCGAGTCCATGAGGGGAATCAAACCCCTGTCAAGATGAAGACAAAAAGGCAAACACTTTTTTAGAAATATTAAATTGTCAACTGGAATTGAATAACAGTTATTTACAGAATTATCTAAATGTTAATAAATCTGTTCATTCTGTGCCCAAAAGACAATTTTAACTTGAGGTTGCCGTGGCAGTTATTCTCCATATTTCACATAATTTAGGGCATTTGTTTTTTTCCGACACTGATTTTTTTTCATGCATCATTTAAACTCTCACGCTTTAAAATAAATAAATGTGTCTGAATCAAATCTGGATTAAAACATTATAATTGTGAGCATTTATCCCTGAAAATCCACAGCTGAATTTTTAAGAGGATGTGAGCACTAGTTTTTATTTAACGCAAACACACACACAGGGGGGACATCTGTGCTGAACACTGACCAAATCCGCAGCGACTTTACTCACAATACAATTTTGTTGGAAGTGTTAGAATTTGTTTCAAGTTGATGGCACAGCCTCCATTTTGAGTTGACTTTGATATCATTCTGCAAACAGTGAAATGTCTGGATAAGTGTTGCGTTTAGGCCAGCCATCTGTACCATCTCCAACTCCAGAGCAGTTACATGCAAAGCACCATCGAAATTAGAGAGGGGGGGAGACGTGGCGGCGTTTTAAATGGTTCACTGCTGGCATCTACTGGAGAGAAAGAGAACGCCGGACGCAGAGGCAACCCGGCGGACCCTCACTATGCACGCTCTTCTCCCTGCTCTTCCAAGTGGATGATTAACTTTTCCATGATGAAGCAGCACCTCATATTCCAATATTAAACATACTGTGAAAAACATCACTTTATGTGGTTTGGCAACGAAAAAGAGACACTATTTCATCAACAGAGCTGCAGAAACGGACTACTCAATGAGGACCTTTTCCCATACGTCTCAACTACAAATCTTATCTCCTGCTGGACTAAAATAAATATCATTAGGGGCATCTTATCCATGATAAATTCTGCCCAAACCATAGCCACATTTCAAAATATGTCTTTATCAATCAAGCAAATCAATCTACTTAAAGAGGCATTTAATGGATTTAACAGAATAAAGATTCCTACAGGTAACTCTAAATGAAATGATTCCTCGTAGTCAAATAACTTTACATTGCAGGATAAAAAATATACGTATCTGCAAATGAAATGATGTTTTAAAGTCTCTCAAAATCCAAATTCATTTATGTAATAACAAAATAATTACAAGTAACAACAGTAATCTCTCCACATACCCTACTTGTTTACAGTGTTGTTGTGCATTAGGTATGGACACACTTTACAGGACTCTCTTTTTACAGCATCAGTCGGTGCTATAAATGCTTTTTCTCCTTTCTTGAGCCCAAGACTTATATAGTGGGTATGCACATGACAGCATGAGTTAAAAGTAAATAAGGTGTTAAAACTGCATATTTTACTATTCATATCAGACAAATAATGATTGACACTGCTGATAATTGTGTTATTGTCAATTAGTTAGGACTAAATACAAACTTATTGTCAAATAGATAATGAGAGTATAATACATGTTATATTGTTTGTGTATGTCACTCCCGACAGAAGAAAGGCAAGGCTTGTAGGACAGCAGCAATGGAAAGCATCTCCTGTGTGCAGGAACGTGATTACTGTGATTCCCTTTTTCTTTTTTTGCCGAGTACAATTCTCATCTAATTCTTGTAATTGTTGCCTCATAATATGACACATTCATATCAGTGAATGTATTCAACTCCAGCCCATTTAGGACGCTGCAGAGAGAGTTCATCCATTACAATAAAGAACAAAGCGCTCCCCTATCTGTTTCAGACATTTCTCTCTTTATGATGCCGAGTATGGCTCAGAGCTTGTCAGAGAATTCAGGCAAACAATGTATCGCTTTGAGATATATCAAGAGCTCCACAATAAGATCCTGTGTTGTTGGTAATTTTGTAAAGAAAGGGAGAGGGGGGGGGGTTGGACTGAGACAGAGGCAAACTCCAGACAAAAGGGATTGTCTTGATTATTTGTCCGTCAGCTATGTCAGGAGCATATAATGAACAACGATGGCTGGGAGGATAACGGTGATTGAGATTAGGCCCCACTGAGAAAGAGAAAGAGGGGGCGCAAAGAGAGGAGGGAGAACAAGCAAGAGAAGGGAAGTGAAGAGTGGAGAATACGGATGTGACTAGAAGAGAGCTCTGTGATAAGTGCCAGACAACAGCCTGTTTGATCCAGAGGGATGGCAGAGGGATGTAAGGCGTTTGAAGCTGACAATCCCTTTGTGATGATAACACATGTTTTTCAGTGTGCGCGCTGATCCTCCCTCTCCTATTGTATTATGGGCAGCAGACGGCAGCTACCTTTAGGCCCAGCGTGGTTATGAGCAGCTGTCGGCATTGTGGGAAGTGCTGCTAATCTGCTTCAGTATCTTTAGCCCCTCGTTTAGTTCTTTGATCCTCTCCCATTATGCCTCCCTTCCCATCACAACCGGCGAGTGAGCCTGGCAAAGCTGTGCTGGAATGTTGCTGAAAAAGAGAAAATCACAATGCTACCATCAGATGCTTGTTTAATAACAGATGTTTCTGTTTTCTCACGTGTGTCTCTCTCGAAGCTTTTACACCTGTCACTGCTACTCAGACAAAGATACGGGACAAAATAGACAGCTGCCGAGCCCTTCATATGCTGTCCATCACTCTGCTCAGGCTTTCAGTGCGTAAGCAGAGGTTGTGGTTTACAGAAAAGGTTTTAGTTCCCAGCTCTGTGGTTAACATCACCTGTAATCCTTATGGTTTGAATCCCAGTCCAAGCATTTACTTATTCCTACAGTTCAAAGACACGCAAGTCAGGTGGATGACAGCGAGCGGCTTATTTGGTGTATCGATTGTACCATGAAACACTGTTGTGCAATAACACTGCTTATGTGCAGAACTGTTCTATCATTTAATATTGTTAGTACTGGCTTCCACTTTACGAGTGAAGACTGATAAAACACTGTTGTAAAATATATAGGCTTTCTTAATGTTTTGTGATGTAATTTATTGTTGCTATCTCACTACATGTACATGTTCACTCATTTTCATATTTCCTGCACTGTTTAGACATGGGGGAGGATTTACAATAGATCTACATTGTTAGTGGATGTAGTATGAGCTAGAATTAGTCATGACTTTACACTTAAAAAAAACAGATAATGCTGTTACTACAAATTATATTTTTGATATTATTTTAGGCTGTTTTCACACCAGATCATTAAGAAAACTCAAGAATCTTAAGACCAATTATTTGCCAAAGGCAAGCTACAAGTCAAGCCAGAGTCAAGAAGAGCAAATCAAATCCTGCATGGTTTTTAACTCTCTGTTGAAGCCCAAAACTATTTTCAAAAATGTTGACAACATTATGTATTAGAGCCGTTGCAGGAATAAATGTTTCTTGGACTTTTAGTGAAGTTCATTTTGAGGATTTTCAAGTTAAAGATAGAGTCTAAGACACTGTTTTTCTCAAAAGTCAAATCTAGCCAAAATGTCAGAAACTGGCAGGCGAATTCTCACAACGTTACTGTTTTGAAGCCGTTTCCAACATCTTCAAAGTCTCCGTTATCCTGCCAGAACCATAAATATTCAAGATTTTCATTTTCATACCTTCTATGAAAGATGGAAACTAGAGGTGACACACATTTATTTACCTTTTCTCGTTGTTAAAAGTTGTAACGTACATATCATCTTGTATATTCTTGGATGTGTCTGTGAATAAGAAGGTGCTCATAATGTATTTAGGATGGAAAAAAACAAAACAATTATGAGTGGATAAAGGGTTGCAAAAACGTTTGGAAATATTACACAGAAAGCTGATGCCAACTACAAATATCCAATATGCCTCACACCCCTGCGCCACTTCATTATTTGATATTTCTATTATACTGTGTTTCTCCTTCCACTAAGCTGCAGTTAAGTTTATTGAGAGTCATTCAATTATCAAAAAGAAATAAGGTTTCAATCTCCGTGAATGGTGAAACTGTAATAATGCTAATAATTCTAATAATGATTAAGAAAACAAATCAGATATAAGGCAAAATGACAGGGTGGTGTATCATTGTGTTTGGAAGTTGGGGGTGCAAGCCCCAGCAAGCAGAGCGGATACAAGCAGCACACAATTAACAGAAACATAAATATCTGGCTGTGCTTAAGCAAGCCATTAATCAGATATAAATAGAGCGAAGGAGCCCTTTGTGATTAACGAGGTGAGACTCGCTGCTAATTACTGTTTCCCTCTCCTCTGGCAATTAGGTTGGCATGTTGAATTGGGATGAATGAGACTTTCCTGACCCTAACCCCCCCACCCTCAATTGTTCTGTTCTGCACTCTGCTCCTCAGTTTGATTGTCGTAGCACATGTACATGCGAATGTGTGTTCATGTCCCTGTAGGCTTTTTTCTTTTACAGGAAGTCCATCGTGAGATACAGATATTTTTCTACTGATCTGCATGCAAGAGGGAAATCCAGTTTTAAATATGACTTGTGAGGTTAGTGAAATGATAATGTGCTTCACAGCCATGTCAGCACTTCTTACTTCCCTGCTCCCCATCACACACACACACACACTGAGCTCTGGTGATGAACAACTTTGTAATCCATTACTACACACTTACACCAATTGTCTTCAGCTAGAAGTGGCTGCTATGACCTTTTTTATGGCAAATGAAAATAAGTGGAGGCGTAGAACATTCAATATTGGATTCTGTTGTTAATTAATGTGTGTATTATCCGGGTGGATGAAGCCGGGGGGAGGAAGTTAATTGAATTACAGTCAGCGAGTTGGATAATGCACTGTTGTAATTGTTGGACTGTATAAGACAGTGCTCACATTAGGGAGACGAAAGGCAGCCTGATTTGCTTCGAGAGAATGCTAAGAAATTACTTGTTTGGTTTTGGGGGACGAGGAGTTTCTAATTTAACCCTTGGGATGGCAAACTGTAAACATACATGCAATACTAAAGCCCATATCTGCAGTCCTAATTGCAGAACAAAGACAAACTAATGCAAAACACTTTTAGTTTTCACTGTCTAAAAGGCCTAAGAAATGTTTTGTCTGACTCGAGGCTTACTTGTTGAATTCACTCCCTATTCTTTTTATTTAGATTAGTTTCTTATGTATAGCCAAATGTTGTCTTCCACAGAAAAAAAAAAGTCCAATGGCTCAATGTCACAAAGCAATCTACGCCCAATTCAATGTGATGTCTCCTACACTGAATGTAGTATTGGTCTTAAATAGAGAGGTTATATACAAAGCATATTAATGAGCTGCCTTTATTTTAAATATAGAAATCTGTTAATAAGCCTTATCATAAGCATATCAAAATAATAAATGTCGAAAAGGATTATTTGTGTACCCCGTGGAGAGCTTTATGCGGGGTTTAGGGTCCTTTACAGTGATTCTTTCTAGGGGATGTGCTGCCATCTTGTGTTAATCTTTAACACACACATTTAGAAAATACATGCATGTTCCACAAATATGTTTCTCAGTTCAAGAAAAGCTTATTCTATAGGAAGATTGTAGATGTCAGAAACTTTCAAAACAAAAAAGGAAACATTAGCAACATTCTGGTGCAATAACATGTGTTAAACTAAAACAGTTGTTTGGTGTATTGCCATTCAAAGTTGTTTTCCCCTTCTTATGTCACATTAAGGCTCATTATAACATTTCCAGAATCAAAGGTCCATATCATTGCATGTATCAAATACATGACGTAGCTTCTATATGTGTTTGGAACACAAAAGATTGCCAATATTATTCAAGTTACAGCACAGCTTAAAAGCAAAAGGTGGAAAGCAACCTGTCGATGCTTAACAGGACAAATAAACAAGCTCACAACTCACATATCAAAAGTCCGAGCAAAAAAACTAATTACTCAACACCTTGTTTTGACAGCACCAAACACTTCAGTTCCAATTTACGACTGACAGGACACAATTAAAATATGACATTCATCCAAAGCAACTGCACAACAGGCAGTTAAATCCAACCACACAGACGTTTAAACATTTGGAAATAAATCAGCGAGAAAAAAATTCATGCAAGAAATAAGTAGCCTACATTTGACTCACGTTTGGTTGACAGTCAAGCTCCGTCTTCTTTCTTTCTTGCTTCCTTTATTTCTTTCTTGCCTTCTTTCTTTCTTGCTTCCTTTATTTCTTTCTTGCCTTCTTTCTTTCTTGCTTCCTTTAGCCTATTTCTTTCTTGCCTTCTTTCTTTCTTGCTTCCTTTATTTCTTTCTTGCCTTCTTTCTTTCTTGAAGTGTCCATGTAATTAGATTCCAACAAAGTTCATTTTATTTGTTTATTTGTTGACGTATTGTGACTTTCTCCATCGTTGCTAGCTGCAAGCTAACTAGCAAAACATAGCTAACAGGTGAAACTGATTTCGTTAATTAGATGTCACGTGACCCAGTAAACGTTGGGTAGGCTAACGTTCACGAGATCAGCTACTGTAAATGCATAGGTGTAAAGTAACTAAGTACACTACTGAAGTAGCCAATTTTGAAATACTAGTACTTAACTTGAGTATTTTAATTGCTTGCTACTCTTGTAGCCCACTAAGATTCAGAGATAAATTGTGTACTTTACTCCACTTCATTAATGTTATACCTTAAGATAGCTTCACATTTATAGGCTTTTACTTTTGGTACTTGAAGTATATGTTGATGCAAATGCTTTTGTACTTTTTTTTGAGTAACATTTGCTGAGCAGGACTTTTGCTTGTACGGTTACAGAGTATTTCTAGACTCTGGTATTTCTACTTCTAATTGGGAATAAGATCTTCTTCCACCCCTGCCTAAATGTAACTAGTCGTTTTAATGTCCTCCATTTCAGCTGTGCTTTGCCTCCTATGAAAAGCCAAATCTCTGCTATGGGGAGAACTTTATGTCAAGATATTTATTTAGCGTTTAGAAACCTTTCTTAGCCATAACACTGTTTCACTCAATCAATTCTGAGTTACAGCTAATGTAAAAATCCTACATTTCATAGCTTCTTCCTCTACCCTTCCATCAAGTTTTATAAAAATGTGGCCCATACTGTTTCTGTGATGCTGCTGACAGTCGAGTTAACAAGTGTCTTAATAGAAGATATGACATTTTTAAAAGAAAGATTGAATATACTTTGTGAAGTAAAGTTAAAGTAAGACCCCACAGAGACACAATATAGAAGGAGACAAGGATAAGGTTAAATAAACTTTATTTTCAAAGCATGTTTACAGTATTGAAAATGTCAGGTTTTTATATCACCTCTTACCCACAGGCAACTATTTACCTTAATGCAACTTTTAGAAAAAAAAAACTCCCTCTATGTACATTCATTCACATTTGAGAACAAGCAAAGATAATATTACAATGGTTTACTGTACATATAAACATATGCTAAAGTGGCCAGATAACTTTCAGGACAGCCTTTTGTACAATGTTAAATAGTAGTGGAGGTTCATATTATTAGAAGTACACAGAGGACCTATGTATGATGTTTCAGAAAGATGGGAAAATAAGTCTTTACGAAATATTTAAGCTGTCTGATTTTTGAAATGACGAATATTTAGATTATGTGACAGTTATATTGGGCATTAATGTATGCGTGTTATTTGTAAATGTGGTCTGACAGTGTTTAAACAAACGAAAACTATCCTTCACAAACCCCTAACATTTTCCTCCAACACAAGTTAATCCAATAATTTATCAAAATCCTCTTACTACTCCCTCCATGTCAATTCACCTGCATGAAAAACACAACACCAAATTAAAGACAGAAGAGAAAAGATAGGCCTTAACATTTTAAAGTATAAAATAAGAGCTTTCATAGGCACACATTGGGAGACTAGTGTGGACTGGAGACTTGGACAATCCAGTCTTGTCAGTAATGGTCTCTTTACAGTGCTTCGCAAAGATGTTACAGCAGAGACAAACTGGGCAAAAATACTATTCTTGAAATACTCAAAAAACTGTTTTGGAGTAAACTAAAATACTTGTTTAACCGCATTTTTTAGGTTTGAATTGCCTCAGACAATTAGGTGCTCTTCGGGCACTTCAAATTTTGTAATTCTTTTTAAAAATAAATATTTCTCCAAGAGTCATCTGCCATTACATCAGCAAACATCCACACACACTCAAAGACCTCAGCCTTAACAACAAGTATAAAAAATTGATATATAACTGTTTCTACTTCTCTTTGTGCTACATTGAAATGATACAGTGTGCATTATGTACAAGCAAACAGATGTCAGCACTTTGGTGTAGGCTTGTAAAAGTAACCAAGAGATTAACATGTTTTTTAGTTGTATTTTTAAAAAAGACCTCCTAAAGATCATTAAAAAAAAACATGTAGGTGAAAGTCACTATCAAGAAGCCGTTACTTTCTTTGTCCAACAGATGGTGCTCTTCCCCCTCAGGTTGCACTAACAGCTGACTTTCATTACATAGTTTTAAATGTAACACAGACCGTGTGTAACCAACTCCACTTCCTTTTTCACCCAATTTTTACTTTTCAACAAACCCTCAACATTGGGCTTAGCCATAAGACCATATCACACTAATCTTAACATGTACTTGAATGAAGACTGGTCTACAAGTGTATACAATGTCCTTGAAAGTGGACAGCAGTGTTTTTTATTTTATTTTAAAGATGATTCCTTAACGTTCCCTGACACAGAGCAAACAATATAATGGCTTGGTCTTTAGTACAGCACGTCAAAGTCAGAGGGAATACAGTCCCCAACACTGCTCACTTAACCAAATCCCTATCTAGAGTTATGAACATGGAATGTTCAAATTACAGTGAGATGCAAGCTCGTCCGCATTAGATTCCGCAAAGTGTCAAAACATGAAACGTACATATCAGTGGAAAACTCCCTCAAGTCAAAACCCTGCTAGAGTACAACTCAAGGAAGAGGTTAGACGTAAACACAAGATGCTCTCCTACAAATCAATGTTTCTACCTTCAGTCCAGAAAGTCAAAACACACACACACCCTCACCAAACTTCACAGAAACAATGACAACACGGCTGTTCTGGCCTACCACCCCATGCCCACAGTCTGCGGAGGAAAATATAGATAAAAACAAAAGTCAGAAGACAGGCCACAAGTTTCTCTCTTTTTCAAATGATTTGGCTCATGTCACATGGCATCAAGGGACATCACTGGCCTTTCCAACTTGGCATTTATTGGTGCTTCAGCAAACAAAGCGGGCTTTCTGTTGCTTTCACTACGTAATAAATTTGGTCGTTAGCTGGGCTTGCCCTCAAGCATTTTCCCCACATATGAGGAAGGTGTCTCTAGGCAAACCTGGCAAGGTTAGTGTTTGGGCCACCTGCGTGTCATGGAAGTGGTTACCATTGTTGTGAATAAAGTGACATTCCACCTCTGCCTGGTGATTTGAGCTACAAGAATAGCTGCCTACAAGTAAAATGATATATATATATATATATATATATATATATATATATATAATTGATATCCTAACTTAAATTAGAATAATTGAACACATTTGGCCGTGTGGGCTTCACATTGTAGCAGTAGTCTTAAATCTGTACCTCACACGTGCCCGCAAATTATGTGGGCTGCTGGTTAAAGAAGGTGTGACAGCAGAGGAGGGAAAAGCTTGTGATCCATTCAATCTTTAGAGATAAGGACACGTAGAAGGGACTGTAGGCACCGAGCAGGACAGACTCTCAGTCTGGCTCTTCCCTACTAGGACCCCCACAGGGCTTTCTGCCGTCGACATGTGAAGCCCAGAGCAGGTAGGAAGGGAGGAAGAGCAGGAGGAGAAGAAGATGAGTGGGTGGGGGCTTTTATTCTGGTAAGTTCAGCGCAGCCACCTCCAGTTTCATTTTGAAGTACTGGTTGAAGCGCAGCACTGCATATCTGGGACAAACAGAGAGAAGAGTGGCGTCAGCACTGAGATTAAAAATGTACCCGACGCGTTAGCTACGTGCAGAAATATCAGACTGAGTTGACACAAATTATATCAACTTGAATGCTTCACAGCTTGTTCTTACACATATGATATGACTGAAATAACTAGATCTGCTTGGCCAAATAAACTGGCTGCTGATAAAGAATCACATGAAGGTTTATTTTAAGTTGTAAACTTACCCCAAGAAATCAAAGTCGATGGTGGAGACTTTGGCCTGAATCAGTGCCCAGAGACCCCAGAAGAAATGAGATGCCTAGACACAGAGGAGAACAAGAAAGGGAGAAACAAGAGATAAGCATGTACTGCGAATGTCGTTTCTAATTACCCAATATGGCACACTGCGACACGCACAAAGCCAGCAGAAGCCCTATGGCAACATCACCAAATAGTTGACACAGAAACACAAATGTTTCACTAGCCCATCCTCCACACTGCCCTCTTTCCCTCTTGACAGTAAACAAGGCTCAGGGGAGAACACAGAGCCTTAAAAGGGTAACAATTCATCAAGAGAGCCTCCCATATGCTGGCCAATCATCATGTACACCCATCTCTCATCAGCTGAGCAGGTAGTGTAGGTGATCCCACATCACTCTGTACTCTGTTTACCGCATCACACTGTAATCCCTGGTGCTGACCAAACACACCTGGCAACACGCCTGGAAAATCCACTCTACAAGCCCTCAGGATGCTCACTGCGCTCCACAAGTGTTTCATTTCAAGTCTTTGACCATTTCCTTCAGCATAATAATTACAAGCCAACTGTTTAATGAGCCACTGCCAACCATAGAGGCTAAGCTAAGAGGAACATTTCGAAATAGCTTAGCATTTAAAATAGCCTACAGTAGTTTCCCCCCCGTAGTTTCTCGTGATGTGATTTACAGCCTCAGTTTATTTTAATTCTGGCATGAAAGCAGAATCTTGTGCCTAAAATATGATGTCTTATTGCAATATTATTTAGATTTGAATAATGAATTGTAAACAAAACATCACTGTAAAATAAAAATAAAAAACTTGTTCATTTTGTAGAAAATTTACATTTAATTTTTGGGGGGAAAGTTGTGTTGTCTTACATGAAAGGATTTATTCCAATATTTTACCCCAACCCTGTATCATTTATTAATAACAATGAATGATTGTCTTTTTTTATTATTATGTTTGTAAGATATCTTATTTTATTTAATATTTTGTATTGATGTATTTTTTTTAAATATAATTTATCTTTTATTTTATTTCATTCTTAAATGGAACAACTATCACAGTATTCAATTTCACACGGGGATCACCAACTTGCTCATTGAAATTCGAGACATGACCTGAATGCTAGTCAGCTGCAGATGTGCTCTAGTGTAACCCTGTATGGTTCTTAATATAATGTAATAGTGCATGTTTAATACAATTGCTTACCAGGGCAAATTTGTTGACTTGGACGTAGAGGATCTCCACCTCTCTGTCGGTCACCGCGCTGCCCTGACCTTTGTGCTCCTTAAAGGCCTCCAGGTAGGAGCGCAGCCACTGCAGCTGAAAGGCCTTCTGAGGGTAGTGACTATAATCCACCTCATTCAGGCCTGCAACACATAAACACGCCGGTTAAACACTCCGTAAACATCGCATACTTGCAACTTTCTCCCTACATTATCCACAACTCACCGGCAAACTCGTTGAAATGGTTCCCAATGTCGTAGGCTTGGTAATTGTACCCAGCGTACTCGTAGTCAATGAACTTTACATGGCCTGGAGAGAGAAGCAGTGTTGTTTAGACAAGAGACACAGGAAGAGGACATAAAATGATTATGATGTGTTTTCCCTTTTATAACTGAAAATGTCAAGGGTTTTCATTTAACACTGTAACTTATTTCCTGTCTGATTGTTCGATTGGGCTAGTAAGCTACTGCCGGGCAAGGAGTAAGAGCTTGCATTTTGAGGAAAAGTACACTGCACAGGAAATGAAATAAAGACACATATGCATTTAAGAAGTGTTCGTCTGCAAATAACTTCTGACATCCAACACATTTACAAGCTCATTGTAAGTCTCTTTGGATAATGCTAAATTACATAATGGTGCGTAACGTGCACTATGATGCTGTTAACGGCGAAAACAATCATGCTGCTAAGATTAACGCAAGTCAGAGTCAATCCATGTATTCAGAATAAGAGAGTGTGGGACATTTTGCCAAGAAGCAAACCCAACCAGATATGTTCAAGGAGGTTTAGCATTCAATCTCCAATGATATCTTACTAAACAGATTACATGTACTTGTAACCCACTTATCAGCCTTTTGTCTACAATACAAGCAGCAGGGATATATTAGCAGAGATGGAAATGTGCAAATACTGATGCAACACATGGCAGGCATACAAACAGACTAGGGGGAAAAAGGAGTACATCATAGGGTGTTTTTTTATGCATGCACAGAATGAAGGGGAAATAGCCAATGCAGAGTTACGTTTGGAAGGCTTGGGGGCTGAAGTGCAAAAAAAGAAAGGGGAGGAAGCTGGTGAAATACAAAGACAGGCTAAAGTGGTGTTTAGAAAAGTAACTTGAGCTGCCAAAAGCAAACGTTAAGCAACACACTGTTTGATACACGCTTTCTCAGAACTTTGCTGACTCACGACAGACGGTGAAGTCGTCAATAATGAGAGCCAAATGGAGTTATAGCTCTTACATATGCGCTACACTTTGGAGTCACGCTTATTTGAAAGGTTGTTTAACAGTCTTGTAAAGTTTACGAGGGTCCCATACTTCTTGAAGTCAACCCACGGTCCACTCGAATGCTTCAAATACATTCTGGGATATTTTCAAAGAGTGTCGCTTCAACATTTTAGATCCTATGTTGTGGTCAAAGAATGTGTTGATTGCATTTGGAGGCTAGCAACTATAATAAAGGGTCGAGGTTAACAAAGAGGGAAGCAGGGATTTTAAAAATGCTGGCGGTGGATCTCAAAATACAAACCCTTACTTTAAAAAAGCCCGGTTGTTACAGAGATATAAACAAATACAAATATAACTCCAATAAACAATACATTTAGTCCAATGTCTCCACTCTTGGTTTTTGTTTTTGGCTAATTTCTTTGGCTTAACATATGGTATATTTAGTTTTGAGGTGGTGCTGGACTACAGAGAAAGACACTTTGAGGTGGGTTACCAGGTGGCGTGTAGGTCCTAGCGGGACACAACTGAACACCTCCGGGCAGTGGCTATAGCCCCCCCTGTGCAGCAGATGAAAAGGTTGGGGCAAACACATCTTTCACACATGCTCACTCTCACACGGACATATCTGTCGTTTTTTATCCATTCTTTCTCTCACACACAGTGTCGAAAAACATCAGGCCCTGCTGCCAACCCTCCCCCGTCATACATGCAAACCTCACTTCCCCGTTCTCACAACACACCCCTCCAATGCTCCCTTCCCATTGGTCCACTGTGAACCCAATAGCGTGACACCTCTGCAGCTTCTGCAAATGACAGAATCTTTTTGAGAGGCTTCCTGTTGGCCTCTCAGGACCCAGTAAAAAGAGTGCAGATCTCCTTTTCTAAGCAAACAGAGTAAAGTGAGAGGGGCAGGGAAACTAAAGCAGCCCGTGACACAGTAAAGAGAGACAAAAAGAGAGGAGGAAGGTTTACTTGATGCGAGTATATTGGCAACTTTTAACCGTGTTTTGGGAAAACTGAGACATATTTTTGAGTTTCCCCCATTTTGGTTTAAGGTTTTATCAATAGAGGAAGTGGTGGGTTTTGGTCTCACGTTTGGCAGACAGTGGTTTTAACTACAGCTGAGAAGAAGTGACAGGAAGCAGCCTGGTATCTAGTCAGTCTTTTATCGTGCCTACTGTTTTTAATTCAACCAAGAATGAGGATGTGTGTAGATGGTATAGAGCGCAGCAACAAATGCAGAAACTGGAATTAAAGTCATGGACTTGGTTTGGGCGTGGTCTAATCGCAGGCTTAATATGTAATGTGATTCAACTTACTGTCATAAGGGAACATTCCTTTTGATTCTGGCTTTTAATCGTCATTATGTCTAAAACAATGACTTAGCCTTAATTGATGTCTGAAACATGATTCAGCAGGTTTTGCAAAGTATGCAAAAATGTACAGGCTAGAATGTACATGGTTAGAAAGAACTCAAATGAAAGTGCGAAACATTAGCAGCTCCCTGTTAGTTACAATTGATTTTCAAGAATATAGGGAGCTCTTGATGTCTGTGCATTTCGAATGCCACCAGGTATTAAAGTAAGCACTTATTTGATTTGCAAAACCACAATTCAAATCAGATTCTGCAGCTGTCTACTGTGAGCGACGGTGGCCTTAAAATGTGCTGTGGTCAAAGCGTTTTTGCAGAAGCATGTTTCAGCTTCAAGCGATAAAGCTGATGCTATTCAAAATAATTATTTATGTCAACAAAACCCATGAAAATACCAAAACCAACAAGGCTTTTTGTACGTCTTTTAATATTTGCCAACTGCACCAGCCTGTCTGCGGCTCTCAATACCAAGTCCCGTCATACATCGTCAACACAAAACTCAAAAAATGGGGTCACAAAAAATGCTGAAGCATGAGTAAACAGTGAATCTATTGACTACTTCAGTAGCGGATTGTTGCCTATTTGGAGCACTGATGAGTGTTTATGGCAGCGGGACGATGTGTTGGATCAAAATAAACTACATTAATTGTGTTCATCATGTCAGCCAGTGAAACAGTGTGGCTCACTGTTGCTGACGACAAAGGAGCTCTTATCACGGAGGAATCAGCTATATACTGGGTTTTGACTACACAGGCAATACTTGTTAATCTGATCAATTCAATGTTGGTTTCGATGTTTTTGATGGGATTTGTCGTTCACAAGAAGTACTAAGAATATCGCCAGACACATCCTTCCACTTATACGGTCTGCCCAGTGATCAATATTGATGCTAGGAGTAGAAATTGCCGAGTAGGGAGCAGAAGTAGCTTGACACTTTAGGCATTTGGCAGGTGCTCAGAGTGACTTAAAGCAAAGTGCAAACCTTAAAAAAAACATTAGTGTAATAACCAGCATCGTATGTAGCCTCTCTACTGTCAGAGGGAAAACCCGAGTAGCATTGGAGGGAAATAGGTAGTAACGTGGCTCCTACTGCTGCCATGAACTCATCCCGATTAGCCTGAGCAGAGGGCCGACTACACGAGGGCCCTCAAAGCCACCTTTGCGTGAGGTTTGTCTCTCTCCATTGCCTCCCCAGGGCAGGGCGGCGCAGGGCAGCCATAGCCTCGGCTGTCATTCCTATGGGAGAAAGGCTAGACACAAGGAGCTGTGAGAAGGGCCCCGCCCCTCGCCGCGAGCCGACGAGGGGGCTGACAGCTCTGAAACCCCACCACCCCGCCTCCCACATGCATATAAAACCCGGTACTCTCGTCTTTCCCCGCCTGCTAAAGCAAAGTTGTACAAGTTTTCCTGGGGGTGCTTGATCTTCATCCAAAAGAAAAAACATTTCTAAAGCACCAAAAACTTGTGCTGTCAATAAAACTTGGTATGTTGTATGATGTAATGGCATTGTTTGTTCAGGCTGATTACTGTGGTTCTAGGTTTTCAGCACAGAATTAGAAAGACAGAATAGACAAATGTATTTAGAAATGATTACAGGGACTCTCCCAGGATTTAATAAAAAGCTATGGATAATTAGAATCTTAAAGATCAAATCTGTTATTCAAATGAATAACAGATAATTTGATTAAATGTGCTTTTTGTATTTGAGGTAGACACACAACCTCCAATCAACACACATATTGTGATTGTGTTTATCCCATTTCAAATTCTCTGAAAACAGATTTGAATAATAGGTTTGTCTTTTCTCACCGTTCTAATTCTACGCCGGCAGCCCAATGCAAACACTGACAATGAGTGAGGCATGTGACTAGGGTTGAGGAAGTGCAGTTAATGCAATCCTACCTGAGCGCAGAGACCAATGCAGTTCACACTACAACACAATTCAGTCACACAGTAACGTCTTTGACTACACTTGTGCAGTTAATACTCACCTTCCTCCGCATTATAGATTATGTTTTTGCAGAGAAGGTCGTTGTGGCAGAGAACTACGGGGGAGCCCAGCACAGACAAGCTCTGCTGGAGCCACACCAGCTCTTCTCGGAGGCACCGTTGGCTGGGCACCTCCATACTCAACCTGGAGGGGGCACAGGGGAAAAAGAGGGGTGTTAATAGAAGGACCCGTGATTCCAATTTGGCCCATTTAGGAGGCTTTAATTAAGATTTATTGGGAGTTCTGACAACTGCTTGCAAAATAAAAACCCTCACGTAGCACCGGCTGCTTTCTGACTACCCTACAATAGAAGAATGGCTACATAGAGTTCTGTTCGCCAAAAACGGTATCATTCGTGTAAATAATGAAAATCTAGTCAAATAGATCGTCAGACGGCAGAGACAGCTTTGTTTTTAGGGAGCTCTGAATAAACAGAGCATGGATGTCCGAGGGTCTGCCGGTGGACGAGTGGCAGGCAGCAGGCTTACACTGAAACTGTGATTTCTGAATTAGATCGTACTGTCCTTTTTTTTTTTGTAGAGGAAGCAAAGAAACCGTAGGTCTGGATTTATTCGAGGTGCAATATATGACTCAGAAGCTTTAACACACAAAACTATTATATTATATCTAACACTTTGCTCAAGCACAGTGCTACTTGCAACCGCTCACATCTATATCCTTGTAAAATGTTTGTTTGTTTTATGCAAATAAGGAATTGCCTTTGTGATGCTGACATTTTGTTGTACCAGGATATGATCATGAGACAGCGGCAGATGATAAACAAACATTGTGCAACACAAAATAGAAGAGGGCAGGTTTCAATACTCGTGGTTGAGAGCTACACATCAAGTTGTCCACACCTTTTCCATTGTTTTTGTTTCACAGAAATGAACTTTTCAGAAGCTGCGGGTGTCTAGAGTCTTATTTATGATTTGGGCGCCTCCTCGGAAAGCTACTGCCTGCAAAGTCAGCACTTGGTTATGGATTTATTTTGAGTGCCAAAATATAGGAAGGCTGTTGTTATTGCAAACACAAAAGGTCAAACAAGAAAGACTCAATGGAGCCAAAGGGCCCAAAATAGTCTTAACTCAATCGGCCTGTATTGTTTGGTGTAAATACTGAAACAGAGGTAAAGTAAATTTGAGGATAAACATATGATTACAAGGTCTGTTTATTTGTGTGTGATGCCAGGAGAAAGCAGGAGGCTCCTCGTTGATATTCGCTGTAATGTTAACTCTCTTTCCAGGAATCCTATAACTTTACAGTCACACCTGTCGAGAGCATGAAAGGAATTCCACAAACGTACTCATACATGCTGGATATTTACCATGGAGAATGGAAACTCTTGTGTTGCGTCACTGACTGAACTAATAAAAGAGGTCCACGCGGAGATAACAGGAATAGTCATCAGGCAAGCCATGAGCCTATACTTGTCATAATGTGTTCAACAATCTTTATAATTCAACTTATATTTTGAATCAGTATATTGCTTTTGAAAGGGTTGTTCTTTCTTTGCTTGTTTTCACATCTCGATATTTTTAATTGCTACAACTCAAAGGTTATTTGTCGAACTACAGCCAATTAAAAAGCCTGCCGATAACTTGTGCACTGAGTCGTGAACTGTACAAATTGTTCTATACATTTGGCAACGGCAAACACGCACATACTTTCTGTGCCTGCCAGAGAGGAAATAAGTTCCATTCCCAGCTGACTGAGGTATTCATAATAATTTAAATGGGGCAAAACAAAAAACAAGGGCTGTTGTTATGACGCATGCGTAAAAGCAAATCAGTATTTGCCTACAATTTTCCAACCACTTTGCTTCATTTCAGAAGGCCACGTCGTTGTGAAAATATTGATGTATCGGAATTATGATTCTGAAGTGTGTCAGGGCCTTTGAGGCAGGTTTTAGTGAGCAAAATATTTTACATGGCCTCACCTGGCATTCTTCTCAGGGTCCTTGAGGTATTTGGGGATGAGAGCGAAGTACTTGCCCATCTTCAGCCACAGGTCGGACTGGGGCACCCAACCGTTGTGGGCGTGGATGACATGGTACTTAGCAAGCTGCTTGGCAATGAGGCTGTAAGGTAGAGAAGAAACAAATTAATGTAAATTTGAAGTAGAGCAGCAAACAGAAAAATGTGACTAGTCTCCAGTCTGGCAATTCAGTTGTGAAGGAATGTTTTAGGCATTCATTAGTTTAAAAAGAACAAGCATTTTAGTAACAGAAATAGTGTTTAGACCTAATAACAATGTTTTAAAGAACCTAAAGTCTGATACAATTTCTCAATTCTACAAAAACTCACGTTTTAACAAAGTTAGTATACATCTATCACGTGTCCACATGCCGCCTGGCTAGTTGTGGAACGTCAGTTTTCTAAACAGTTTTATATTAATGAATAAAACAGTGGAAATGATCATTTGTACAAGGTTCAGTTAATGACAGATGTTCTCTTTTTTGCTGGGCCAACAAAAGACACTTTCAGGCAATGATTGACAGCTTGTGAGGGAGCGGGATGTAGCATGAGGGTGGGTATCTGTTAAACCTGCACGACTAGTCCGCCGATTTTGGTGACAATCGGGTGGCTTTGTTGAAAAAAAAAATCCTGACCCTTTGCTGCATGAAAAAGTAATATTTAGTTTTTACCTGAACACAGGCGGGCTGCGTATGTGCTCAGGTTCCAGGGCAGTTCCTTGCAAAAATTCATAACAAAGGCCATTGTTGAAGGTGCAGTATAGGTGTGGGGCACAGCGATTTGCATGTAGTACTCTGAAACTTTTCACTTCATTTTCCCGGTCAACCAACAATTCTGTTTTGTTGCCATATATACGGACCAGAACCACATCCTGCAGGAATGCACCAACGTAACAGCCCAGCAGCTTATTGGTAATCCCATCTGTGAAAAACTGCAGAGAAAAAAAGGGGGAAAGCAGAGAACAGGTGAATCAGGGGTAAAAAAAAACATCATTATTTGTCCTGTGTTTCAAGAATCTAGTTAAACGCCTACAGTTGAACAACAGCGGGACCAACCTCCGCATTATACTATTTAAGTACTGTGAATAAAATCCTCCCTTGTTTTGAGTATTACGTAATAATTGAGGGGAGTCTGTATCTGGCAAGCCACACCAAAGCAAAAAGGAATTAATGTAGCATTAGAAAGTTAAGGCTTGTCTGAGTTGATTTAAGCTGTCTGCCATGATGCTGGGAACATTTTTGGGGACGGGTGGAGGGGGGCAAACATACCAGCCCTAATTGTTCGCTGTATAAGGGAGTGACTGTTAAAAACAGGACAGTGAGGAATTTTATTTTTCATGAGAAAGCTATGGTAGGCATTTGCTGAGTTTCCACTTCGCCCCTCATTGATGAATATAGGCAAAGGGGGTGTTGGAGCATGTGACCAGCTCCCATCCTCAACGTGTTTACCAAATGGAGCCACACCCCCTCTCTCTTACTGTAAAGTGGAAATATTTCTGGTTGTTTGCCCAGGCTGTAATGTTTCACACTTTTTAAGCCTAAAACATGTTAATGTTAGGGACATACTGTTCCATTTTCTATTGCTTTACTTAAAAATGTTTGACTTTGGAAGTCCGAATAAGACACTTGCAGGATTACATTAAGTACTCTAGCGTCAGGTTCCATTTGTCATCCGTGTTTCTTCTAGAAGTTTACAGGAATAGACTATGTACACCTCGTCAGCCTTCCGACCAATCTCATGAACTCCAGAAAGTCTCTATCATTCTATAATTATGATAACTGTGGGCTATTAAGTTGACAGACACACATCTCCTCTGACTACACGAATACCTGCTTTTACATGTGCCTTCGAGGCTTATGTAATTAAATATTTGAGTTAAAGTTGATCACCCAGGTTAACGTGTATGACTAGTTTTGCAAACTGCGTCAAACGCGTTATGGATGCTATTTGCAAAACGGGTAGATGCCCGCAGTAGTATACCATGATCATGATTTGCAATGTGGGTGTCAACAGCTATTTGATATTTACATTAGCATATGCTATCTTTATTAAAAGTTGGTGTCGTGTGTCATTTGCACATATTAGTATTGTACATCAGGTGTTTCATATGGGACTAGGTTGCTAGCTAACATCGCTATTTGTAAATAACGCAAAAATAGGAATTTAAGATTAGATAAGATTAAACTCTGATCCTTTGTACATACAGATAGTAAGCACAGTTAATTACACATTTAAATGGTAGGTGGTAAGGTGGGTCCTTTTTAGCATTTGGTGCCATTATACATTATTTTGAATTGAAAAGGGTTAATGCTTCTTTGTAAAACCTTGGTTTTACATGTTTAATCCCCCTCTAGCATAACAAAGCAATGCTATATACCCAGGATATTCAAAATTCTAAATAATCACTCAGATTTTAGCAGGCCACACTGCCATGTCCCAAAGCATGTTAACCATAGCTGGTATTTCCAGGCTGCGGGAAATGTCATAGCAAACAGACTTAAGATGCAGTACAATGTTACAATATAAAATAAATAATCGGCACCTTGAGTTTGACCTCGGATGGCTTCCAACTGGGTCTCAGCTCCTTGATCAGTTTCAGAGCTCCAGATCTGTAGTCGCTTTCGTCTACTGTCACATCTATTTTGGGCACAGTGGGAGCCTCGTCGGGTACGTGAATGTAGTTGGCCATTGCTTATCTTAATTTCTTGAAATACGTTAAAGTCTGACGATTATCGTAATGTACGCAGCGGCTAAAAGCTGAATGTATGAAAATATGTGACGAAGGCTGGGTATATAATGCTGTAGTCTTCGGTGTGTGCGGCAACGCCTCTCAAAAAATCCCACCCACAGAAGAAAAAATACTCTCGCAATGCATGCCGGTAGTCGAATGAATCACTGGAAGCGCGTGATCAACGGGTCAACGGGCACCGTCGGCGGGGCTTAGTTATTGAAAGCACGTAAAGATGCAACGTTATGCTGTTACAATGATGACCATCAATGAACAAACAAAAAACATTAAGACACACACGATTACGAATTGAACATATAACTGGAAATTCTTCTCAGATAATATTTCCATTCGCAAGACATTGATGGCGACACACGAGCATTCACTGGTAACGCACTACGCTTCTGACGTCACATCCGTAGTCTACATGAAATTAGCTTTTTTGTCACGAAGTATTTCAAATGTTAAACACAGATAAATACTTTTGAACTCAAATTCAACCGGTTTGCTTGTCTCATACAAATACACCTGATGTGTTAGCGATAAAGGTAAAAGCTAATGCATTTTTGTTCCTATTAGTGGCTGTGGGCCTAACGATTCTGCTGTGTTAAAGCGCTACCCTAACCCAATTGTTTTATTCTTCATTGCATTGCACATCAAGGTAACTAATCACTAATTGACTTATATTTATGGTCTGGATGACAGTATGAGAACATGTTATCCTTATCCCTTGTCAAAAAGATTCAAGCTGTTTTTCCTATGGGCACATCGTCATTCCCACTGTATCTTGTTTCTGATCCATCTATGATTAAATATATATATGTCATTTAAAAGGAGGTAGAATTACTGCATGCCATATATAATTCAAACGATTAATCTTTGCAAGAAGGAATCAGGTCCATTGCAACTTGCAAAAACATATGTGGAACCCTACCTAGGTTTAAAAAAAGCTCCACTAGAGAAAGCACCCCCAAAGGTTCCCCATGGCCGAGCCCCTCTAAATACATATCTAAATATACTTCATAACAATGGTGGTGTATTTCCATCTTGACCATTAGCCAGTTCAGCCATGTAATATCTGTTTCACGCTGGCATACAATCCATGCCAGGTCTGACGAGTTGCTTGGTAACACACTGTAAAACATTACAAGGGATCTCATTGCACCAATAGTCCCATCATCCATATCCATCAGGGATTTAAATGTAATCTTGATACGTGTGCCACTACTGGGCAGTGTTGACCCAACTTGTAAACAATGCCCTGCTTTCCACCCACACTTGTTCAAACTTCCAGGTGGGAGGTGTAGTTGAAGTATAGGGTGTCATCCTACCTTATTAGTGTCTCTTTAGTTAAGGCGTGGTTTTAAATTTTGCAAAAGTTCTAAGAAAGGGAGCATGTCCCCATAAACTCCTAGTTACTAGTAGGCCTAGTAGGTCACATACAGACACAAAGTGGCCATAACAACATTCATCAGCCAATAGAAGCAGCTAAATCATTGTGGGCAGGTTCCCAGAAAACAAACATCTTTAAACACAAACCTACAGGCAAAACCAAATAGTGGAAATGCGTGTTTAACATATTTTAGTCGTTCAAATTCTCCTTGTGGAGATGACTCTTTTCACTTTTCGTCTAATGTTTCTTATCCCCGTAAAAGGGGATTTTCAGGGGATTTCTAATAGCAACATCTCCAAACGCAACGTGTCCAAGGAACAAAAGACAGCATTATGTGAGCCAGATCATGTATTTTGTTACAATGGTTGCTGAGGCACAGGAGGAGCCGTAGTTGCTGTTAAGGTTGATATTTAATCAAGAGTCACTAAGATAACATAGCAACAAAAAGATTATCTTTATTCAATGCCATCTTTTCCTAAACGTATCACTTTCTTTGTGGAAAAAGTGACTGATTCCTGCCACTGTCTCATTTATGAAGTGATGGATTTGCATTCACACTACGAATAAATGAAAGGTTTTTTAAAACATCACTTAAGTTCTAATTGAGTACTCGGTTTTGAAGATAATTTATTTGAAAGCAAAGTAATATTCTCAAATTTACAAGAGTCTTAATAAAACCATGATCATTGCTACTTCATCAGAAAACTGCTTCCCCTGGCAATACAACAAAAAGAAACCGACAAACTCTGACAGGATAGGATGCACAATTCCTTCACAAGTCTTAAATCACACCTCTCATGCCTAATCAAAGTAGTCCTCTATATCAATGTTAGGGTTAAGCAGCTCCTCTCCATAGGGGGTCAGATCCATCTGGTTGAGGATCAGGTTCTCGAAAGTCTCCTCCAGGTCTGTTTCCCCGATCAGCACGGCTCCCACCATCCGACCTCCACTGAGAATGACCTGGAACAGAAATACATGGGTAAATTGTGTGAAAATGAAATTACAAATGATGATTTTTCCAATAGTGGGATGAACTCAGTTTGATAACATGAGAAAAGACATCTACAATTTGGAAAAAAGCAGCTGATCCTGTTTAGCCTCTGGCTCAATAGTAGCATAAGGCCATATCCACAGAAAAACAGTGTTTTCTTTCACACAGCTACAATTAATCAAATGGAAAATGTTACCGATGGCATTTGTACCACAGGAATGTCTAACAGCATCCAAACAGCTTGTGATTTTGATATTGACTTCATAATTGCGAAACACATCAGCTGTAGGTCTAAAGACTTTGGAAGCAAGGGCCTTTACTTTGGAGGTTCCAGGGTAAAATGCAGGTATACAATGTAGTAGCTAGTTTACAAGCTTACACTAGTATATTAAAAAAAGCGAAATCATAGGCAGACAATATCTAATAGGTTGTGAGATTGAATGTTGGAAAATAGTCCTACTCCTGAAAGTATAATTGACCAATCAGCAATTAAAACAGACTACAAAAAGAAAGCAGAATAAATCCAATACCAAAAAACTATATACATACATTTTTGTTCATAGAGATAACTGCTTACATTTCAGGCATGAGTGTGTGTAAAATAAATCCATTTTGATATAAGTAATTCAATATTAGCAAATGAGCTCTACATAAATTAAATGAGCATTGTTGTAAATATGGCAATCAATCACACTCAATGGAAAAAGTGTGTTGTTTTTCTCTTTGGTGTCACCTTGACATACTCCAGGCCTTTGGTACAGCGTACCAGCAGCTCGTGGTTGGACCCCAGCCCCTGCCCATTGAACTTCCCTAGCAGGACCACCTGTGGAATGAACAGGTGGTTGTTAAAATCCACTGTGGGAATGAGCCTGGAGGTAGGAACAAGATGAAACAGAGACTAACATTCAGCCTGAAGCCCAAACTTTTTTTTCCTTTTTTGTCTTATGTAACTGAGATGAGTTTTTTTCTTCTATTACAACATAACATTTAACCTTTTCAACTCTGATTCAGCACACTTTGTATGTCCTTTTTTCCACATCAACTCGTAAATAAAACTAAATGCTATCTTTAAAGGTGTGGATGTGCTTCTTCTGGACAATACGACATTGTGGTGCATGTGAGGGGATGTTATTGTTATTAGATCAGGACAGTGACCAGGTTACAATGAAACCTGATATTGGCCACATTACAAAAATTGGTTGTGAGCACTTTATCTGAATTGAGCACTACGACTTTTGAAGTGACCTTGAACCGCCTCGAAAATAATGGTTATAATTTGTATGGTAGATGATTAACATATTAGTTATTATTTCACACGCACTCCCCTGCAGCAAAATGTCACTCACCTTGTAGTTGAAGAATTTGGTAATGTGTGAGAAGAGTTCAAAGCAGAAGTCCAGTTCTATTGGTTCTGACAGGACGTGTGCCGCCATGCAGCGTCCGGCGTACCAGCCCATCTGACGGGCCTGAGTCCACAAACGCATCTGCACACAGCACGGAACAACTTGTTTTCAAATGTTTAGGTGAAATTATAACATTCTTTTTCAACTTCTCAGCTTTGCAGCCATTTATGGACTTATCTAACACCTTGGTGAAACATTGTTATTTTTAGCTCAGCTTCCAATGCCCTGGGAACTTAAACCTACACTGACAAAATTCAGGACAAACTGCCAGGTGCAGTGTAGTGGTGCTGAATGCAACCTTTTATATCTGGCCCTATTTCCACATTGCTCATTTAAATTTGTAGCTTCATACTTCTTTAATGAACTGAACTGAATCAAATAACATTGGTTTGAACTGAATTGTGGGCAGTATGTGAGAACTGAGGATGCAGAAGATATGTATCAAAAATAATTTCCAGGTGGCGTCTTCACAACTTTAGTATCATGCCATAAAACAAACAAGACACATAATCAGACACTATCCTGTGTACTACAGTGACTTGTCAGTTTACCTGCTGCCACATCGGGCTGTGTTCCCAGCATGCAGTGCACACGTCTCCAGCAGCATACACGTCTGGCTCTGATGTCATCATGTGGTCATCTACCTGCAGGCCCCCATCATCTGCCAGAGCAAACTAAAAAAAATGTAAATCATAAAAAGATATGATTACGACTTTATAATGACAAAAAGGAGACACAAAGCAATATGCAGAGTATTTGATGTAAAACAGACATTCATTAAAGGCTTGCTGTACCCAAGGTAAGACTCCCATTGGGGATTCAAGTTTAAAGGGACAGTTCACCCCAAAATCAAAATGACTATTTTTTCCTTTTGCATGTAGTGCTATTAATCTATCTGGATTGGCATTCAGCATATGGAACTTAAAGCACCAGAAATGCATGTACAAAAAACTTAACAGCTTTGTATTTTTCCAGAATTAATGACCAGACATCTCTACAGTGAGAAATTACACTGCAGTTAAAAATAAAAATATTTGCATTTATATTTTGGGGTGAAGAGTAATAAAAGAAAATCTATCCTTTAGGGACATCTAGAGGTCTAAACACCCAACTGCATCACTTAACATCCAATATGGTGTACTAGATAGAAGATCCAGACTGAGTGTTAGCCAAAATAAAAGGCCAACACTTTCTAATTTCTCTTTAATAACCAGCCTGCCCTTACAATTCTTTTAAAACATGGTCCTTTTGACGATGGCAGAGCTAATACTCGTTGAACAAAATTAGTCTCGACTTGCCATTGGTTGTGGTCTACTAACTAGCTGTACAGTTTCGTGACCGTAGGAGGGATAAGAAACTGAAGGATTTATTTTCAACAGAGACCTTTTAGAGCAAATCTTGTTTATTTGTCATATATAGGTTTACTTACATTGTTGCCATGGAGAAATGGCTCAGTGTTTGGCACGACACCGGTGGCACTGACCACAAGATCACAGCCATATGTTTTCCCGTTGGTCAGTTTGATGTAAACTGGCCAGGATCCTACTGATGGAGAGAAAAGCTTGGAAAGTGAAACACTGAAGGGGAAAAAGGATGAGTCAGATGGAGCAGCATCATGTCTGGTTCTCACCATTCTCAGGTCTGAGTGTTTGCTGAGGGAAATTGAGCAGCTCCTCAGAGGTGAAGATCTTTTCCACCTCACACTGATATTCCAGTGAAACTCTGCGGGTCCCCTGAGCACACACCGGCAGAGAAAAGAGGCGGAGGAGAAGAGGAGGAAAGTATCACATAGCAGAAGGTCATAACTAGATGTACAGACCTCCCTGCTTTAGGAATGCCACAGAGGCTCTATTCATAGATAAACACACTGTCTCACCTGCTCTGAACCTTGAAGATTTATCCCTTCATGCCAGTCTGGACCGAGGGCACTGCCAGCCTCTGTAGAACTAGAACCTTGCCTTCGAGCATTTCTATCTGAAAATACACATTCAATATTTATGTTGGGTAGAAACATTCCACTAAAAGAGAAGAGGAAAAATCCACATGGAGAGAATAAACCTAAGATTGACCTGCTGTGAACGTGTGAGATCCTCCAGGCGCTGGTTCCTTCGTGGTGTAGCGAGTTCTCTTGCAGGGAGAGGCTCTTTCTGGTTTGTCAGCCTCCAGAGATGGGATGAGGAACTGTGCAGCCCCCGCATCAAAGAAGGTGTTTCCTATGGCCTTGTCCTTCACAGCCCAGATCACCTCACAACCCTCCACTTCATACCTGCACAAAACATGTTGTAATGTTATTTCAGGAGAAACATACACCATTCTTTTATTTGATTAACAGTATTTTGATCGTAGTTCACTTACACTAATTCCAGTGCAATCCCTCCATTGCCAACAACAACGATTCTCTTTGCCTTAGATAACCGCTTCTGAAACTCCTGAAACCAATAAACAGCAAAACTGGTTAAGCCGTCACGTGTTTTTTTGCTGTTGTTATTTAACTTCTGACTTGTGTTTTCATCCAATTGCTTTCAACTGCTGGGATTAATGTAATTTATTTTAATTTAATAAGGCAAGATTATGTTCGTTCTTGACCCCTGAGAACAGAAACATTCACAAGATCTCTAAAAGAGAAACAACACAACTAATAGAATAAGTAAAAAGACATTTAAAACAACTGCAAGAATCATAAAACACACCAGATAATAAAGCTGGTATTACATTGCACAACATTATGCAGGTCTTGTATTCCTCTTATTTTTTAAAACAGACAACAATAAAGACACTTTAGCAGCTGCAGTTATTTGAAATGTTATTGGATGTACATTGGAGTCAATGCCCAGTGTTTTAGATATGACTGTATCTTAGCAGAAACATCACAGAAATATTCAACACATTCACATTTGTTTGTTCTTTTTCAAAATGCTGATAGTTATTGTAAGAATGTCTTATAATGTCAGACCTGCATGTCGATAAAAATAGAAGTATCCAGAGTGATGGGGTTGTACCTGGGCGCTGTCTGTGTCCCGTATCCCCAGAACGTAAGGGTTGTCCTGGGTTAGGAGTTTTGGTCTTCCCCCGCCGCAGATACACAGCTTCTCATAACCAAAAACACGGCCATCTGTAGTTTCCAATGCCTGAGAAAAGAAAGAAGAAATGGATAAAGTGAATCATTTTCACATCAAGCTGAGTGTTTAGTTTTTCCTTTTGAAAAAAGTAACGCTTCTTTTTACAAACTGGTTAGATTTTTGCTGTCTAATCACAGTCCTATTACACTGCTCTTAGACCACATGCTGTAACCACATGTCCACAAGGTGGCAATACTAGACAGATAATAGTAAATAAACCGTATGTTGAGATGTAGTGCAAGAAATCACTGTCTGAATGTTATTGTTAATACATTTTAATCAGTAAAAATGTAATCTGGATTAACAGCATGTGTTGCTTAAGTTACAGTTACATACACATATTGTTCTTGTTAACTAATGAAGCAAATCCATCCAGATACAACATCTTATTATCCCCATTACACACTCCAAAACAGCTACTTACATGTGACTGTGTGTGAAGGGATTTGACAGCAGAGTGGATGACAGTCAGGTTGGGAAACTTCTCCTCCAAAACACTTGATGGTCGCTCCTCAACATCAAACTCTTCCAGTGTCTTGGACACCTTTGCCAAGCCAACCCCCCAAAAAAAGTACAAGACAAGGAGAATGGCATGTGATTGATATTTCTAAGATATTTTCTGGTTATCCGTTAACTGGATGAGAGAACAAGGAGGCCACCATGTCAGCTGTTAGTGAACATATACAATATGTGTTGTTATAATGATGGTAACCATCATCATCATCATCATCATCATCATCATCACCACCCTGACCTGTTTGTAGTTGGTCACTGCCTTGATATGAGGGCTTGCTGTAATCAGAGCAACGTCAGCTGACGGAATCTGTGATGACAGCTGTCAATGAAAATTAAGGTTAATGTTTAGTACCTACAACGCATGAATTTAAGTAATAAAGCGTATGGTTAATATGTTTATTCTGTAGAATCCTACACATGAATTCATATTCACCTGCTCAACACATGTGACACCCGCAATGCCGCCTCCTACGATGACAAACCTAAATGTTTTCTCTTTTCTTTCTGCCATTCTTTAAGGTAACGGCTAAGCTAACGCTATCTAGCTAACACTCCTTTTGCATTTTATGTCTAAATGGTTGCTTTTATATTGTTCTCTCTGCATGGAGACGTTGATAAACATTTCAAAAACCTATTGGCAATTGGTTATATAGTTAACATGCTCTTAGTACATTATTGTGATAGCTAGCTGACCACCTTTTGCTTTGGCACATGACAACCAGAGGAATGAAGCAACGCAACTTCCTTGTTTACACTTATCTACGGCAAGCAGCAGGACACTTTTCAAAGCGCAATTCTTGCAGTAGACTGTTAAATACAGGATGTAAAATGTCAATCCATGAAGCGTGTTCAGTTTACGGGTACAGCTGTTCCGGGTGACAAATTGAATTAGTTTTAGGCGGAATTAAGTATTTTGCTGTGATAAACACTATTCCACATATCTGCTGTGTGAAATCACAGTCAAGTATTTCCTCTTTTAAACCTAGATTAATTAATCATGTCCTAATTGTCATTTTCAAATAAAATCATAAATGTATTTTGGTCCAAATAACTGGAATATAGGCCACCTTTTTGACCAAGTTTACAAAAAGATAACAGGAATTAAACAGCTTTTCGCTTCCTTTAATATACAAAGAATGATGTACTAATACTTAATGCATAATTTAAAACGCTGCTCTACAGTGTTTATGTGCATCTATAGAAGGACAGTGTGAGTGCATTACACACACACACACACACACACACACACACACACACACACACACACACACACACACACACACACACACACACACACACACACACACACGTATATATATTTATATTTAGATCACCATTGCATCTTTAATGTCAGAGGTTAATGTGGTCACAAATTATTGCTAAAATTCCATCAAAACATTCATCCCCCGTCATTACTGCAGTGATAAACAACTCCCCACCGGATAACAGTTGAAGTAGCTACAGTGCCATTTGTGGTTTTACATGAAGTAAGCGACAGATCTTGACACGATCCCCATTCTCTACCAGGGCGTTTGGGGGATAATTGCTCCATTGTTTTTGGATTCATCAGCAAAAGCCGGCACTTATTCTATTTTTGAAAAACCTTTTATGCCGGTGTTCACCATGCATGGGAGTATTGATGTCAGTGTCTGAGATGATTAGGTCACTGGTAATCAAACACAGGTTAATGCTGTGCGTCATACCTACCCTCTTGATTTTCATTAGGTTACCCTAAATAACCTCTACAGAATCACATGACAACATTGGATACAGTACATTGATCATAAATATAAAGGAATTTGGATAAATGGTGTTTCTACCTAAGTCAATAGCACTAATTTATGCAACATCATTTATATTTAGTCATTGATAAATAATGGGTTTTTTTTCTGGATGAATTTCAATAAACTGTGGGGCTCATTCTGGATTTAATAAAACTACTTTTTCTTTATACCAATGCCACAAAACACTGTACAATATCACCAGGAGTTAAATTGGGATTTGTAAGGGGTAGCCCGGGAAAATTGGGGTTAATAGCCTCCATTATTGAACACATTATGGGATGACAGTTAATTAACCCGATTTTATTTTTCAACTACGACTGTAAATGCTAAAGGTTTTTATTTAAAAAGTACACATCCACACTAACGTCTTTCACATCTTGACTAATGCTGTCAAAATGAACACTTATATAAGTGTCCTGCAACAGGATATAAGAAACAACAACAACAACAACAACAACAACAACAACAACAACATGTAAATCAACAAAGAAGTATCAGTGATCCAAATCATTGGTTACTCTCCATCAACAGAGAGTAAAACTCCATGTGAACAACATGTGATCACCTCCCCCTCAATCAATTCTATTTGGGTTTTAACTGGTTATTCACCAAAATGCAAAAAGTAATTTAGAGAAATATTTCATGCAGGAAAATGTGGTGTTTTTAAAATTAATTCAGAGCAATAGTTGCTAGGATAGCTGTTTTGGCAGCCTTAGCTTGAATTTTGCCTACTTCTTTTCTTGTCTGGTCTTCCTTCTGCCAGAAACTGTTAGCTTAGCTTAGCATACAGACTGGAGTTGTGAAGCAGCTAGCCTGGCTCCATCCAAAGGGAACCTAATCTAGCAACCATCACATGCAAAAAAACTCAATTCATTCATACATTATGTTTTTAAGTGTCTAATCCTTACATAAACTTGAGTGTGAAAAGTAGAATTTGCCGTTTTAGGGCAGTTGTGTGTGTGCTGGAACACAAGTGACGTACTAGCTAGCTGTTGGACCTTAGTCCTTATCATTAAAAAGCTGACTTAAATAACACACCATTATGTTACGTGTCTTACTGCGTAAACTGGAGTGATAAAGGACCATTTGCTCGGCACTTATGAATCGTACCTGTGATTTATTAGCTCACCGTTTCCCCTCTTTTTTCAGTGTTTAACCTAAGCTAAGCTAAATGGCTACCAGTTCCAGATACATTTTAAGGGAGAGACTTCATTTATAGTGAGTGAATAGCTTAAGTGATATGCACAAATAGATGAGAAATATAGGTAGTCTCTGGGGATAAGACCTCATTGTGACATCATGTATTTTATAGCTGTTGGTGATCCATAAGTAGGGCTACAATAGGAAACTCCCATATTGAGTATATACACTGGTTGTGAATAAGAGAATGTCAAAGATATGGATGAGATGAATAGAAGAATCGGTCTGGGCTCTGGGTGTGAATATGTCTGGAAGTGAATGTGGTGAAAGGGGGACATCTGACAGCTTAATTGCTGCTAACCTATTCAATCGTCATGTAAGATATAACGGCTGTCTGCTATGTGATATAAAGACACAAGAAAGCAGGTTAGGTGACAATTTCATCACATGAAGGCAGTTCTAGGCTAGAAATTTGATTTCCCCAAAACTATTCCTGGAAAAGGTTGTGCAATAAGGTTGCTTGAAGCTCGTAAATATTTTTTAAAATATATTTTCACAATTTTATTATCAAAATCAACATTTATTTCATTTGGCTTTACATTTTTTTCCTTTTATTTATTGTTTTTTATTTACTTCTTTATGCCATTGCGAAACAGCATCCACAGAGTCACAACACACACAAAGCCATAACAAAAGAACACATTGTATTTGAAGGTTTAAATTAAAGGCACTGTTTCTTATAAAATAAACAAGATGTTCATCATCATCATCATTAACATCAGTGTCATCTTCATTAACTTCATTCTCACAATCATTGTTACATAAGATGTCTGGTTATATCATCAGAGCACTGGGATTGCTGGTGGAGGTTCATCAGCTGCTACTAGAGAGGCAGGTAGCTGGGGGGCAACAGGAGCTCCCTCTTTCCGTAGGTGCCAGATCCCACATTGGTCGGTGCGTAGACGGTGCCAATAGTGTTACTGGAGCGCACCAGGAAGTCTGATAGCCTTTGGGTGACGCAGGTGGCTGTGTTGCATTTTCTCTTCTCTATGCGGTGGCTAAATTAAAGACATCACAGAAATCATCAAACATCACAGTACAGAGAGATGGTTTTTCATGTAAGGATGCTGGTTTCCATAAATGTCGTTACCTGTCCATTGCTGTGAGCCCCCTCTGCGGCCGTGTACCCACAAACCTGAGGAATGGGTTGGAGATAAGCCCGGGAGCTAACCAACCGTCACCGTCTGTGAGATCACTTTCCTGCTCGCTGGATGAGCTGGGACTGAAGTACCTGCATTACAGAGGGAAAAAGGGCCAAACCGTTTTCCACTGATAGCTGATCATACCCTCTTCAAAACATCCACTAGTCCCGAGAGCAAGAACAAAAAGTGGGCACTTAGCTCCTCACCAGTTGCACTTTCCCACACATGAGCACAATTGGTATCCATCTCCAGTGTTATCAATGCCCTGATGCTCCTCACACAGAACATTACAGCCCTACTTATCACACAATCTCCATGATATTCAGCTGCTTGTCTACTGACCTCAGATCTGATATGAACAACACTTTAGCCAAGTGAAACCGTTTGAACTCAATCTTATACCACTAAATGTGTGCACAGCCACATTGTAAATGGACTACATTTTATAAAGAGCTTGTACATATAGAAGTCAACGTTCACTCGTTCACACACAGGCTGCCAATGTGCCACCTGCTCAAGGAAGACTAACGTTAACACACATTCAGACACTGTTGGCCACGCCATCAGGAGTAACTTGGGGTTAGGTATCTTGCCCAAAGACACATGGACATATTAACTGACTGCAGGGGCTGGGGTTACATCACTTCCAATTGAAGGATGACGACACTACATCCTGAGCAACCGCCCCCTGTACGCACTTACCTGTAGCGTGGGGCAGCAGAGACGCAGCGCAGCAAAACAAGCAGCATCAGGAGGAGCACAGACATCTTCAAGTTATCCATGTTGTAGGGTTATTACCTGAATCAACACAGCAAGAACAGCACTTGATTCATGGTTACAGAAGGCAAGCGAAAGCAAGTCAATTCATATTTTGCATGCAACCAAAAACACTTGGCCAAAAATAGCAGCAAGGACACCAATTCAATTGTATCAGCTGAACCTAATGTAAGAGTTCAACATACATAGATGTGTTTAATTTCAATTTATGACAACGGATAAATCTTGCTTAAAAATAGAATACACAATTAAGAGATTTGCTCTATATTTCAGTGATGATTATACACCAGCACCTGCAAATGCTCACTTTAATAGCTATAATTAAGGGGGCGATAAACAATATTTCTTTATATGGATTTCATTTGTTGATGACTTTGAATGAATAACTGATTCATGTACTATGTACGTAGAACAACATTTTAAACAATATCCCTCACTATTTCTCTAAGGCCAAAGCAATGTCTTTGAAATGCTTGTTTGATCCCGAGTCATAAACCCACATATATTTATTTTTACATTAAACACAGCTGATATGCGAATAGAACATTGGAAATATTGGACATTTTGAATTAAAACGAAAACAGCTTCAAATCAGAATAGTTATTACTTTGTTTTGTGCAAACTAAAGCTTCTTTACGTTATACCTCAGAGTAGAACATATTAATATTGTATATATGATGGTTTTTTATCATGCATTCTTACAATAGATACAAATATTCCCACATTTCTACAGCATCCTTTTATTGCCCTGTTGTGCAACAAGTCCTATTTAAAGTGTCCTTGAAAACAATTTACATCTTCAAATAATGAAAAACGGTAGTTCTGTTTTTTTTTGTCAAACTAAAAGAAAGACAAAAACACCCTGAAAGAGGTAGAGATTTAAATTCAAAGACAACTATTTGTATAGAATTAAAAACAACCCATTTGATTATAAAAATGAGGATCCTGATATAATCCAACTAATGCCTGAAGAAAGACAGAGAACTTACTTTGTGTTGTGTTAGCCAGTAACCAGCAGATCCCAGTCTGTCACTGAAGCAGTCCAGGGGTTTGTCGGACTGTCACACAAACCGGCTCCAACAGTTATAGGCTCATCTCTCAAACCACTTGTGACATCAGCTCTGTCCAAATATAGATCTGCATTTTCATTTACACAGAATAGGGATGACGAGGGGGGGGGAGGGGAAACCTAAGAGGGTCTTACATATGCCATAAGCGCACTCGGCGTTACTCTAAAGTACACTCTTAAACTTTTACACACGCAGACAAATGGTAATTTCCCAGTGAACACACACAATCACATGCACACAAATCTTTGTACGTCAACATCCTCATCATCACCTTCGTCATCAGCCCCAGAGGTTGGACTGACCCACGGTAAACCTACACCAGGGAGAAGAAAGTTGTCTTTCTTTTTACCTTGAGACACGTAATAAAGTTTTAGGTCACCAAACTGTGGCCCTCCTTCAGACTCCCTCTGGGCTTCATGGACGATGAATAATGAATGTGAAGATGAATTATCGTTAATAATGAATGGTGTCTCATTATTTTGAAGGGACACGTCACAAACAAAGTACTAATTAATGAAGTGACGGTAAAACTGGTGAGTAGCATTTAACATGACGTGACCTGCGAAAAATGATCAATTAGCATTCACTTAAGCTTTATGCCAATATTAACAATGTTTAGTAGTTATTCTTCACTGTAGGACTGATAAAATCAATATTTGTTCAATCAACAACGGACTAAATTACAATGTGTACTGTTAAAGCTGTTCATAGTGAAAACCCCACAGAAAATTATCACCAACGCATTAAAGCATCTTAAGTATGTTTTTGTTTTTTTTACGGCCGTCACTTTACTTATTTGGTTGACACACAATGCTCATTGTCAGTCTTTCTAAATCACAAAATAATTTAATAAAGGAATTGTGCTTCAATGAAGAAGACCTCAAACTAGTGATTGAAAAAAACTGACTTGTCAGGAAAATGTTTACAAAGATTCTAAATCAAGTCAGAAGCAGGATCATTTTCACGTAGACTTCTACACAATCGGTCTTCTTTTTGTAACCAATAAAGTCGCTTTCTGCTGGTTAGTAGAGAGCATGCAGGCTACAGGCACTTACACATAGACTTTCCTGAAGGTTGCTACTTATGTAAACTAAGAGGAGCATTTAGCTGCTAAAGACTGAGATATTTTGGTCTGGATTTGTCAAAAACAGAGCTAGAAAATAGTTACTAATAGACTAAGCATCGTCAGGTGGCCAGAGTCATTCATCTTGCGCCACTTCCTGTGGCTCATAGCGTTAGACACGCTTGACAGGAATCATGTAGCTCTATATGAAGTTAAACCACTAATCGTGATTTTTTACTCAGATGATGTGTTTCCCATAAGGCTGACTTTCTGTGTCCAATAAGTGATGCTATGACTATGAATATGACTTTGACTCGATGTTGACCAGTGAAAGTCCTGAACCCCTTTTGTTTCATGAAATATTGTGCATGGGAAGTTGTATGACTACAATGTAAATTGTCTAAATGTCCCAACATCTTACAATTAGCTCAGGGTTCTAGATTTTCTTTACAGACATTTCATCATCTAACCTCCCACGTGATGTAAACCCTTTAGATATACTGTAGGAGCAGTCATAAAAATGCAATTATCAGACAATTTGAAAGGACTACCTGGACCATTTTTCTGATGATTACCCCACAGTCTCAGTGGGGAGATGCCACCACAGGCTGCTGGTAAGTGCTGCTGGTTTTCACCACAGCTTAGAGATAACTGAGAAACAGAATGCATTCCTAATGGATATTTAACACCCTGAAACCCATCAGAACACCTCCTTGTGTTTCCTGTAAGTTTCCCAACTGCAGACAAAAACATATGGACAAGATATTTGTTCTACTTTAAAATGGAGTAAGTTTTCACGTATAGCATAATCAAGGTTGTGACTTAATGGAGCTGTACAGATTATTACCAATGCCACTTAATGCACCATGTCATCGGCAAAAGCTCGTTGATAAAATAATGATTGAATTAAATATGTAACTAACCTATTAAATATTAAACTACTCCAGTGGATTCGAGCACGGAGTTTAGAAAGGTTAATGTGCACGATCTCGAAAGAAAGGATAGGTTGGATAAAAGTAGAGAAAGCGACATAAATGAAGTGCTCGGTGTATATGTCAGATTAAATGTCTATTTTTAAAGGCTATGGTCTGGAGAAACATGTCTCTTGTGTCATTCCGCTTTCTTTTCACTTGGAATTCTTTGGTATTTTAGGGAGACATGGGTGGCATCTCAATTTCCTGCTCCGGTCACGGAAAGAAAGACATGGATTTTGGCTCCAAAACACAACCTTGGTGTGGCTCTATTAGTATTCCTGTAGGACATGAGAGGGGTCAAGAGTCCCTGGGGAATGATTAGCTGATAAGTAACCAGTGCCAGTAAAGGTTAAAGTGCTGTGACCTCTGATAATGACTATGCATATTTATTATTGTAAACAATGTGTCCACCTCTGCAGAAGGATAGACACGCAGATGTATGTGCCATACCTGGTTTTAAGGAGTATAGCGCAATTACATGATCAGACTATAAAAACAGAGATGTTGCGAAATATCTGTCAAATGCTTAAGTGAGGAGAGGAGCCTTCACACGTAGTTACTGTGTGTCTGATGCATCCACAGACACAAATATACACGTTAACGTCATCAACACCTACCTGTACTGGGAAAACAAATGACTCCTTGGTCATTCATTAACTGCTGGTGGTTTGTTGTTTGTCTGACTAATAACAAATTGCTCTCATTCATATCTGCTCTAATTTAATTTTCCAGCAAAATATAATGCACACTTTGTTCCCTCTCATGATTATTGAATTGTAGTACATTCATCTGTCAGTATACACACAAATGGTTAAAAGAAAGCAAATACAGAGACAAGTAAAAGTGATATTATGTGTAGATCTGACTGATATGGGCTACTAATATAAGACATGTGTCTTGGAAACGTATCCTTACTTTTATTTAAGCTTCAACTGCTTATAATATTGTTTTCATACAAACAATGGCTCAAAGAAACCTGTGTGATTGTGGTTACAAGCACTGACAGACTCATAGAAAACGTTTCACCTAAATCTGCAGTCCCTCTTCGCTTCACAGAGCCTTTCAGCATATTTTTTAATATAATTGTTCTCCTTTTAATTTAAATCTGTGTATCTACAGACCATTGGAGGGACGACAGCTCATATAAGAGATTTCAAAGGTCTTGTTTTGAAACCGTATATCAGAATGTCGTTGTGTAGTTGGGTTGGTCTTTATTCTTATCTAAAAACAGATGGGAGATAGCTCATGTATGAGACGGCAATGGTCTTTTAATTTGGAAATCATACATCAGAATTTCAAGTTATTTTTGGAGTGACTTTCTCTGGTGGACTTTTACCAACACCAGTTGAAATTAGTCACCCAGTGGAAATGGAAAGTTGAAGTTTATGATCAGATATGTCTTCATAAATGTATCCTTAACTTTTAAATTTGAGAAAGTATTCACTCAGTTGTAATGTGCAGTACATTATTATTGATTTCATTATTTAGTACATATTTCTTTATTTAAGCGAGTATATATTAATATTTTAAGTATGTTTTAGGTATATTTGTTGTTTGACAGGTAAAAGTAAGTGCCTTCAGGCAGGGGGTGATTGTGTGGGAGAGAAACTCCCTCTGGATGGGACTTGTAGAGACCATTTACATGCACAAAAACCATAATTAGGCCCCTTTAAGTCACAAATTCTGACAAAAGAAACATAACTTTCTCTATTTGTTTCCACAGCATGTTTGTATTGACATTTATTAACATAAAGACAAAAATTTAGGCCAGTTTTTTTTCTCTGTAATGTTTTTCAGTCCATGCCTTGCAGGGCTGACCATGTGCATTTACAAGCCAAGGTTTTGAGTTGTCGGGGACACTCAGTGCTTTCCCATTTTCATACCTAATACTGTTATTTCTACACCTGTGAACATGGCATCAGCGGCAGCCCATTTACTCTCTGGGGCTATAAATGTTATATAACAGATCTATACTGTGATAAACGAGGGGAAAGAAATACTGTTAGCAAAGAAGAGGTGAAACATCAATTTCCACCTGAAAATCCAAGTAAATGTGACCTTGAGCCTAATTCAAGAAACATATCTAGATCAGTTTCAGTTTGTGTGAGACCACACCTCAGTTTTGGGGTCCATCAGTTTCTTTGTTTTTTGTTGCTTTGTCATCTAACTTATTGTCCTCTGTGGATTGTGTGTTAGTCTCCACACAAACCTCTTTTCTTAGGTCCTCTTCAGCCTTCAGCCCCTGCATCTCTATCGCTCCTTCCTCACTTAAAGGAGGAGTGAACTCAACAGTGATGTCTGTCGTGGGTGTGAGCTGTTGCCTCTCCTGGGTATTATTTATGGAGCTGAGTCCGCCATCAAGCAGCTGCTCCTTTCTGTCACCCTGCCCTCCCTCCTCCAATTCTGTTGTGACTCTCACCCAGACTTTGGGAGCACGAGGTTTTTTTGGAGGCTGGTCCTCAGCGGCATTGGACGCTTCTTGAAGTTCTAAATCCTTTTTCTTGACAGGTTTCGTTTTCTGTTTCTCTGGTTTCCGAAACTGTCGTCTGAGGAGGACGATGACGGCAATGATGAAGAAGTACGAAGAACCGCTTAGACAAGTGATCAGACCCAGGAAGATCGTCCTGAAAATAATGACAGAAGATGGAAAAAACAAAGGATAATAAAGGGAAGAAATGTTTATTGCATCAATGTTGAAGAAACTCTCAACCATTTGTAAATTCATCACATTCTATATCCATATTTGGCGTACCTGTACATATCAGAGTCATAAAGGCGACATGCTCCCCTGCCCCCACACTTTTTGACTGACCACTTCAGGCAAGTGGAATCAATCAGGGCCCCGAAATACACAGGTGCCGGAAGTCCACCTACGGACAAGGTAACGCCCAAATATGCAGTTACACTACGGCAAATGAGAGAAATATTCTATTCTTTGATCAAATTTCAGATATTATTTTGACTGCCACACACAAAACTAATGCTAAATATACACTCAAACTACAAAAAAATGTAGTTTCTCAGAAAATGTACAAAAAGATTCCAAGCAAATACAATAAAGTCTCAATTTAAAAGTAAGAAATTATTTAAACAATAGAAGAAATCTTACCCAGAGTCCTAGTTACCAAGGTCTGGATACCCAGCGCAAGGGATTTGAGCTCTGGGGAGATGCATCTGTAATAACAAAACAACCCCAGGTCACTTTTATGAATGCTTCCATAGAACGTTTTTACACCAATATATATTTTGATAATTTGGGTCATTTCCTTTCTTGCTGAAAGTGACATGAGAATACTTTATTTATCCCTTGGGAAATTGGGTTTTGTGACAGTTTCTCAATTTAAGAATGAAATAAAGAAAAACGATAATGAAATATATGACATGATAATTCCAATAAAAGATAGATCAAATGAAATACAAGAAAACTGTGTATATTTACACAATCATAAGAAGTTCAATGGGCCCTATTATGCTCATTTACATGTCTCCATGCTTTAATGTTCAGAAAGCTCTTTATGTTTCTCATACTGCCTGTGCCGCAGCACCTCTTTTCACCCTCTGTCTGAAACCAGAGCCCAGTCTGCTCTGAGTGGTTAGCTGGCCGGCTCTGTTGTGATGTGAACAAATGAGTCTAATGCAAATGAATCTAAGGCGTTTCAGGCAGAGGGGAAGTGTGTGGAAGAGAAACTCCCTCTGGAGGGAAATTTGGGATTTTAGCCTTTGCAGACCATTTACATGCACCGAAAATATATTTAAACACACATATGTAAAAATATGCACATAGTACTACAATATATAACGTGTTTATTACAACACATTTCTGTATTGGCATTAGCAAGAGATTAATTCTGAATTGCAGTTTAACACGGTTTGGCTGCTGACGTTGATACCACCCTCATGTCTGTATGAAAAATATGAAGCTATAATTAGCAGGCTTACGTAGACTCAAATCATAAAAATGATCTACAGTAGCACTCATTCTCCCTTTTATTATGATTCCCTGCTTGGAAATGGGTGCACAGACCGTATGATGACCATGTAGCCAGGCGTGGCTCCCAGAGAATTGATGAAGGAGCTGAGGACAGACACAGCCATGTAGGACGTGAAACTCCGGCTGCAGTCTTTAGCGTGAGGACACTGACCCAGCCGCACCGACGTGCTGCTGCCTGCTGGGAAGGAGGCGGACACACAGCTGCAGTTGTGAAAGACCTGGGGAAGAGAGAAACTGAGATGTAGTGGGATGTATTACTGTCAAATAAGTAAAATAAAGGTAGGAATTGAGAAAGGTATATTGTAAGTGCTTTGATAAAGTAAATATTTCACAGAGATAGTGGGGAGATGAGGAAATGGGAGAGATCTTGATGTGGATGCTGAGGAGTGTTTCAGAGTCCTGGGAGCAGACAGTAATACTGCATGATAGGGGAATTATTTGCAAACTTTAAACAAAGAGCATTTCTGTGTGCATCCCTACTGTGTTCTTGCCGTGTCCACTGGAGCCGATGCAGCCTGCCATACACGGAGAGATGTAGGTGATGCCGCTGTCTGAACACACAGGGTCCCACTCCTCTGCTGAACAGGAACAGTCTCTGTTACACTCTGAGAAGAGCATGTTTCTGTCAGAAGATATACCCTGCGTCCTGCAGGGCAAAGAGGGTTTATATTTTCTATAAGCTGCAGCATGTAGAAGTAGTTCCTACGGAGTACATTCATTTGGTTTGTGATCGTCTTTATAGACCCTCAGCACTGACCCATTGTATGAGATGGTGAGCCCAGCCATGGGGATGTTGTCACACTTGGTGCCAAACTGCAGCAGCAGGAGGAGGTAGGCCAGGAAGGAGGTAGCAAAGGAGAGCTGAGCTCCTGACACCAGGCTCAGTTTATACCGCTTCATCAGCAGCCCTCCCAGGAAGATCCCTAAAGCCACCGCCGGCAGGTTCAACACACCTAAAAGAAAGACACACTCATTATTCTACTCAATAGAGTTTTTTTGCAAGTTTGGTTCAAGTTGGTTCAACTTTATGATCCACTTCTGAGTTAAGTAAGCTTTTCAACAGACCAGAGTCATGTCATGATGTCACTTTGATTTTAACAAGATGTTCGTTGAGGTCAGCAGTAGAGGGTGCCATTTGTCCAGTCGAAGAAATTGCAAAAGAAGAGGTTGCATGATCTTTTGAAAGAGTCTGACCTCAAACAGTGAAAAACTATGTAGAACACTGGATCAGGAGACAATGCTTCATGTCATTAGAAGAGAGAAAGCTTCAGTGGTAGTATTATTTGTTTGCTCAATCTTTTCCGTTGCACTTTTGTCAAAACAACAACTTCTCCAACTGCTCCACTTGTTACTGTTAGACTACATTTAAGAATTTACTATTATCCCATAAATCTCATGTTTGACAATAGCAGAGATGTAAATATGGGGATTTTCTACATGTAAACATTTCCGTTTTGTTTTACCTATGAGGAAGTTGGCTCTGGAGGCAGACTGTCCAAACTGTTGTTCCATGTATTTCGCCTTGAAGGTGAACAGGCCAATGAAAGAGTTGAATTTGAGGATGCTCCCACAAAGAAGCAGGAAGTAGGCAGGAGTTCCCAACAGGCGCTTCATGGAGGGCAGAAACCCTGTTGAAAGACGTATTGTAAAAAAACACAAGCAATGACCATAAACCTTCACACATACTACCATTTCAAAAAACTGTAGTATTAAAAGTGTTCTTTCATGGGAAGAAGAATTGTCTCAACCTTTAGCGATGTCAGTCAGCTTGAGGGTGGGAATGTTGTTGGACGCAACCTCTGTCACATCTATTGTCTCACGTGAGGAAGTCAGCTTGCCTTCATCTCCCTCCTGCTTCGGCAGCGTGCGGGGCAGGAACCAGAATGGAATGCTGGAGATGAGCAGGAGGCCGGAGGACACCATGAAGCCCAACCACCAGGCCCCCACCCAGCGGGCATCTTTAGGGGTGATGGTCACACTTTCTGGGTGCCAGAGAAGCGCATTTGAGTGAGCAGGAACAGCAACCTTTGCAATTTTAATGTCACCTTCCTTGGGTGAAGTGACCATAGTCGAAACCCAACTTTTACTTTAGCAGCAAATTGTCACACTTAAGGTGGACTGATTGACTTTGTTTGACCACTAAATTGGAGCATGTTAGATCTTTGCACCATGAGCAGCATTGAACAATTGTCTGAGCTAAAACTACAACCAGAGACACTGTATTTTAATTCAAATGATACATTTTAAACAAAAGCTGTCTTAGGATAAACCAAGTTCTGACTTCAAGTTAAGGCGCAAAAACCAGCCTTGCTAGATGGCTAACTAGCTTAGCACAGAAAAACATATAAAACGAAAGCCGTGCTTGCAAGTCACATTCATCGACATAATATCCTATACCAAACCTGATTGCCTGTTTTCAAAACACAATCATTATTGTATCTGGCAATACTGAAATGACAACTTTCCATAGCAGATTTTGTTAGCGGTGGCTAGTTAGCTAATCAAGCTAATGTTAGCATTTAATGTGAAGACAAACCATGCCTGATGATACCTGTAAATGCATTACACTTACCCATATCAACATATCCAATGTCAACATACAGTTTGGCACAGTAGGAGCCCAGGAGGAAACCAAACATGGGGCCCAGGAGAGTGATGGTCTGGAGACAAGCTGTGTAAAGGACGCACAGGATCACAAAATAACTTCAATCTATGTGAAGGCTTAAAGAAGTGTACATCATTTATGGCTATTAAAACTCCAATGGAAAATCAAGATGACGATTTATTTCTCACCTATATAGAAGGGTGAGTTTTCTGCTTTAGCAAAGTCGTCGATGTATGAGATGCCTAGAGGGGTAACCGGGGTTTCTCCGATCCCCCGCAGAGCGTTCCCCAGAAACACATAGATCCACATGTGGGAACCGGACTCTCTCACACAGGCTCCAGAAAGACACAATAGGAAAGAATTATTTTAATTGTGTCCCAAAGATGGTTTTGGAGATTTTCCATGGCAGAAAAAAAATCATCATCGCCGTGCGTGCGTGCGTGCGTGTGTGTGCGTGTGTGTGTGTGTGTGTGTGTGTACAATACCTTTTGACAGATTCTCATGATATTTTTGCTTCTAAAAGGAAGACTTTGGTGTATGTGTATCAAAAGCTCTGGTGTAGTTGAGAAAACCAAATGTATGAACACAATGAAATTCAATATCAGTGTGTGTCTTTAAGCTTGAATAGCACTGCATTGTGTGTGATTTTCACACATTCCATATATATTTACTCCATTGTGTTTCTTTCTAGAAACATCTGAACAGGATCAATACATTTCAGTCTGTAGGTTTATGATTGGCTATTGTTAATAGAAGAATGAATTATGATTCAACAATAGAAAGACTGAAGCAACCCAGCTGCTGCTCATCTCAGAAAAGTAAAATTGAGTAGAATAGGAAAAGTTACATACAATATAAAAATCTGTCCAAGATATTTTCATAAATATGACAGATGCCTTCCTTCTAAATAATGCTATAACAGCTGATGGTCCCACATATTATTTGTTCAGTTTCTCTTTCCAGCATTCAGCTACGACGGCATATGAGGACCTTTGTTGGTAAAAAATACAAGATTCTTTAGGGATATATTCCAATTTATAAAACAAGTTTACAATGGTACATCTACGAGAAAAAACACTGACATTATCTGAGATTAAAGGGGTAGAAGAAAACGAACTATTTAGAAAGAAACTTCATTATTTTTAAAGTCCCAAATGTACCATTTCAGAAAAGATATATTCTTTGTGATAATTTTAGATATTTTTCATTATTTTCCCCTGCCTCGTCTTCCAAATATACATTTCTAACCTACAATGACCTCAATTTGGCTGATTTGCAGCTCTAATTCGCATGCCTTGCAGTCCACATCCGATTGCAGTGACTATGTGCAGTATGTAGACAGCACAGGAGGTGAGTGGCTTTGAAGGTCAGATCAGAATCAGTGCATTCCAGGGATGGTTGAAAGAAAGCCAGTAAGTTGCTAAGGCGTTCAAACCAGCTCATGTTAAGGCTGTCTCTCTGTACGTGCTACTGTTCTGGTGTCGTAATCAATGACGATAGCAACGGGAACTAGCATTGCTTAATCTCTCCATGTTTGACAAATAGTGTTCATAAAGTCTAAAGCCATCCACCTGACCATTTAGTTGTCGAGCAGTCTTACCTTTGTCGTCTTCTTCAGAATTCAGAATTTCAGGTAGCTCTGTTGTCAGTGGATCGGCACAGGCAGCAATTCTGACACTGTCATTGTGGAAAACCTGAATGGCTGTGTCGTATGTGTAGCTGTGAAACAATGAGACATAAAACAGGATTCAAAGGTCTTTTTTCACCAGTTTGTTTTGCTAAAAAATAGGGAGTCTGTTGTCATTTACCGTCCCATGAAGAAGTGTGTGAGGCCGGTGAGAAAGGCCCCTACAGCCATGAGGAAACAGCCCACAGCGATTAGTTTGGGACGATGAAGCTTGGCTCCAAAATAGCTGACCACAGCGAGAAACAGCAAGTTGCCTACCTCCAAGAAACAGAAACAAAGAGCACATTTCGAGAATCATAAGCTAATGTGTCAATCTGAAAGAAGTGGCAGGAATACAAGTGATCTGATGCACAAAAGATAAAGGGGTTGAATCAAAGAATAGATGGTACCCATTTCAAAACTGCCATCTATGAGTCCAACGTGCGTGCTTGAGAGATCGAAACGTCGCTCGATCTGAGTGATGGAGCTCTTCATGTATGTTCCTGTCAGAGCCTTGGAGAAGGAGGCGAAGGACAGCGCCACAATAAACCACTGGAAAACACAAGTCATCCAAAATGTCTATTATTACAGATTCTCCATCAAGTATATTGTGAATAAAACGTTTCCTGTCAATATCTAATACATATCCAACTTTATGTTAATGCTCGGCTACTCCAGGTAAACAATCAACTAATGTTTAAACCTAAAGATTTTCACATTGTAATTACAAGTAGACTTATTACGGCCATTTTTATGAAAGTGGTCAAACTAAAAAAGCTTAATGGTTTCTTCCTGCTTCATTACAGTCTCCAGAGGCTTTACTTTGTGTGTGGGCACCCTGGAGTCGCTTTATTACTAAGTTAATTCCCATCTGGGATTACCGAAATTCTCCGGCATGTTTTGCTGAAATGTATTATGTTGTACAGAGGTTTTCACTTTTGGCTTAAGCTTGAGCTGTGAATTATCTTAGAAACCTTGGGTAGAACTCATAAAACAGTGTGGATATTTCAATGTTTTGACTGTTAGAGGTTTGTTGATAGGGATTCTAAGAATTAGCTTTTCATCCCAAAACTTTTAGAGTAAAATTGATGTAAAAAAAGATATGTTTTGGGAGAAATGCTTCATTCACGCTGCACATGCTGATGTAGTGCTGCAATCAGGCAATGCTGATCTCAGGACTGATACTGAAGTGTTTGACAGAAGTTAATACGCTGCTCCAGAACAGAAATGGTTCCTGGCAAGATATTTGATCATCTCTCGGCTTGATTTTCCGTACTTTCGGGGTACGCTTATCTCTGAAAATGCTCTAACGACCAGAAAATGACACGTGTCTCAGATTTTAAGCATTGATCTATCCATCTTTCCACTATTTATGCATCTTTATTGGACATTATCTGAGGTTTAAATGCTCAAAATGACAAATCGTTGGTGTTTCACTTTTAATGTTCCCCCTGGGGGCTGATGAAGGTTTTAGAATTTACATACTTTAGGGTTCTTGTTGATGTAGTTATGTATTGTTTTTTGTACCATGTCTCTACATCTCTGTGTTCTATGTTTTACCTGACTGCAAGACAAACATCCCTTTCTGCTTTTAGGCTTTTGATAGCTTCAGTACCTTGAGAGTGGAGATGCCAGGGTGTTTTCTGGTCTTCTGATCAGCGTCACAGAGAGCCTGCTGGCTGGCCATCTGACCTAGGTCCTCTCCTGCTTCCTCCATCCTACGATCAATGTTTGGCAGACCTCTGGCCCCTGCAAGGCAAGCAAACAATATATTGATAAAAGAAAAGTGGGTGAAAAGTGTTTGAACTCATTCATTTACTCATTTTGTAACTGATTATGTTACATCTAGTAGCAAAGTTAAGGGTAGAACCAAAAGAAAAAAAAAATTGAGAAAAAACAAAACAAATTTTCCTTTTTTTTGACTGGAGTTGGAGAAGATTGATATCAATAATCTAATTAAACAATACATACAACTCTGATGTATAATTAGATGTATCTGTGGTTCTCATCATAATAAATAGTGTCAAATACTTAGAACAGAAAGTTTAAAATGACTTTTATTCATAACTTAATTACTCCAATTAGGAGTGTAAGGTAATGAAATGCATGTCTGAATTGGCAAAGTGAAAACAGAGCAGTTGCACTGTACCTGAGTAAACCCCCCAGCGTCTTCTCTCAGCTCAGCAAACGTCAGGAGCTGTGGGTTGAATCCATGTCAGGGAGGAAAAATGGTGTCTGATGGTAACTGATTCCTCCTACTGAAAAAGTTAGAAGGCAGGAAACATGTCATAAAGTACCACAACTAACCAGACGGGTTTTCACCTCACAAATTCACTAATCCCCCTCAGGTTTAGCTTAGTTTGTATTACTCCCACCCAAAGTGTGGCCCGCCTGATCTTACCCAGAGAGCCCTGGTCTTATCAGAGGAATTCAAATTGAAAAAGAAATAGATAACAAAATCACTGCAAAGCAACTACTAGGGAAGTTTGCTACAATACCTAGTGCATCTCCAGACTGAGGGGACCGGGGTCTCCCCTCTCCTCTTCTTCTTCTACTCCTCTTTAAGCAGCCATGTGTCTCTCAAACCTGCTCTCCCCGAACTCCCCTATTCTCCTGTGTGAGGGCAGAGCAGCCAGTGGAACCAACGGGACAAAAGGCCTCTCACATTTTTATTCCACACACATGCCAGCCAGTCCAGGAGGGGGACAGCAACAAGAGAACATGGGGGAGGTGAAGGGGAGACAGATTAGTAACTCCAAACCAGGATTATTTCTCTCATGCTTGTTGCTTTCGATGGGTAACGAAAGTCCACAAAACCTTCAAAATAAAATCAACCAGCCTGAGGTGTGCTGGATTGTTTATTAATAGTGAGTCTGGGTTTGAACGTGTAAGGGAAAACTGTATTGACCCGCGGGGGCTTCTGGCATCCAGACAGCAGGTCACTTAATGAGCTTTGACCCTTTATAAATTCCAAAGATTAAGATTAAGAGCCTTCGCATTCCTGCACAGCAACAGTGAACAATGAAAAATGATATTGTGCCCCAGAAATGTTGCATTTGGCGCACAAGTTTTACATGTCTTTTGTCACTGTATCCAGTTTCAGGTGCGTTTAGACAGGAATGCACTGAGCCTCAGCTACTACAACTGTTGCAAATGAGTACTTGGGACTATGTTTGAATAGGATTTAACTTTTCTTTGCAAACATTACTCTCTGATGGGTTTTGATTGGTTCTAATATGAGCAGTGAGACACCATCAGGGGCCATGCAGTACCTCACAGTGGATATTTTGTTGTATATAGTGCCGCCTGCTGGTAAAAACACACACTGTGCCCATTGCCAAACATCAAGGAAATGTATACAACGGAAATATTAATGTACGGTTAATATAGAAGAGATTTGATCATTTCCATTCAAAGCTGGAAAAAAGAGAATGATTTTGATCAGTTTAGATAAGCATGTTGGGAAATTTCTAATAACAAAGGATTGTTAAATATTGTAATCACTGGTCAGTTGCAATCTATTACATAACATGGTAAAATGTCAAGGAAAAAATACAATTGCATCCCCTTTTCGTCCATTAAAAGTAAGAGGAAATACATCAGGTGAGGCACAGAGTAAACACAGAGGAGTCAAAGTTTGATAGAGCAGGTTGTGAAATAACAACCTTCAACTTTAAGCAGCTCAGACTGAAATGTTGATGCACATGCTGTAAAAAGTCTGCCTGCACTGTCATTATATAAAATGAATGACCCCTGTGTGACGGGTGCCTTAGATCTTGCCTATTATCATGTGTGATGTATAAATGTATTTCTCGACGCTGTCTTTTTTTAGATTTCGGCGTGGGGTCCCTCTTTTGTTGGTTAGTTCCTTAGTGTTTAGCCATGCTATGTTTCTGGCAACCTGTTAAAGAAATGTCCGATAATCACTGCTTTTTCAGCTCTGTTTTTGGTTTACACTAATTCCTGAGGGTAATGTCTGGTGCTCAGGTGTTCAGTGTTCCACCATGTTCATCAACAAGTCGCTAACATGCTCTAGGTAAGATTTACTGTCTGTTTTTGAGGCCTTTTCACCAAAAACACCTGCCAACTTTGGCCAAAACTATGCCATGAAAGAAGTGAGATTGAACCAAAACGTAAAGTAAAGTGGCGTGCCAGAAAACAAAAACAAAGAATAGGCTGAAAGATGTTAAAACGGAAAGCAGAACTTAACAGGAGAGACTGTGGATTAATGTACAATAAATAAAGACTCACGGTTTGAAAATAAATTGTGGATATTTGTCTTTAATGTTTAACAATATGCTAAGGACGATCAACAAAAGAGTAAAAAAAAAAAAAGGAAAAGAGGCAGAAATGATTTAAAAACACATTTTAAAAACTATTTGCTGAGGATACATTTTCACTTCACTAACGTGTAGAAGAACTAACAATCAAGTTGCACTGCACTCACTCTTAGTCCACTGTCCAAGCGTCAGTGGACTTTTCCAGATACTAGCTAAATAACACATTTGTTCTATATGAACATCCATGACCTGTAATGTTACGTAAAGTGATGATGTAACAAGAAGTGTGTGTAGAGTCAGACGGCTGAGATAAATGTCGCTGGGGCAACGGTCAGTATAAAGGTTATCTGGCGGAGATATAGCCCGTAAATAAAACACATATAAAAAGAATAAGCCACAGAGAGCTTTAAGGTAGCTAAATGATGTCGGAAAACCTTGAAAACATGAAGAAAATTGTCGATCACTGACAAATATACTACAGTTCTGTCTTGTACGCGTTAAAACTATACACTGTACATACTGTATAATGTAAATATACATAAATCCCTTTGAATGTAAAGTTGTAGGATGGGACCTTTCTATCATTACCTGACCTTTTACTGTTCAAGTATACATGGTGAACACAAGCTCAAAAGCCAACTATCATAATGATTATAAAATGATTATAACAAGTGAACATTTTGTTTTCTCGGCTGATTTGAGGTAAAAAATGTACTCAATGTGTGCCGATTTTAGATAACTTTTGGCTGTTTTTATATTCAAACTATGCTTTAGTGAGGATCTTTGACCTTTCTAGAGAACAAACAGCAGTGGATGTTTCAGAACGATGTCTGTGTGTGCTGATGAAGACCAAAGAGCGCTGGCACTGTACCAAGACCGCATTTGGTCCAGTATGGATGCTTCACATTACTTCAAATCTGTGCCAACCTGCATTATACAACGAACATTTTAAATAGTGCTCTCATTGTCCGCCTCTTCTTTGTTTCTAACTATGCTGATGTTAGCGTGTCCATTGCCAGATTTGTTACCATCCAGTCCGTTTTCCTTGGCCTGATTCCTGAGTGTTAACTTCTTGTGTCTCTTGACGATTTTACAATAGAGGCCTCCCCACAGGATGTTGGACAGGAAGTAGAGTCCAGTAATCAAGCCAAAGTACGTAATCCTGAAATCAAAAGTACATTGGAACATTGTAATTGTTATTTCACTTCATTAAATTGCTTTTCATTTGATGTTTGTGTCTAAATCCAAGAAAAAGTATCTCATCGTTACACTTAAGCCGTGTTGAGAAATGTACTTTGTTACTTTATACCAATAACTTCACAGAGGGGCAGCTCATTAGCATTTAAAGCACTTTTTTTAAAACAGGGCTGAAATAGAAGGGTTTATTGCATGCTACATGCAATTTGTACATATCTGAGACCTATAATATATAGTTTAAAAAGTGTATAATAGGGGACCTTTAGGTAAAAACTGACTTTCGAAAAATGATTAACTAACACACATTCCTCCGGAAGTTTAGTTCCACTGTACCTGAATGCATGAGTATCATAAATCCTACATGCTCCCCGGCCTCCGCAATGCTTGGACCCCCACTTCAAACACGTCTGGTCAATCAGTGCTCCAAAATAGATAGGAGGAGGAATCCCACCTGAAAACACACTCAGAGTATAAGCCTAGATAACACCTTTTCATTTTTTTTAACAAAACCTACATGTATGTACAATACTCACCCAGAGTTCTTACGATCAGTGTCTGCATACCCAAAGCCAGTGACTTCAGGTCTGGCTGTATGGACCTAGAAGCCCAAACGTGATCATATTAGAAAGCAGCACTTTAGCTTCAAGTAAACACAAGAAGGAATATTTCCTACAATCGTTTTACAGAGGCAATTTACATAAAACCCAGCCATAAAGTGAGGCTCCTGTAGCTTTAGTGTCTCTGACCTGAGCAGTACGACGTATCCCGGCGTTCCTCCACAGGCAGAAATGAAAGACCCCAAGACGGACAAAGCCATGTAGATTTTGAACATGTAATCACAGTTGCTTATCCTGGGGCACTGGCCCAGCACCGCGGACATGTTCATGCCAGGAGTCATCAACTCCCCGGTGCAGGTGCAGTTATGAAACACCTGGAGAGCCAAAAAAGCAGAGAATCACTATTGATTGAGACTTTCAAGAGAAATTGATGCAACCTTGTCAAATACATATACAAGATAGTGTTCAGCTTCTTGTTTACCAGCTTTGTATATTACTTTTTAAACCTTGCATGTCAATTTACATATTTTGATTGATTTATGTTCATATAAACCCTGTGTCCTTTTTTTACATAATTATGTACACCACAAATATTTGTGTATTTCTGTTTACATGGGGATTTACATTTGTGAACCTGTCGTTTGCTGAAATAAAAAGATGCCCCAAAAATGATTGGTAAAAAAAAAAGTAGATAATCCTGCAAAACTTTCCTTTAATAATTGGCATTACCCGGAAAAATGTAAAGTCTGTCTGTTTGCCTTTAGTCTTAAATACAACTTGCTATCTCACCCTCTCCTTGCCAGTACCGCTGGAGGTTTGGCAGCCAGCCAGGCAGGGCGAGGCATACGTCATTCCGTTGTAGGCGCACACTGGGTCCCATTTCTTCATGGAGCAAGAACAGCCCATGTTGCACTGCGCCAGCAAGGTCTCTGGGTTGTAGGACAGCTGAGTATCCCTGGAGCACACAGACATGGATACACACATGAATATATGGAGAGAGGGTCATACATCCATAACTCATTTCAGTTGCATATTTGGCCTATTTTTATGTTGGTTTAGACGTTAGGATGTTGGTTTAGAATTTGAAGAATCTAGGCTTGAGTTACAACAACTTTTCTCTCAAAGGCATTTAATCGCAGAGCGTCACAGTGAGGGATTTTCATGGAGACTAGAAGTTTCATTAACTTTTAAACCTCAAGGTCTTAATGTAGGAGTGACAAAACTTGAAGTTGGTCGGTTCAAATCTGTAGGAGGAGTTTGTTAAGGTACAGCACCCTCAAATGCTCAAAAAACTACAAATCATTCGAAAACATGGCTGACTTCCTGTTAGAATTATGGTGTACCTCCAATTGATTTGACTTTACACCTGGGTAATAAGACTGGGTGATAAGAAAATGTGCACCCAACGTTTTACTACATCCACTTGCTTTTAAGTTAGGATAGTTTGCATGCTACTCACCCCTGATATGAGATGGTTATACCTGCCACCTCTGCATTGTCACAGCTGAGGAAGGTCTGAACGGAGAGCAGACAAAGGGACCCGAGGGACGCAGCGAAGGCCAGTCTGGCTGCTCCCACCACACCCAGCTTGAAGCGCTTCAAGACCAAACCTCCGGTGATGATCCCCAAAGCTACTGCTGGCAGGTTCATTATACCTGGACGGATAGAAAAATGGATTGACGATCAATACTGTACACTGGAAATACTATTAAATAAAACATGTAACGTTGGGTAATCATTTCATACTTCTACCAGAGCCAGCATTTATTAATCACCTTTAGCTACGGTAACTATTCTTACCATTTATCCTTTTCTTTATTCCATTATTAAATAATAACCATCTGGCATAGTAGCTAGCTTTCCAAACTATTTTTCTATTCTTATTCGCAACATAAATTACCCTTTTTTTAAAATCTATTTCGTTTAAATAATTTGCTACTCCACAACCTATTTCATAAGACCACCACATCATAGGCATTTGCATTTAAAGCAGCCATTGTTCTTAGTCTTATTTTACCTTTCATAATAGTAGTTGCTTGCATAACGATGACTTTTAACTATCAATATTCAGACAATAACTCTTTCAGCTAGCCATGTGAGTAAACAGTCATAAAAAAGGTAATTACAGCTCAGAGTGCTTCACACACACACACACACACACACACACACACACACACACACACACACACACACACACACACACACACACACACACACACACACACACACTCATAGCGGGCCACTTACAGTAGTGGATACATTTCAACTTTATCTATTGCAATCACACTTCCCTTCAATAACATCATTGTTTCATTAGGGCCAACGAGTGCAGTGAAGGCAGGGTGAATGGAGGCCAGTTGTTGCCGTACCTATGAGGAAAATGGCTTTAGAGGCCGACTGGCCGTAGATCTGCTCAATGAACTTCTGCTTGAAGGTGATCAAGCCGCTGAAGCCGTTGACAGAAACCAGGTAGGTGAGAACCATCAGCACGTAGATGGAGTTCCTGAAGAGTCTCCTCAGAGATGGAATGAAATCTGGTGGAGAAAGCACAAGAAAAAGTCATTGATCATAATAAAATAAGTCTTTCCCTAGCAAAAAAATAAATGAAATGCAGCAGTCGTGAGAATGCAATATCTGTATAAAATATATATATTTTCTATTAGATTTATTCCGATATAATATACCAGAATAAATCTAATCTAATCATATAGTATATATAAATCAGTACTCTCCATTCACAGCACAACTGTTTATACACACATATGAAGTAAGGCATGCTTATATATTTTCAGTGAAAATTCAAGTTTCATTTTAAAAAGTTGCCCGACGGCTCGTTGGACAAAGGAAAAGCAATTTGCACAGTTTGCAAAGCCGAATTTAGTTACCACAGAAGTAACACGTCTTTAGTGTATCACTTCAAAGCAAAGCACCCTACTGAAATGACCTCCACGGGACTGCGCCAGTCTACACTACAGGAGTGTGGCACTCGTGGGCGAATAACGAAACCTGTAACTGAAAAGTTAACCAATTCCTTGGTTACTTGGGTAGTTAAAAACTGCCGCCCAGTTAGCACAGTAGAGGATGATGGACTGAGAGAAGTAACCATCGTATCAAGAATACACACGTTGTATGAGGATGAGAGGGCTCAGCGGACGAACATTCTTGAGCAAGCAAAGCACATCGCTGTCACAGGTGACCACTGGACGTCTGTCAACAACGATAATTATTTGGGCGTCACGGTGCATTTCATTAATCAAGACTGGACTCTGCAGTCGTTTGCACTTACTGTGAGTAAAACCGAGGAGCGACATTATGCCGAGGCATGTGCTAACCATTTTCTGGATGTTGCAAACGAATGGGAAATCAAGGAAAGGTTGACCACACTCTGCACTGACAGCGCTTGTAACATGGTAGCTGCCGCGAGGCTACTTCCATTTGAACACCTGCCTTGCATGGCCCACTCTCTGCAAAGAACGGTCACAGTCTCACTTAAAGACAGTGGATTTGAAAGTGTTCTGGCCAAATGTCGCAAGATTGTCGGGCACTTTAAGCATAGTCCATCTAACGCTCAGGAATTCAACGAACAGCAGGTTGCACACGGACTTAAGCAAGAATCACTTGCTCAGGACGTTGCAACAAGATGGAATTCTACACTGGAGATGGTAAAGAGGATGCAGAGAAACAAATCTCCACTGACCACTACCCTGGCGCAGCAAAAGAGCAAGGTTGCCATGTTGACTGACCAGGAGCTTGCCAAACTGCAAAAGCTGGAGGAACTACTGGAACCTTGCAGGTATGTTATTTATTCCTGGTTTCTCCTCCCTCTCTTTCTTTCTCCCTATCTCCTGTGTACAGTATATGTGTACCGTTTTCTCTCTCTCTCTCTCCATCTCGTGTGTGTATGTTGTTTTCTCTCTCCCCCTCGCTTTCACCTGTGTGTGTGCTGTTCTCTCTCTCTCCATCTCCTGTGTTTGTATGTTGTTGTTCTCTCCCTCTCTTTCACCTGTGTGTGTGTAGGTTCTCTGTGTTGTTAATAAAGATTTACTCAAATGTTTAACACCTTGTGCTTTCCATTGCAGATATGTGACTGAACTGCTGGGGGGAGAGCAGTATGTCTCCTGTTCAGTGGTCTTGCCAGCCTTACGCCACTTGTTCAGAGTTATGGAGCCCTCAGACGATGATCCAGTTTATGTTCTGAGGTTCAAGAAGGCCTTTACCACAGACCTAGCTCAACGGAAGGATAGCACCAAGCTCAAATGGCTGAAGATCACTACTGCCCTTGACCCTAGGTTTAAAGACCTTAAGTGCCTTCCAAAAGATGAAAGGAGTGAGGTGTGGGCTTCAGTACATGACCTGATGATGAGAGAGACACCAGCCCAACAACCAGCTGCTGAGACAACAGAGGAGCTGTCACCAAAGAAGAGGAGGAGGATGTCTATCTTGCTGTGTTCTTCTGATTCAGATACAGATGACGAGGAGGAGTCCATAGAGCATTGTATGGATCGCTACAAAGCAGAGCCAAAAATGGACATAGAAGGGTGTCCACTACAATGGTGGTCAAAGAGAGAGGGAGCACATGCCAGGCTGGCACCCATTGCACGCAAGTACCTCTCAACCCCTGCAACCACAGTGCCTTGTGAGAGATTGTTCTCACTCTCAGGCCACATTATTCAAAAGAAGCGAGCTTCTTTGTCCCCTGAGAACGTAAACAAACTGGTCTGCCTCAGCAACTGGCTGAAAGTAAAGAAGGACTAAGTAAATTATCTTTTTGGAGTGAAAAATGCTCAATGTTCAACGTTCTTATTTTTTTCTGCTTATTTTTTGTATTTGCACTTTGCATGTGTGCATTTTAAGCCATTAAAATGGTCTTTGAATTGAAATATACTTTCTCTGTGTTTATTCTACATTAATTTGATGATTCTGCATAAATAAATATTCATTATAAGCTTCAGTTTTAAATAGAAAAATGCAATTAATTATTTATGGATAGATTAATCGCGATTAATTACAGAAATTGGTGCGATTAACTAGTTAATGCTTTTTAATCGATTGACAGCCCTAATTTTCACATTTCCCTACATCGTCTAATTGAATTACAACACTAACTTGCCTCTTAGTCTACCTGTCAAAACTCAGCAGCAGAGGTTTATTTTACACATATTTAACACCAATATTACATAACCTCATTTTAAAATACTTCTTCAGTCGATTTTTTAAAAACTCTTCAAGTATATTTTCAATTTTTTTCCAATTCCTTTTGCTGTCATATGACTACTAAAAAGTTGGACACTTTTAAAATATCACGTTGTGTAATTTATTATGGCATGACTGGCCTTTAGGTAACTGTTTCCACATGTTTCTCTGTCATTCAACTTTTGCCCAGATTGCAAGAGGGTAACAGGTCTAGTCTTTGGTTTGTCTAGTCTTATACCTGGTTAATGATTAATCACAAGCCCTAAAACCAGTGGTGGGCCGTCAGGGCCAGCAAGGCCTTCTCTGCTGGCCTAAACATCATCAGAATATAAATTACATTTTGATATATTTTTTCCACAAATACGTATTAAATTATTCCCCATAGTCTATTCTCTTCATTTTATAGCGTTCGTCTTGGCTGCGCTGCTTCCAGCCTCAGAACGAGATTTGGAGGGCTGGCCTTTATGTTAGAGCTTTTATCCAATCATATTTCAGCCATAATGTGTTGCTAGGGTCAAAGAAATCTGCCCTTAGGCCTTCAGAATCAACAGTGCGGGCGGCTGTAGCTTAAAGTGAACGCAAACAAAATTGTGGCGTTAACCAATCAGATTTCGAGGTGGCGACAACGGGCTAGCTAGCAGGCGTACGCTAACGTTAGCACGTGCACATCTTCTGATTGGATACGCACTATTGAGAGGCAGAGCTAGGCAGTAGGCAGAGCCATACAGTCTATGGGCAAAGCTAGCAAACAGAACTAGAACTTGAGCGAGCTAATTTGTGTAGATTTCTACAAGCTATTTTTTTCAACCCACAATGGCTGAAGGAGAAGAAGAGATCAATTTGGTCGAAGATATAATAACAACGCCATTTTCAAAACGAACTTTTCAAGTAAAGCTACACATCTTGAAAAGGTGAACGACCAACTCCAACGCTAGCGAGCCTAGCACAGCAGGGAAACTACGAGCGGTACCCCTGGCTCACAGCCTCCGAGAGGCACTGCAAATTGTACTGCCGGGAATGCCTGGTATTTGCAACTGATCGATTTGGTGTTTGGAGCCACACTAAATTTGCAAACTTGAGTTGTCTAACCAAGGCAGCAACGAGACACCAAAGCACGGCTGGGCACTTGGAAGCACTGGTGCTTTTGAAAACCTTTGGGGACACCCGAGTGGATCTACAGCTCAACGAACAAGTGCCCAGGGAAACGGAGCTCCACAACGAAAGGGTGAACAAAAATAGGGAATTATTGAAAGACTGATTGATTGTGTCCTGTTTTTGGGTAAACAGGAACTTTCATTTAGGGGACACGATGAAAGCGCCGAGTCCAGAAACAGAGGACACTACGTGGAGCTTCTTTCTTTTCTTGCTGAGAACAACACAGATTTGCATTACCACCTGTACACAAACAACATGTTTACTGGGACGTCAGGCAAAATACAAAACGACCTGATTTATGCTATTGCTGAAGTGATGGGAGAAGAGATCAAAATGGAGATTCAAAAAGCACCCTTTGTCGCTGTTATGGTGGACGAGACGTCAGATGTGGGTAATGTAGCACAGCTGGCACTTGTTCTGCGTTATGTGACGGACACAGGTGTCAAGGAGCGGTTTGTCAGATAATCTGATTAATTGAGTTAACTGTAAATGCTGATGTATTGATTATAAATGCTTCAGAAATATTAATATAACTCTGTTGTACTTGACTATGTTAAGGTGATGCAACGCCCGGTTATACTGCGTTTCTGTCTAAATGTATAGTTTCTAGAGCCATGGCGTCATAATGATGGTATTAAGAGGTGGAATAATTCAGGTAGGACTGTGTAGGACATCACTGAAGGCCTAGGTGTGAAATGCACGGCCCGCCACTGCCTAAAACCCATAAGTCTGCACAGTAACACATCTGTTTTTGTTTAAATTAGAATAAAGATAGAGGATAAAGGTGAACATATGTCATCAACACTTGTGCTTTAAAGTGTTTTGTACTGATGGATGTTACCTTTAGCCAAATCCTGAAACGTAACCGGCTTCTCCTTCTCTTCATCCTGGGTTTCGTCGGGCAGGAAGTTCTCCTGCTCTGTCACTGTGCTGAGCTCTGTGCCTTTACTCTCCTCCTGCCCCTCCTTGGGCAAGGACTTGGGAAGGAAAAAGAATGGGATACTGGACAGCAGGATCACGGTGCCGGTCACTATAAAGCCCAGCCACCAGGCCCCCACCCAGCGGGAGTCCTTATAGTTGATGGTGACAGAGTCTGGGAGAGGAAGATGAACTAAGATTATTAAGTGAGTATACGACTTGAATCTGTAACCCTGAACTGTTTTGGTCAGTTTAGACATTAGGGTCTGTCAACAGCTCTTATCAAAGCAGTAAAAAGGTATGTCAACACAATCAAAATGAGTTTGACCTTGCCAAGTAGGTTCAAACAGTAAGGGGTTAGCTGTTTTGTTGAAGGATTGGCCGTATTTGGACAGAGAGGTTATGTGTGATAGGTCTGCAATAACTCAATATGTGGGTAATTATGACTTTATGGGTAAGAACAACCTAAACCACAGTCTGCATGTTGTGCAACTTTAACACATCATGTTTTTTCCCTGATTGCGGCGTGCTGTACCTAAATCCACAGATCCAATGTCTACGTAGATCTTGGCAAGGAAGGACCCGAGCATGAACCCAAACATAGGTCCAATTATTCCCACTGTATGGATGCAGGCTGGCGAATGAGGAAAACAAAAGAAAAAAGGTCATTGTGCAAATAATACAGGATAGGCACACAAAAAAGTGAACAAACACCTATAGCCGGACACTAAGTAAGCAGCCTGATAGATTCTATATTAATGAAATTGCTGATAAAAATTGGCTGAACCCTGAATCAGTTTAAAGTTACCTGCATTTGAGAAAATCAGCAAATTAATAAGTAATTAATAGGATATTTGTTTGTATTTTACAGACTTTACATCAGTGCGTTGGTGGTGGAGGGAAACGCACTTATTTGTGTGTAAAATGTGTCATAAAAAGGATCATTAGGAGGTCAAACGTAACTAACCCAAATAAAAAGGAGTGTTCTCTTCTCTGGAGAAGTCATCCAGGTAGGAAACACCCAGAGGCATGATGGGAGTTTCTCCGATGCCACGCAGCATGTTTCCCAAGAATACATAGATCCACATGGAGGAGCCGGCTGCCTTTTCACAAGCTGAGGGAGGAATAATGGGGTCAGAATGGGAAATTAAACTTTCTCTTTTTTTCAAAAGCTAATCTTTTGCTTGCAATTATGAATGGATTTGGGGTCCTATGTGTTTTCTGGTTACCTGTTCTGGTCTCTAAATCGGGCATCTTATCGGCTTCAGCCAGGCTGTGGTTGGACAGGCAGGGCAGTAAGCTCTCAGTGCTGTTGACGCCATTAGTTTGATACACACTGGTCTCATATTTATACCTGGGAATATTGAGAAATGTTCAAAAGTGAACTGTTTTACTTTACACATCTAGGTTTTGGAAAGATTCTTAGAAAAAAGACGGATATTTCAATATCATTTCCATTTCTGTAAAGTCATGTAATGTGGTTAGCATACACAATTAGCTTAGCATTTTTTAAACATGTCTTTGGGGGCCGACTAAAAGAGTTTACTCTACTCTACTCTACTTACTCTAATTAACTGTTAGTGTCACTAAAATTAGCTTGGCTACTGCACGACCAAAACATCCTGTCCGTATTGTTATGTCTTAATGTTCTAACACTTTGATGTTGCAGAACACTGTGTCAAGGTTTTATACTTCGCATTATCACAGGAAACAGGAAGTAAATATCCAACCACTTGTACCTTGGAAAAAGATAAAATAGCAATTTTTTTTAAATCACATTATACACCTCTTGGCGTCCATCTTGAATTTTGCAAGGGGAGGTTCTTGTCTTTTGTACCCTGAATTACAGTAATTATTTGAGTCTTCACATTGTGCTTCAAGTAAATGCTTAGTGTCTCTAAGACCCACATCAATTGATTTGAATGAACAATGTGATTCAATACTGCAGGGCCACAGTTGAAACATAAACAATGATGTAAAGAAGAAGAAGATACTAACAATCCCTGCAGGAAGTGAGGCAGGGCTATCAGGAAACATCCACCCGACATGATCACACAGCCAATAGCGATCAGCCTGGGGCGGTGCAGCTTTGCGCCAAAGTAGCTCACAAAGGCGACCACCAACAGATTACCTGGGGTTGGGGTGGGGGGGAGACCAATTACTAAATACATTTATGAATAACTTTTAAAGAAAAATGTATAATTATGCATATTTTCTTGATTAGATCGACACATGTTTTATGTTTGTACGCTAACTGTGAAGCTACCAGTGGAGGACACATTACTCATATATTTTAATGAAGTAAAACAAAGGGAAATACCACAGTGCAGATACATTTAGATACAAGTATGAGACCTACATTCAACATTGTGTTTTAAAATGGATTTGTTTTGAAAATGGATTAAACAAACTGAATTTGAAATGGTTTTTTTTCTTTTAAGGAAGGATTATTCTTGGATTACATAAATCGAAAACATCTATTCATTTCTAAACATTTCATTATTTAAATGTCATTATTTATTTTTTACTTTATCCTTCAAAATCTTAAAATGGACATATTAAAAATGTTACCCACCCATTTCGAAGCTGCCATCTATAACCCCGATGAGGGAGCTGGGGACATCAAAGCGTCTCTCGATCTGAGTGATGATGCTCTTCATGTAGGCTCCGGCAAAGGCTTTGGAAAAGTATACAAATGCCATAGAGGCCAGGAAGAGCTGGACACACAAACACACACACAGCAAACATGTTGAATCTTCCTTTCTAGCACATCTAGGGGAAGTTTGACTTGACTTGGATTGATGAAACATGATTAGTAATCATCTCTCCTAAAAGACTTCCGGGTGAGAAGATTAAACACCTTCTGTTGCATAACGAGCAATGCAATAAAAGGTTGTTGAATTGGGCTCATTCCAATACAAAGGATCAAATGATGTCATTGTGCCTTACATAACTGAAAAGGAGAAGCGACTGACTATAACAGATTGACTCATTTAATTACCTTACACATTTGGAAGACCTGCAGTACTTCACACCTTGTAACATAGATTATTAGATTTACTTTTACTCAGGTTAGATTGGTTTAATGTAAACAATACAACAATGCTGTTATCTTTAATTACACAGCATATTGTGGCTAGGATACTGGATTGTATGCAAGACCAAGTACAGTTGGTTTAAGTTTCAAGACGTAACAGAAGCAAGTTTAGTCAGCAGTATTATATTGACCCATTTTAAGATGTTGTTTGCATTACGAGTGAATCCTACATTTGTGTAGCCTTGACACAAAGATGTTAAAGATTAAAAAAGGACTTACACTAGGCTGTAGGTCATAGACAATGTTGTAATTAAGTTAGGAGAACAGATAATGCTCTGAAGATAGAAGTTTACACGCAAAAAAACACCTTATTTATCAACCAATATTAGCTGCAACTGATTTGACAGCGTGTTATTTTCTCATATGATCAATTAAGCGTGATACATAGTGCAAATATATGGACAGAAAATGGCACTCAAAAGCCGTATCGATGCACTTTAAAACTCTTTACATGCATACATTCCTTTAACTAGTACAAAACCTTTTTACTGGACTCAAAGTCTGATTTGGTGTCAAAGTCTCACATTTTATCATGTCAAGGGAAAAAGCATTTGTAGGATACAGGTAATACTGACACAGAAATGAAAAACCCAAGATAAATACAAAGAGATAGGGTTGAAGAAAAATATTATACAATGACCTTTCACAACTCAGCCATATCAGGAGTTGATTTGTTTTTACAACCATCTATGGCTTCTGACACTTTGCAATACTGGGTAACAAGGCTTTCGGCGTTTTACTGACCTTGATGTTGGACCAACATGCCTTACGTGCTTTTTGGGAGTCTACACTCATGTTGCTGCTGCGTGGTCAACAGATGCAAGGAAGCGGAGAGACACAGAGCCTGCAGGAAGACACCAAGATTATAAACACTTAAGGGTGTGGCAAAAAATTAGCATTTCATCTGATTGGATCAAATTGATTTTCTTTAAATTTGTACTACTTTTTTCTTACAAAGTCTGCAGTTTTCTAATAAAAACTAAAACATCCCTATCATTATGTATAAAAGTGTACATTTATAATAAAAGTCAACTAAATACATTTTGAAGAACTTAAAATTTGAGATTTACCACCAAATTCTAATTTTCTGGCCCTTTTTCTGATTACAACGCTGACAAAATAGCAGTTATTTAGTTGCAAAAGGTAAATGTTTTTCTCAGTGCATGTTACAGAAGACCTTAATGCAGAGTTATAAGACGTGAAAAATCTGAAAAAGTGTTTACCTGAGAGGCAGCAGTGGTCCTCTGAGAGATGGTAGGGATTTTGTGAAGTGGCTGAGGGCTTGTTGTACCTGGTAGGACTTTGTGCTCAAAGCAAGAGTCTTATCAAAGCAACTAGTTATCACCTGTAATCAGTAACCCACTCATGTGCACTTGTTGATCGTGTCAATAAAAAGCCCCCTACTCCCTAACTCCTTCAGCACTCACACAGACACGCACGCGCAGAAAACCCTATAACTCCCTGCTCTGGTCAGGTAAGGTCCACTGGGATGTATGAGTGAGCAGCACATGAAGGTTCAGAGGTTCACGGCGTGCAAACACACAAACGCTCGGCGCACACTCGCACATCCTACTCTGTGAACATCACAAGCCTTCTAAATATCCATCCTTTTGTATGCACAACAAACAGCATCAGCGTGAAGCTGCTAAAAGTTTATTTTACAAGCCTGTTGGTGTGCAGGCTTTCAAAGTCTGAAATGGCTTCCTCTCCTGGACAAATCCAGCTTTTGTAGGGCTGGGTGTTTCCTAGGCCTGATGAAAGTCTTCCTGTCCTATTGATAGTCTGTAACAATGGCTTTCTCTCGGTATTAACAGCTGTAAGTGTGAGAGTGTCCTGCTCATTCTCAGTGAAAAATGACAGGAAGGAGTTTCTGTGGAGACAAATAGGTTTTTATTCAACGTCCTAGCCGTTTGACGATTTCATTGTAGAAAAAGACGATTCTCAGGTCAGACTTAAATATGTTTCATCAATGCTATGTTCATTTTTGTTTTCCTCTTTGAAAAGTGGCAGATGCAGAAAATGAAACTGAAACAGTAACAAAAAAAAAAAAGATAAAACAACTCTTTAGATTTCGAGGGAATTATGCAAATGACACGGACATGTGTCAGGGCCATTCTGTATGGCTGCCAAAGGTTGCTCATTGTTTGTAGCGTAAAAACAGGATGATGAATCATTTATATCGTTCTTACAAAGAACAATGCTCATACAGTTTGACTTACAGTAAAATTATGACTTCATTAGGGAGTACTGGTTGTCATCCAAGAGGCAAAGAAGACATTAAAAGACTACGAGTCTGAGACCAAACTGTGATTAAAGTATTAGAAAAAACTGGGGGTAATTTTCAACTTATATAACCCAGATACTCAGGGAAATACACCATGAATATTATAGTCTCAACAAAAACCAAAAGTTGGATCTAAAGTTAACTTTGACACCCTCTTCCCTGTTTATCTATAATCTGTGGAAGTGTGTTAAAATAAACATTGATAGCAGTCAATGATTCCTATTGCTTTCAGGAACTGTTTGCTGTATCCGGGGTCATCATTTATTCATCACTCATTTGTTATTCCTTTTTGTGTTCAGTAGTTGTGGAGATAGTAGTAGTTTGATATTTTCCCTTCCCTGTAGTGTGGTATATAGTTTTTGGTGCATGTCAATGGTCTGCAAAAGCTAAAATCCCTATGTTCCCTCCACAAAGAGTTTCTCTCCCACACAGTTTGGTTTAATACTTTTATGTTGCACAAAAGAAAATACATACCACATACTTAGTTGATTAGTCGAGTTTATTTGATAGAAAACTGATTCAGTTATTGCTTTGAAAAACAAAAACAGATGTTGAATATGAAGGATTTTCAACTATTAACTATTCAATTTTAATACATTATATGTCCAGTCTGTGCTGTTGGTCATTTTTGCTGCAGCATGTCCAGTGGTGGATAAAGTACTCTACTTTAAAAGAGCAATACCACAGTGCAAAAATACTCTGATAAGTAAAAGTACTGCATTCGAATACAAAAGTATGAGCATCACAATTTACTTGACGTAAAACAAAATAGTATATCATTGGATGGAAAAGAATCATGCAAAAGGAGGACATTGTTTTTTATTGTATACCTAATGGCAGGTCGATTTTGAGTTTCATTAAGGGTTCAATAAAGTGTATCTTATCATAAAATAAAACATAAAACATTATTTGTTGATTATATTTTTATAAATCTAAAGTAAATAATAAATGTAGTGGATTAAATCTTATAGAATTTGCCTCTGAATTATAGTGGTATATAAGAAGCAGGAAATTAAAATACTCAAGTAAGGTACAAGCCTCTCAAAATGATGCTTTAGTACATTCCTTTAGTAACTGTACTTAGGTCTTCTTTACCGAAGCCCCAGCCTCTGAACTCACAGCTGGTGATGTGCTTGTAGGTGTAGTTCCTGGTGGTGTGGTCGAAGCACTGCAGGGTCACTAATTTCCTCTCAGAGCCTGTCTCCACACAGCAGGAGCTCTTCTGCTCCACCTGCAGGTCACTGCGTAACACCACCCTGTGTGTGGAGGAACAAAAAAGCAAAGAGGGGGGGGAGAGTGGGACAGGTGAAGCGAGTAAGTAAGATGAAGGGGAGAGAGAAAGAGTTGATCGCACATATGACTGGAAGAAAAAATGAGTCCTCGGCAAGAAAAAAACAAGGAATGTGTTGATTGGCTGTTTTTGTTGGCATGCTTGGGGAGTCCTAGATTACATGTAACAGTTTTACGTTATGTTACATAAAAAAAGACGTAATCTGATTACTGTTAAGCTTTTTCAAATGGGGATTACTATCAGAATAACAATGTTAAAAAGTGCAATGTATAACAAAGCATGTGGTGTGGGTGCTCTTAATCCATACACTATTAAGAGCTTATGTGTTGTACAATAAGCATATTTTATATCTGCTTTGCATGCTAGAACAATGTATATTTGATGAACGGCCACTGCACTGGCTATTCATCAGTGACAAGTATATGAATTCTTACCTGGACTCAGAAACACATTGGCCATGACACACAGGCATCTGTATGACGGCATTACAGCTGTCTACTGTTAGGTTAAGACTGGTCATCTTCGGAGCGCAGCTCTGGTTACCTGAAGTCAAAAGAAGTAAACCAAACTCTTCATGAAGTTATGGATGCAGAAAAGTACCACATCACTTAACTTAAAAACCTCTACTGCAAGAGTGTTAAATTATAAATGACTCTCGTATCTTTAACTGAACTCACATGTAAAGCAGCAGTGCTGGTCATCCCAAATCCTGTCCTCCTGGTAGATCAAACACAACAACTCAAAGTTCACTTAATGGCTTAAATCAGCTTCTTTATTCCAAATATTTAATCTCTTTTTCCTTCCTAAGCCTACACGGGCCACATTTACAGGTGACAGAAGGCCAGGGGCTATTGATTAACAAACATTATATTATATATATATATTATATATTTAGTGAGGAAAATTAATACACGTTAAAAAGCAAATAATTTGTTTGTATAGCCCAGGGGTGATTCAAGGATTTAAGGACATTTGTGGCTTAGTCCTGACCTCTGCTAAGGGTTTCTTTTGTAAACAAGCTCTTTTAGTCCACTTAGCTTTTGCATGCACTCTGGAATCTCAAGTATAAATGTGAATGAAATGTTTTGATTTTTGTTATTGTGAAAAAAGGGTTTATCCTGTGGAAATTCCAGTAATTCCTACGATGCTAATCGAAATAAGGCTTGTAAAATGATGAGTTTAAGGAACATGGTAGGGTGTGTAGTACCTCCAGACACTCTTCTGTAGGACAGACTTTAGTCAAAGTCTGAATTCCTTCTTCGCTGCAACTAAATGCCGTGCAGGGATAGGTGGCATCCTTCCATCGGTCTCCCTTCTACACACACAAACAGAGAAACCATGAGAGGACATAATTCATTTCAATGTAAAACATAGAACGAAACACTTTCCTTTGTCAAACACTATAGTCTGTTATAAGATAAGACGCAACATACCTTGTACGTTCTTCCATGATAACTGCATGTCTTCTCAACTGAAAAAATAAGACATAGTGTGTTATTTGGTTTTAAAGGAGTTAAGCAAATCTAGGAACAAGACATATCATTTTAAATGTTTATGACGTGCCAGTGCTTACCGCAAATCTGATAACCGCAGCAAGAGTTGTTCACCAGTACAGCAGTGTGGTTACAGACGGGAGTTACCACAGGGGGAATGGGAACACACTCCTCCTTGAGAGTCTGTTTGTTACATGTGCACTGGCTACAGCCGGACCGCCACACCTCACCAGGCTGCAAGACAGGTGGAGAAATACCTTTTAAATCGGATCTAGAGTCAGAGATACTCCTTGTTACGCTCTGTTGAGACAGATACTCACCATTTTGGGCTCACCAAGTGGTCCTTTACAATCTGAAGGAGGAGAAAATCTACATTATGAGTAGTTATGACAACATAAACATATAGATGTGATGGTCAGCCTTATAGGTCAGTGTACTCACAGGGGCAGTCGGACACACAGGTGTCTGAGTGATTGTCTGCTCTGAATTGGCCACTGGGACAAAAACAGCCTCCAATGTAGCTCTCAGGAGTGTCGCCTTGATAATATGCTCTGTAAAACCAGAAGAGGAACATAAATGGTTAAAATCTTGACAGAGAAAATGCTTTTTACAACAAGTGTAAGGATGCTATTTTAGTAATTTCATTTTCAAGTTAATATTTGTTTACATGCTATAATCTTCCAAAAAGTGCTTTATTTTTTTCAGTCGTTTCAGGCAGGGGGGGGAGTGTGTGCGAGAGAAACTCACTCTGGAGGGAACTTTTAGATTTTTGCCTTTGCAGATCATTTATATGCACAGAAACCTTTGTAACATACTACAGGTAAGGGAAGCCCCTAAAAGCACGATAGGGCCTCTTTAAGGGAAACTAAACAAACCCTCTATGGCAGAATCCATCCGGCTTGTTTTCACATTCTCTGTAAACCAATTCTGCTGGACACGTCACATCTGCAACATGAACACATTGGGCATTTTTAATCAAATCATCATTACAGTCAGGTCCAGAAAACACATGTCTGCAAATATATAAGGTCCCTAGTCTGTCTGGCTATGCTTTACAGTATAAGAAAAGGATAAAAGATACATACCACAGGTCCCATTGGTCAGGTTTCTCCAGTCAACACACACATGCACATTCTTGCATTCCTCAGCAGCTTGCTCTAATGAAGGGCAAGGACCATTCCTGCACGAATCAAACTTGCAGTTCTTCATTTTAAGATCCAGATCCACATACGGTCTGCAATCTGAAAAGACTCTGGGGAAACAGAACAGATTAGATTTTAGGTATGTAAAATACAACATGGCACGACTCAAGACACAGACAGACAGACAGCCCAGGATGGTATAGAACATAGACAAAACTAGAACAAGTGGTCATGGTGGTTAGTAGGTGAATGTGTGTGTGTTAGTGTGTTGAGCTTACGGGTGTTGTAGCAGCTCACAGAGTAGGCTAGCTTTGCAGGGAGGGGAGGACGTGGGTGTGACTGTGGGTACTACAGTGGTTGAGAAACAAGGTACGTCTCTGAGGGCAGAAGCGCAGACGGGCTTGAGGGGGTCGTCGTACACCCAGTCATTGGCTGTCTGACCACAGCAACTGTCATCCTCGATCAGACCTCCTTTACGGACACATGATCCAACACCACACACTCCTGGGGAAGATGAAGAGGTGTGAATCGACATAAACACACTAGCTTTAAGCTTCCATTTCTATCGTTCTCAGTCTTTTTAAACTATTTCATAAAAGGAGTCTGGGACTTTCAAGGGTTATGTAAAGATGCATTGACATTTTTAAAATGGATACAAAATATGCACTTAACCACTCCATTTCAATCCATTACTCACCACATTGTCCCTGGGTATTGTTGAGGAAGTGCTCCATGGCCAGGCTGACCACCAGGGTGTAAGACGGACTGAGGGAGACATAAGAGCGCAGGTCTGGGAGGACGATTGACACTACGTATCCGGTGGTCTCAAACCTCCACTCAGGCTCCTCATATGGCGGCTGTATGGTCACGTTGTTCAGAGTGGCCTAGAGCACGTAAGATCAAACATCAAACCACCTCTCTCATTCAAAAGTAATCGGCTGATCATCTGCTTCCTTTTAGCTTAATCGTCAATATATTTTCGAAGGGCTCATGAAGAAGTGTAGTACTTTAAATAAGTATGTAAGTTGTATATATCCTACCTGCACTTGAAACAAATCTGGAAGGATACTGAGTGTAGCTGTGCTGTTCTGATATTTCATGATGATGCCTCTAGCACACGAGCCTGGGAGGCCTGCCACACATTCAAAGTTGTCCACAGCGATGGTCAGATGATAATGGGGTGTCTGCTCCTCCACCAGAATGTAGGTGCAATCGTCCAGGAAATCAAAGGTTACCCCTTGGAAAGAGATGTAGTGGGGATCCCCATAGAGCTCACAGCGACCTAAGATGGGATTTTAATAAGAAGTAAATTTTTCCTTCAGACCTAGCGATGTGAGCCACTAGGGATGGCCTTTTTGGTACATCAATTCACCACTTTGGTCCAGACTAAAACATTGCAACAACTATTAGATGGAGAGCAATTTTATTGTAATAATCGTGGGGATTTAATTACCAAATACCTGCGAAAACATCCAGTTTTACCAGTAATCTGTCTTCAGTGCTAATACGTAAAAGTTAAGATGGTAACCATAGTAAACATTACCTGCAAAATGTTAGCATGTTTAGCTTGCAATTAGAGTATGTTAGCATCCTACCTTTAGCATTTAGAATTCCTTGAATACATTTTGTTATAAAGACAGATACATCAGTGTGGATGATCCAAAGGAATTGAGAGCAAAATGACTTGATGCTGTTCTAGAGACATACAGTGGCAGAGACAGACAACTTACAGTCACACTTCCATGTTTCACAGCATCCATCCCAGACTTTTGTGGCCCGGTCCCTGGGGCATTTAGGAATTGGAGACTCTGGACAAACCACTGAAGTCAACACTATCTTCCCGTCCTACAGCTTTTATCGAAGCAGTCCTCGGTCCACGTCTCACCGCAACCCCAGCTTTGTTTCCTCTTCAGGTCTACACACTCACACCCTGGTGGTTCGATTGACACAAAACAGTAAGAGACAGTGAATTTAGACATGAATAAAACACTGGTAAATTAAGGATCTGACTGCTTGGTTAACTGATGAAAAGAGAGCAAAGTGCAACAAATACTTGGCATATACCTGGTGTGCTGATGGAGGAAAACAGAGTTGACCCACCTCCAGTAGTAGCTGAGACATTGGTAATGGGCGTCATCAGTGTAGAGGTAGCAGGGATCGTTGATGACGTTTCAGCTGTAGTTGAGGCAGTGGTAATTAATGTAGTAATGGTGGAAGGATTCATAGTTGACCAATTTCCAGGAGTAGTTGAGACGTTAGCAGTGGTAGAGGGTGTTGTTGATGAAGTTGCAGCAGTAGTTAGTGTAGTGTTGGTTGGATACATGGTTGTTTCACTGGTAGTAGAGTCAGTTGTGGTTGTTGGTGACCAATCTCCAGTAGTAGTTGACACGGTGGCATTGGTTGTCGTTGGTGAAGAGGTAGTGGGGGGCACTGCTGATGATGTTCCAGCCGTTGTTAGGGTAGTGTTGGTTGGATACATGGTTGTTTCACTGGTAGTAGAGTCAGTTGTGGTTGTTGGTGACCAATCTCCAGTAGTAGTTGAGACAGTGGTCGTCATTGGTGAATATGTGTTCGGGGGTGTTGTAGATGACGTTCCAGATGTAGTAGAGGCAGTTGTGGTTATTGGCTTAGAAGTGGTGGAAAGCACAGTTGACCAATCTCCAGTAGTAGTTGACACGGTGGCATTGGTTGTCGTTGGTGAAGAGGTGGTGGGGGGCACTGCTGATGATGTTCCAGCCGTTGTTAGTGTAGTGTTGGTTGGATACATGGTTGTTTCACTGGTAGTAGAGTCAGTTGTGGTTGTTGGTGACCAATCTCCAGTAGTAGTTGAGACAGTGGTCGTCATTGGTGAATATGTGTTCGGGGGTGTTGTAGATGACGTTCCAGATGTAGTAGAGGCAGTTGTGGTTATTGGCTTAGAAGTGGTGGAAAGCACAGTTGACCAATCTCCAGTAGAAGTGGACACGGTGGCATTGGTTGTCGTTGGTGAAGAGGTGGTGGGGGGCACTGCTGATGATGTTCCAGCCGTTGTTAGTGTAGTGTTGGTTGGATACATGGTTGTTTCACTGATAGTAGAGTCAGTTGTGGCTGTTGGTGACCAATCTCCAGTAATAGTTGACACGGTGGCATTGGTTGTCATTGGTGAAGAGGTGTTGGGGAGTGTTGTAGATGACGTTCCAGATGTAGTAGAGGCAGTTGTGGTTATTGGCTTAGAAGTGGTGGAAAGCACAGTTGACCAATCTCCAGTAGAAGTAGTTGGTGAAGATCTGGTGGGGGGGGTTGATGATGTTTCAGCTGTAGTTTTGTCAGTTGTTGTTTGTGTAGTGGTAGTAGGATGAAGAGTAGTGCCATTGCTAGTATGTGCCGTTGAGGTTATTGGTGTAGTGGTGGTGGGGGGCCTTGTTGATGATGTTTTAGCTGTAGTAAAGCCAGTTGTAGTTGGTGGTGTAATAATGGTGGTGGAAAGCACGGTAGACCTATCACCGGTGGTAGTCGAGACACTGGAAGTGGTTGTCATTGGTGATGAGGTGCTGCGGGGTGTTGTTGATGATGTTTCAGTCGTAGGTAAGACAGCTGTAGTTGGTGGTGTAGTAACGGTGGTGGAAAACACAGTTGTTTCAGTTGTAGTTGAAACTGTGGTGGTAGGAGAGCTGTATGTAGTGGTGGTGGCCGGTGCAGTGGTGGTTGGAGATGCTGTTGGGATAAAAGGTGGAATTGCGGTCGGGTGTTTCGAGTCAGGTTCTTTAAAGTTGCATGTACTGTAATCTTAAACTTTTAGAAAACTGATTGCTACAAATGTGTTGTTTACATTTGATAACAATTAATTGACAAATGAAATAGTACATGAAGAGGAACATGACTTAAATTGATACTCACAGCAAATAACTTTTCCATTTTCACAGTGGCTGACAAAAACAATGTAAAAGAGTCAGAAAAATCCAGATATCCATGTAATGACTTATGAGATTCACACTATTTTTTCATATTATGTTTATCTTGAACAATTACATATTTTAACATACTATATTTATATTAAGAATGGTCCAACTTACCACTCAACAGACTCTATCATCACCACTGCCCTGGGCTGAATGATGGTGTCATTAAATTCACAGGTGCATTTGTTCAGGTTAGTGCATTCACCAGTATTTTCATCAAAGTATGGCTCCTCCTTTGAACATCTTGGGTAGCAGCCTTTTTGGGGAAAAATACACATCATTTTTTATTTTACATGCGCAAATGGAACAAACATTAAATAGATATCATAATTGTAAGGTGGGTTTGTTTACAATACTGTCTGAATCAGACCTACAACTGAGAGAGTCCTGTTACCTTCCAGCTTGTGAGTGAGGTAGTTGTCCTTGCCGCAGGTTAGCATCTTACCACAGGCCTCATAGTGCCAGCTACACTGGCCCTGCTCGTTGTAGTAGTCACAGTAGACCGCTAAGGTATAAATGATCACAGGTTAAAGTTAACACTCAGTATCTAACAAACTTTTCATCACATGGATTGTTAGATATAATTAATTCAATTCAACTTTTAGCTCTCGACTATTGCCCACAAAAAAGTGAAATTTCTGAGGAAGAAGAATTATTTTTACTTACGACACAAATCCGGTGTTCTCCAATTTATACAGACATCCTGGTCGCTGCAGGCCTCTGCATAGGCTGCCACGGCCGTGCAGAAGCCCAGGAACTTGCCTTCAAACTCACAGGAGCAGGACTCCAGCACACAGGCAATGTAGAAAGGAGTTGGGTCTACCTGGGGGATTGTAGAAGATCCAGAAAAGATTTTTAATAAAAGGGCATCAATTTCTGTAAATAGTCATATGGTTTCATCTTGCAAAATATTTGAATCTATAACAATTAAAGACATTAACAGGTATACAGCTCCTTATCCTGGTGGCATACTCAATATGTGAAATGCATACTTTTAAGTGGCATTCACTGAAGGTGTCTCCTGTCATGATCATACAGCGCCGCTGGGCCCAGGCTGCGCAGTAGGAGTTGCGTTCACATGGAAATATCTCTGTAGTCACATCCGAGCAGGGAGGGGTGGCCACTTTCCAGCTGTTGCCAAATGCCAAGGGGCTGGACATCACTAAAAGCAGAATTTTTTACATATGTTATATTGTCCAACATTAAAAACAGTAAAGGTTCTTTGCAACAGAAAAAGAGAGAAACCGGTCTACCTGCTGAGCCACTTATCTGTAGGTCATTCATCTCATTGAAGTCAAAATTTCCACAGAGGCCACAGACTCGGTTCTGCAAATGAAATGATTACAAATTCAATATAATACGCATTTCAAAAAACCAAAAGTACACTTAGGTTTGGAAGTTGACTTGAGTTAAATAAATCAGTAAACATTCAATGTTAAGCTTAAGCTTAGCAGTGCATACTATAAACATTCTTTAGGCTAAGGTGACCAATCCCTCACCTTCCAGTGTGCTTGCAGCTCTATAGTGATGCGGGTGTGTTTGTCCCAGATGAGAGTGATCCCTCTGCTTGGCACTGAGATTATGATGTAAAGTCCGACAGTGTGTGTGGAGTAGAGTGAATCTCCCTGCAGGGTCCAGCCTTCATGGTAGCGTCTCGTCACCTTCATGTCGCTCAGTGTCAGGGTGACTTGATCCTTAAATGACAACACAGGTACAAATCATGGTATTGGAATGTGTTGATGAAGATCAGACTTTGCTGCTTCATGACTTTCTATTGTCATTTATCCCTGTTGTATTTTACATTTGAAATGATCACAGCTTCTCTCAGCTCAGATACTTCACTTACTGCCTGTTTGATTTATTTCAACTATCCCTGATTATCGTTCCTTCTGTATTATATTAAGTCTGTAGATCCCCTTCTTTAGTGCCAGTTCTTTCTTCCAAGTATTTAGTTTACCTCAATTTCAGCTTTGTTTTACCTAAAACTCACCTTTTGTTTTTGTCTTGACTGGATAACTTGCCTGTCTGAGTACCAAACTATTCCCAAGTAAAGACATATTCTGAATCTGTCTCGAGTCTTGCATTTAAATCTTTATAAAGATGGATAATAAAGAGGAAGAAGTGAAGAAAGATGGATATTAAAGGAAAAAGCTTCCACCTGCAAGTCTAGGACGATGGAGCGAGAGCAGGTGAGTGCCTCATCACAGCAGGGGACACTCTCCACTCTGACAGAGAAGGTGCTGTTTTCATTTCCACAGCCATCCTGAAGAAAATGCAGCAGAAAACACAGTGTTGTTAAAGAATAGGGCAAACTGTGTTCTTTTTAAAATGGCTTGTAGTATTTGGATGCATTGGAGATGGACAAAGCTTCAACAAAGAGACATTTAAACGGATGATTTCATTCCCTCTTCAATGTTTGGTCTCACCTCTACTAGTGTGTACCGACATTGTCCGTCAAAGCGGTACCAGTTGGAGTCAAACGTCTGGTAGTGTCCGTTGCCGTAAACTTGACATTTCCCAGAACAAGGCTCATCGCTGCAGTGCCACTGCCCCTGACCACAGACACTGAAAACAGAGTGATGACATCCTTTTAGTCAGCCTCTGCATCATCAACATTTTTGAATAAACAAGTAGAAAAGCAGCAGGTGTTACCATGTTCTACAGTTGGTGCTGACATGCTGTCCTGCACTGAATACTTTGCCGCTGTACACGCAGGTGCAGTTATCAAGAGAAACACAGTTTCCACGGTGGTCCTCAAACTGGTCATGTGGGCAGTAACATCCACTCTCACAGGTCATATTGGAACCCTAGAAATCACACCAATAGACAATATTCTAGCTTAAGCAAATGTGTACCAATCACAATAAAAGAATCCAGTTTTGTATAAAGGGTGAATGTACGGGATGCAATTCAATGACAGGTAGCAAAGATAGAAAACAAATGGATTGAGTAAAATCTCAGCAAATAGTTTCCTTTATTCTTTTCTACTAAACAAGGAATAATAGAATAAATGTTATTAAACTAACAGTTTTCACAGGTTATCTTTCAGCATAAATGTAGAAGGAATAATGAAACAGGAATAAGTAAGCCATGTATATAAACATATCATCTGTTGACCTACCATTGGTTTGCTGAGGCTCTCACAGGTTTTCTGAACAGTGTTGACAGGGTACTCGCTGCAGTGCACACAAACCTTCCCATGTCTGCACCCTGTGTTAAACAGTTTCAAAACATGTCACACTGTAAAGTTTTTCCTTTCCTGTTTTTTAGCAGAAACTAGAGTTGTGTTTTTTTTATATCGAAACTTCGGTGAATTTACACTTTTTACAAATGAATAAAAATGATGCCAAATATAACAAAGGATGAAACAAGATATATATTTACCACAATCCTGGGAACAGTTCAGTTCTCCATTGACACAGAGGCTGCAATAAACACATGATTAGATTATGAGATGTAGACTGAGCACACTATAACAGCATTGAGTCAAAAATACATCGGGTAAGAGCCTCAACCAACCGGTAAAATGTTATGATTGATGATATTTAAGTTTTAAACGCCCACCAGTTTCGTCCGTCGATAATAGCAGCCCCTGGTGGGGTGGTCCCGCCATTGTAGGGACAATCGCACTCTGCCTTTCGGGTACAGATGTCTCCTTGGTTCAGGTGAGTTCCCTCCGGACAGCCGCAGCCTTCCACCGGAGCGTCGCCCAGTTCGCAGCGGGGGTCGGGGACGGACAGGGAACGGCATGTGTGTTTGCAGGCTTCCATTTCGTACGAGAATTCCTGGTTGTTCGGACATTTCAGAGCTGCGACCGGCAGGGAGATTAAAGTTGTATCATACTTAAATTGTTATCAGTAAATTGAAATTAAAAAAACAATCTCAACAACTTGAACATACTACATAGGCTCTTCTCAGTGGACTGTGTAAAATAAAGAGAATGCACACGGAATAATTGGTATTTTAATGAAAGCTGAACTCACTGCAGTCGGTAGCTTCCCTCCAGTCACCAATCACAACCCCCAGACTGGCACAGGCTTTGGCATAGCTGCCCAGAGCAACACACAGGCACTGAGACAAGGTGCTGCCACAGTTACATGTTCTTTTGATGCAAGCCTAGAAATAAAAACAGTGTAAGTCAACCACTAATTGTTGACAACAAGGATTTCATTTGCGCAAAAGGCCCCTTACCGTATGGTAGTGATTAGTAGGGATATGACCATGGCACTTAGAAAATATCCCAGTGGGGTTGTTCAACACAGAGCACTTTTCATCAGCAAAAATCTCTGCAAAAATACATATTAGGTTAATTGCATCATATCCCAAAGACACAGGCACATTTTCAGTGCTCTAAAATCAAAATGTAACACCAGTTTTTCTTAAAACAACTTCTCATTACTGATATACAGAAGGAATTCTTCCCAGATTTCCAACATTTTAGAAGTATATGTGTTTTGTTTGTCATTGGTACCACTGTCAGTGTTGATGCAGGCGTCCGGTATGTTCACTGCACAAGCACCCACGCTCCAGGACTGAGCGAATGGTTGAGCCGAGTTCTCTATGATCCCGCTGCTGGTGGTGAAGTCATCTGTGGTGTCATTGTTGTTGTTACCACAGAGACCTGGAAGACAGACGGTATGAGTTAACATAACAAAGAATACATCATCTTTTCAATTGTTTTTTTATTGGGTCTTGGTGGAGTCGTTGTACATTTCGGCTTGTTTTCAGACTGAGGTCCTAACCTGAGATTATGCCAGTTTGGTTTTTGGGTGGGGTGATGTACAGCTGGATTTCAGGAGACATCTGGATTTGGATCTTCATACCAAAAGATGTGTCGACCTGAGCATACACGGAGGACTGCCAGAAAACCAGAGCGTGATCTGACAGGTGACAGAGGGGGGTGAGTGATCAGTGGTTGTGTTACCAGGCCATGATGGATTAATAGCAAATCCAAGACAAACAAAGAGATTAAATGGACAGATGTTCTTCTCATTTATTTTACCAGATTGATGAAGTTCAGTGATCTTTTCCCCTCCAATTTGAACCATGTTTTTAGAGAATGTATACGTTTCCTGCAAAACCCACAACAGAGTGTTTATATTTAATGACTGTTCATTACTGTTCCATGATTGTTTGAGGATAGTATCATTTTAAATTCAACCTTGAGGAGTGCTAGTACCTGAAAAAGCTGAAGAATAACTGTTTCTAGTGAGGGTGCCTTTTTGGAAAACTCTATTGTTATTGTCCAGTTGAGACCCTTGAAAATACAAGCAAAGTTAGTACCATAAAAAGACATCATGGGTTAATTTTACATGTTGGGGTAGTGAGAAACATTCACCTGTGAAGCCACATATGTACATTTACCAGGAAGTGCATATTGTTTGCCATCAAATGATGTCACAAACTGCCCTTCGACGACACATCTTGAGGGGCATTGGTTTTCAGAGCATTGCCATTTCCCATCGACACACATACTGTGGAAAATACGAGGAAAAACTCAGATCAAAAAAAATTCAGATGGATCATTTATATTTAAAAGAAAAAATAACTTGCAATTGGTGCTTTTGTCAAGGTTTTGGCACAACACATATCAATTAAAGGAATAAAATACCCCCTTTATGACAGAAATCATTGGATGCATTTCTTTTTTATTTGAGGTATAGGAGAGCTTCTAAAAAGGAGGACAGGATCCATCAGAATCAGAGTAAGTTTAAAAACAGTACTCCCACCCACTCACCATGACTGACACTTGGTGCTGCGTATTTCTCCGGATAAGTAGCTTCTACCATCAAACACACACGGGCAGCTTGACACACTCACACACTGGTAGCTATCTGCGTGATCATTGAGCACCGTACCTACAACACAAATGAGTCTAACTTTTAGACTTGTGTAGGCTAATGAGAAATAAAGAGCTACATCATAAAGGCAGATAGTGCTCACCCTGAGGGCAGACACAGGAGCTGGTGAGTTCCTGGTTGGAGGAGGTTGGGTTTGGATTGGAACAGCTGGGGACAAAGGCCACACCCATTTCCACATAAACCAGATCCCCGGGACAGCTGGGCTTCTCTGCATGAACACACAGAAACAGGCAAGTGTCAATCAAATAAGTGTCAACATTTGAAGAACTTCTAGTTTTAAAGAGCACCTACCACAGTTGGTTACCGTTCTCCAAATTTGTGAGGCATGGCTGTTGTCTCCACACTGTGCGATTACTTCTTTGAAGAAAGCACAGCCGATGTATCTGCTTGCTTTGTAGCCGTAAATGTTCTCCTCACAGAGTTGGACATAGTGATGCGTCTGACCTAGCAGACATTCCAGGGTGTAGGAAAAGAACTCTCTGCATGTCTACAAATATCATGAGAGAAAACACTTATATATGGAACAATTTCATATTATGGTATTGTCAGGCCTGGTGGTAGAACCTAAATGCAGGGGTAGGCATTGGACTTCTGAGGGCGGGTTCAAGGTTTAAATTAATTTCATTTTAAGTTTATTGATATTGCTGAACAATTATAAGCATATATACGTAACATCTGTGCTGCTGGATTGGGAAATGAAACCTCTATTTTCTGGGACAGTGACGATATGTGGAGCCGATTACCACTGAGTAGAGATATCGCAGTAACAACATAAACATTGGACCAACCCGGACCACTGTGGGGGGGGGGGGGGTCTAGAGACATTTTAAATAGTCATCAATGGCCCACACATTTATAATACTAAAAGCTGATTCTTCCATAATCCTGGTTGGGTGGGGTCTGGGTATCATATTATCTTGCCACAGTTCACTTACTTGACTGAAAGTGGAGACAGGATCTCGGGTTTGACACGTTTCGTCAGCAAGCGCGCTGTTAGTGATCAACTGCTGCTTGTTGCCTAGTTTCAGGAAAATTGTAAATTCTTAAGAGCGAGGCATAAAAATGTCAACATTTGGCAATAGCTAAATGTGTGCATTAGCATAACAAGCTACATTATAATGATTAGAAATACTTCCAGTCCAATTTATTTTACACTTGTGTTCTCACTGGACTTTTTCTTTATTAAATTGTTTGTATGCAGCTTAATTTATTTATTCGATATACAACTCGTTTATAGGCCGTTATAATGACTACTACTTCTGCTCCTTCCAAAATTATAATTACCGCTACAAATAAAAGCACTTCTGCTAAAAAAACGTGTTATTAATTTGGTCTTTTAACCAACGTACCTGGGGCGTTGTGTTTTCCACACAGTCCAGTCATGTCGGTGCTAAGCTCCTGCTCCAACTCCACCTTAACAACACGTTTTTTATAAAGGTTCAGTGGGTGAGGTTATTGTTCTGCAGTCCTGAACTACAGGTGAATAATCCAAGACAAGGATGATGGGTCCATGGTACTGGATGTTATTAACTCACCCACAGAACGTCTACTCCTCCGGGTACATTGTGCCAGGTGAGGGACAGAGGAAGCAGGGAACTCTTCAGTTTGGTGTAGATGCCGTACTGAAAGATGTGCTGGTAGGTGTGGTCGTATGGAAGAGAAACACTGTCAACAAATTAATATAAAGAGGTATCAGCACAGACACAGGAAACAGGTTCCTCTTTTTCAGACTAAATTAAGACCTGACCTTGAACAGCTTCAGGACTTCTGACTGAGGGGAACATTCTTTATTCCTTATTGCCTCATTGATTTTAAAACAATATAAAACTAGTTAGGTATTAAATTGACTCTTTTTATTTTTTTAACTCACCTGGAAAGACAAACTATTAACAATCTAGAGCCCAAAAGTCAAAGCTAATAATCAACTAACATTGATAACATTAAGAATATACTGTAAGTGAATGATTTGTTCCTGGGAAAAACAATCTGAAGTTTATTTCTGTTATAAAACAGGGTCAGGGTGAGTTTTGGTTTGGTCCGAACCTTTTCCCCTCCACCCGGATGCTTCCATTCTGCACAACAGTCCTGACTTTGTTGATGATGATCTCGACTTGGACCAGCAGCCCGTTGTCCCCTCGCCGTGTGGTGATGTCACACTCCACCCGGTTGTGGGCGAAGCGGGTGAGGATGAACATGCAGTTGGACCGAACGTAGAAACTTGAACCGTTGAAAGGCTGGACGACACCACTGCCAAAAGTCTTGCAAGTGTCTGAGAACAAGTTACTGATTAACAACGACATAACGGAGCTCAATAATAAATCAATTCAGTTTTGGTGCTTTGTTTTTTTAAGGGTTGAAATATCACTTTCAAAATGTGTTCTGTTTTTCCTGCTAAACGCTTTAATACTATCCATTAAATCATCATAACTCAATAATGAAATGTAAGAACTTTACATCCCTCTCCTTCAAAACAACACAGACAATGTGAATCCTCCTTTTCTCGTAATATCTGATCAGAAACGTTGAATATAAGTACCAATTTTAAATAAATAAGCCACATAATTCCCTATCACTATACAAATCTGTAAAAAATAAATCAAATAGGGTTTTACTTTCTACATACACAATCTTATATGGTAAAACAGTACAGTGAAATTGTCGTGTGAAAAAGGTCTAGAAACACAAAAAATCCAAAGCGAATAAAATTGTAAACATTTTGAAAGGATTCAAAAAGTTAAATTGAACAATGAAGGGAATACATTTTATAAGAAATGCAAACGATTTAACCTCTTAAAATAAATAGGATAGCAATTATGTTTGAATTATTGGTAACAAATTGTAAATTATATTTGTTTTATATCAAATTAACTGATTAGGACCAAATAATGACAACAAAGGTTTACTCACACTTCTGACTTTCTGTTGTCGTGACCGATTCCCCTGTGCCTAACACTAGGAGAGAAATCCTGAGTCAAGATTTACTTTTAACACAAATAAATGGATATAGCAGGTTACTGTTACAATGTGCAAATTCAAAATAGAGAAATGGTAGTAATAATTACTTTTTTTAATAATCACGTGACAGCAAAAATATTGTTAGCCTTAAAAATTAAAAAATGTCTCAAATAATATTGCATCTTTACCATGTATCTATTTATGCTTTTCCTTTTAAAGAAATGTGGTGACATTGTATATTTCACCTAGTTCCTTGTCAATTATTAGCTTGGAAAAATGTAACTGTATTCAAATGATTCAAAGAGTAATTGATACCTGAGGCTAGAGACACGCAGACGGCCAGTATCCATCGCTGTGAGGCCATGCTGCCTGTGGCTCTGTTGCTGCAGGATAGCAGGTGAAACCAGGGGCAACTGCAGCAACAGCCCAACACATGGCTTTATATGCAGCGTCCAGCTCTCTGAACCACCCATCCTGTGCACACACACAAACCAGGAAACTAGAAAGAAAAAAAAATATTAGGATTAAAGATTAAGAGAAATTTGGAAATGATCACATATTGAGGTATATCCTGCAAATCATAAAACATTTTCAGTTACATAAATCTATTCCTGGGTATCCCAACAATCCCCTTCAAATTAGATCATAGTTTATTTATATATAAAGCCCAATATGACAAAACACGTTTGTTTCAGTGGGATTTAAACGTTAACAAACATAGACGACATAGATAAATAAAATGACAAGGAAATAAGAAAAGGCAATATAGAACGTGAAATACAAAACAAACGGGCTATAGGTTTTATTCAAAAGTGAAGTCTTCAACACACTCTTAAAATGTTGGACACTGTCTGCCTCCCTTATAAAACAGGAAGTTGGTTCCAGAAAAAGGGAGCTTGGTAGCTGAATGCTCTGACTGCTGTGCCCATTAACAGACCTTCGATTTATGACCTAATGGGAAAATATGAGTAGGTGTGAAATAGAATCCTGACTACAAAAAAGGCCACGGTTGATGGACAAACACAAAGGGGAAGACTAAGGGAGTTTGAAACTTGAGATTTGGTTTTTCCTTCAAACCCAAATGTTTCCTGATGTAGAGACGGATGCTTGCTTTTGGCAAACACTGTAAAACCACACAATGCCCCTTAAGTTAACAAAAGACCCAATGGTCAGAATATGACAAATGAGGAAGGGTTAAATGGTCAGGTTGCATGAACCAGGATGTAGTTAGTTATTTTTCAATTTCAAGGGTGAGGGAAAGCACCACATTATGTTTGAAAAAAGTGTTCTTAAGCTACTCAGATTCCTTTCAATGCTTCGAGCTGAAAACTTAACGTAGCCTGCTGATGTGTTAATAAGCCACTAGATCTCTTTACCGCCTAACTGATTTAAGTAAGTAGGCTTTTAATTAAGATACTGTATTACATTCCAATTGAGGAAATAATGGGGTTGAGGTATGGCTCATGTGTTAGCAACTTGCTTCCTTCACATATCTTAAGCAGACTCAATCAAGCAACAGTCCTATGGAGTCCCGATTCTGTACACTGACAATACCTCCTTAAACATTTCCCCTACTACTTTTCTTATTGGATTCGAGTGCTTCTTCTATTTTAAATACATATTCAATGTGAAAATGTTGCTTTTTATAATTGAAAAGTCTTGATTACTTCAATAGCTTTCTTATTTTGTGACCCAGTTACTATTAATCCAACCAATATTGCATTTTTTATTACATTGGATAAGTAGGATATACAGTACATGCATGTGTTCACTACATGTTTATGAATCTGATCATACATTTTCTATATTCCCTGTGCATGAGTATTAGGAAATGTCATAGCTAGTGGACAGATCAGGGCCGTATTCCTTACCTCATTTCAGAGAATCTGCATAGAAATGTTGGACGGATCTTAAAAATGATGACACACGTCACCGACTTTAGGCCTTTTCTCAGCAGGAGTCACAAGGTTAATTCCTTTAGAAGAGCCATTATATGTTTCCCTCATGAAACCATGTACACCATAATGCGTACAGGAAGCTCGTCCCATTATTACCCTCCTTCTCTAATTGGCTCAACCATCCATTCTCAGGCCGTACTCAATCTTTATTTTGTGGGACACCACTGTCCACATATTGATCCTCTCCTCACATGAAAGCATTTGCAATCATGGCATGTCTCCAGGCTGCAGCCATGAAGCATGTTCACACAGATTACTGTTCTGTGTTTTAAGCCTGATCAATAAGGGAGAAGGAAGGTAATGACAATGATTGAGTGTGTATAGGAGGGATTCCTGAACATGAGAGGCTGGGGTTGTCAATGCCTCGTGGGGACAGTTTGTTTGATCCTTAGCTTGAAAAGGGGAGTTTGGCGTTATTTTAGGCTTAGATCTCCTTCGACTCTGGGAATCTGTGATTGACTTGTTCAAGATAAAAAAAATGATCCTTTATATCGCCTACGTTTCTGGAATTGATCGCAGCTCAAGTTTTTTATATCTTTTGTCAAAAAGTGGCAAAAATATAATTTCCTTGTAAAAAAAACCAAACTGAAATGCCAACCTTCTCTAATCAATTATTTTGGGATCATAAATGTGTATGTTTAGAAAATGTTCTTAGCTGGACAGATATGCTATTTCCCAATTAATGTAGACCTATTGGGCTTTCACTGTGTGACTGTATACAGAATCTGTAATACCACAGCCAGACCTGCAGGGGGCAGCCGTTTTCCTAATATGCAAGAGTCAGCCTGCTGCACAACAGGTGAAACAGCAAGATAAAGCCTAGATGAAATCTGTCATCATTACAAATCTAGACTATATTTTTAAGGACATACTGTATTTGCATACTGTTATATGTATCGATGTATACAAGTACGCAATTTGTATTGTGCTGGTATAAAATAAAAATAAAACGTCACTGTTGTCATAAATCCTGATCAGCTGACAGTAAACAAAAGTATTGCTTTTTATTTGGAGTATATAATATCCAGGACTTCCTTTAATTGCAGCAAACTAAATCGTCGCCATAAGCGATCCACTCCAGCCTCGTGCTTTCCAAACAATCTTTCTTTGCGTCATGCCGACGCTGGTGGTGACGATCTGCTCCACTACACTCCTCCTATCTCACCTTTCCTCCCCACTCTTCTCCAAATCTCCCATCAGGACCACGGGATGTGATGCACTGACACACACACGGCAGGAGAACAACTTTATCCAGCAGTTTTACCTTGGAGTGGTTGCAGACAATTAACGCGGTGGCAACTCCAAACTGAGGGGGGTGGGGTGGGTTAAATTAGTTTGTTTTTTCTTTTCTTTTTTTGCATTAAATACAACTCAGCAGCCCTGTCCTGTGCTGTGTTTCCCCTATGTCGCGAAAGCAGTCCGACCATGACTACAATCTGCGTAGTATGAGCAACCTGATGGGCGAGCGGTGGAAGAAAGTGAGCGACGGAGGGGAGCGGAGTCTCATCAAGGCTCCGTCCAGCGCCAGCATCAGCAGCCAGGGCGCCTCCCCCGCCGCCGCGGCTCCCACCGCCGGTCCTCCCGCCGCGCCCCCTTCTTCCACGGGAGACCTGGAGAGGGCTGCCCGAAAGCAGTTCCAGCAGGATGTCACGCCGGGTTTCGTTTACGTCCTGGCGGCGTTCTCCGCCCTGGGGGGCTTCTTGTTCGGCTACGACACCGGGGTGATCTCCGGGGCGATGCTGCTGCTGAAGCGGGAGATGGAGCTGAGCGCCCTGTGGCAGGAGGTGCTCATATCAAGTACTGTGGCTGCAGCCGCCCTGTCTGCGCTGCTGGGAGGCTTCCTGAACGGGCTCTTCGGGCGCAGGGTGTGCATCCTGCTGGCCAGCTTCTTCTTCACCGTCGGGGGGATCGTGTTGAGCACCGCCCCCGGCAAGGAGGTGTTCCTGGCGGGGAGGCTGATCGTTGGAGTGGGGCTTGGTAAGACATGTGTTTAAACTCTGTAATGCTTGATTGAGCATTTTCTCCCAATTTGCTCTCCTAAACTGAATTGTAAACAAGTTTAAAGCAGTTAAAACCCCTGGGGTAATTTGGATTCATACACATACATCAGCAATGTCACTGAAGTTGCTCTTAATTGGAAAGCAGTGGCCTATCTGCAGCACTGATCCTCATGTGATACTTTACTGATTTATGCATTCACATTCCCCCTGCACTTGCTCTCTTTTAGAAAGTTCAAAAGGTCAGAATCATCTTAAGTGCACCTTAATGTCACATGTTGCAAAGAATACCACCCCCCCCCCCCCCACATGTAATGGGTTTGGGTTGTCTTCCTGCCTCAGGCCTGACATTTGCAATTACTCACAGCTTCTAATTACACAGCGTGGCCCTCTGCTGGCTCTGGCTGCATGGCACTTGTTGTTAGACAACTTGCTTTCCTTCTTATCATCATCATTAAGAGTATTATTAGATTTTGTTGGGGACCATTAAGAGATTAGAGAAAACTAACTCTAAATGAGGAATCAGAAGCAGATATTATCCCAGCACGAAAAGGAAACCAAGATTTACCTCAGAGCACACAGAAGACTTGTCAGTGAGGTCGCTGATGTCAGAGTTACATTATCTGATTGGCCCCATCCCTTCTTCCTGCCCCATGAACGCACTTTTGCACATTCCCTTTCTACTCTGCATGAATGTTTTTCACTCTCTTGAATCAGCTCTTCCTCGCCTGCTCTCTTCATGCTTTTACATGCAAAGCGCCTTCTGATCAGAATTCAATGTACCCCAAATTATTTATAGCGGCTGCTGTTAGTCATGAGTCACATCCTCTGTGCAAAGGGCTGTTAAAACTGGCTTTGCAGGATGAGTGCCACATTGATGGCACTCGTCTGCCGCCTCCTCTGAGAGTAGTAAGCGCTCTCCTCAATGATACGTGGAGGAATGGCAGACCATTTTCTCTTCATAGTCAGCCACTGGGAAACAGGAGGCTTAATTCTTTTATAAACATCCCTGACCAGTTAACAGCTCTGGGTTTAGTTACTTACAACCTAAATCCCTTTATTATTGATCAAGACTTGCTTTCAGATCCCTGTTTGTACAATTTCTAATTCTTCATGTGATGCAAGTCAGCCTAGGATTAGCATATGTTAGTTTATCTGGCATGCAGATGATGGATGACTGTTTTTTTCTATCCAGTGGAAAGGTGTGAAGGCATCACAGCTGGATAAATGGCTTGGAAAAGTAGGAGATATACTACGACCATTTCAGACTTGCACACATGTTATATAAAAAGACACCGAAAGTAGGAAGACCGGGATGTTACAGTGAAGTTTGTTTTGACTTCAGTGGATTGACAGGAAGTGCTGATATGAAAAGACTCAACTCGGGTGCAATGAAAAGGAAACTAAATTAAAGCGTCATGTTTAGAATGATGGATTATACACCCTGTGTAACTTTCAAACCACAAGTCTGTGAAAAATGCTTCCATCACTGACCAGAAGAATGCAAATCAGTCATTGACGAGGCTTGTGAAGGGTTGAAAGTATCTTTAAATGTTTGGAAATCCGCCTTTCTTGTTACTAAGACAGCTTTTGAGCAAAGGCTAGCTGTGTTTCAAATGTATTTGAATTCTCTTTGTTTTCTCTGTGCAATCAATCAAAGTAAGAAAAGGGAATTTTACAAAAACAAGGCTGACTCACAGTCAAGACAAGCAAACCACGCTGCCATCTTTTTCAGGAAAATAGAAGAACAATATGCAATTGGAGAGATGGTTCTGATTTATACCAGTTTTCTAAGAACAGAATACAGAAATGTTTAAAAACCACTCCTCTTGCACATTCTAATTCAGTTGTTTTTATACAGATTTTTAAATGGCGGATTAAGCGCATGACTTAAAGCCTGTTAAAACTCTTAAATAATGTCTCCCAGGGCTCTGAAGGAGCTTTCTGAAGTCTGATATAGAATAACCTTGGTGCTGTCATCAGTGTTATCTCAGTGTGTGCTTCTAGAGAATGACTATCACAGAGAGCCTATGTAAAAACTAAGACTAAGAGTCACTGCCATGCAAAAGGCAAAGAAACCTCTGGGCACTATACAGATGCATTATGGTAGGTGTTGAGTCCACCTGTTGCATGCATGGATGTATAGGAATATAAGATCTTGATACCAGCCTTGCTTCTAATTTTGCCCTGTCACCACTAGCATTGCAGTGAAAAACGCCCTTTGTAGCCCCCCACTTTCTTCATAGATCGACATGGTAAAAGAGACAACTGCTAACAGTACATCTTGAGCTGCAAACAGGTCAATTGGGACTGCTTGTGTTGGTTAAACATTCCTCTAGCCAAGAAAGGAAATGCAAATCATCGTCATCACAAAGTAAAGTAGGAGAAACACCACTTGCCATGTTCAGTCGGCATTATAAGCAGGAAGTATACTGGGAGAGCAATTCTCATTGGATTGACTCGTCTCCATCTTTGTTTCCTGTATCCATTGTTGCATTCCTAAACAAAACAAAAAAGACACAGAGAAACTTACTAGATTATTCGATCCATAAAGGTAGACATTTCATAATCAGATAAGAATTTAGGTTGTCTTTAATGAATGTTATGTTACACAAACCATTAACAGAGTTGTTTTAATCCCAATGTGAGCAATAATGCTGATGTTATGTGGTTGATTGAATCTTGTTATGCCCTCTTTAGAATATCTGCAAACCTGTTGCTGGTGGAAATGAACAGTGATGTTTTATTGACACTGACTTTCTGAAAATCTAGTTAATGGACAGTCATTAACCAATAGATGTATTTATGGAAATGGGTGCTCATCAAAAGCCAGTTTTAATTCAACATACCATCCCATTATGTCATTTAAACGCATTATCGACACAACAATTGCGGCCGTGATTCCATTTAAATGTTTGTATTTGTTTAGAGCCACCGATATTGAAAGTTGTGGGGGAAGGTAAATGCCGATAATGAAGCAGCTGCACACTTCATTTACATACACAGGCTGTGGTTGCTAATATGTGGAAGAAACTAATCACCCGGGTCGCTTTAGCTTTTATATTCCAAGTATCCCCTCCCCTCCCTTTTCCCATACAATCATCTTCATTACACGAGCATGCACTAGCCGGGCCAGGATGGATAATGAAACACATTCTGGCACCACGATTAGCCTCTGGAGACAGTAATAAGGCAACGTTTTTCATCGCATGCAATTATTCTAGCCGAGCCCATCACCTGTACACTCACACGCGACCTGTTCAGCATTTCTGAACTGGACTCGCCAAAAGGTCATTGGAGCCGTTTGTCAAACCAGGAAAGGCCGCCAAGCCCTGCTCCTCTGTATTTCTCCCCAGAAGCGTCTGCTCCAGCCCGTTATTGTGATCTGACCTTTGCCGGAGCAGAGGAACTGTTGTGTGATACAAACCGATGCTAGTCTGAGCAAAACACACGCTATGAATCAGAACGTTTGAAAAATGCCAAGTTTTTTAATAATTCCTTGTCAATCCTATCAAATTAAGAGGTTTTGTTGCATAAACAAGATACTTATTGAAAGACTTTTCAATTTAAGGAGAAATATCCTCCGGGTAACTATATAACAGGTATAAGGGGAGTTATTCTATCATTAAAGAGGATGTTGTGTCTCTACTGTGACATGTTTATATGCTTTAACCTTCAAAGGTATTTATTTTTCTCATACTGCCGCACTTCTTTTCACCCTCTGTCTGAAACCAGAGCCCAGCCTGCTCTGATTGGTTAACTGCTTAGAGATGGCCCACCCCTTAGCCTCACATACAATGTGTTGGACGCTAGCCATTCGAAGCGCAAGCGTTACAGGTTGATGTCATTATGTAAGGGAAGTAAACAAAGGATTCCAATCGAGGCATTTCAGGCAATTTTCGCAATTTATTTGGCTGTTGACTTTGCGGTGTTGCTTTTATAAGAAAACGTGTTTTACATTCTTAAAGTCTTGGCAGTTTTGTTTTTAGTGAACTTAAATGCTGGTTGAGTGAAGATGAAAGGCTAAAATGCATATTAGCAATGTTTAAAAAAAGACCCATGTACATGTGGACTAGTCCTTAAACAGGATATTCTATCAGTGCTCTCTGTGTGGCCATGGTTAGATTTAAAAGCCATGAAGTGTTTTTCTTAATAGGAAGCTGCTGTGATGCCTACAGCATTAGTTAGTCACAACCCGTTCCCTCACACAAATGCACAAACACACAACCTCCCAGTGTGTGTACAATCATGTTTCTGAATAATTATCTAGCAGTTGCTAATGCTGATTTGTCCTGTCCTTGGAGAGAAAGGAGATAAAAGGTCTGCACAAAAATAGCACAATCAATTACATTGTGATATCATTTCATTATTATCTGGAGGTTTGATAATTAATTGGTTGGTTATTATAATTAAGTCACAATTCTCATCTCAGTTGGACTTATAGAGGAGTTTGTTCATGCTGTTATTATTGCCATAATGTAGAAATCACAGCACAGAAGTGTGTTCATGAAATGGGTTGTTTTTGACTTGACATTTTGATTGTGGTTTCATAAGAACACGGAGAATTTCATGACTAATCTCCTAAGTGAAGTTACATCATGAAAGCCTTACAACTGGATAATTTGGCTTTGCATAAACAAATCTGTATTGGCAAAATCCAAATGCGCCCACTGAACCGAATTTAACTAAGAAAGGGCACGACCTCTCCTGCTTTTAACACCGAATTTAATCAACACTCACACCACTCACCCATTTGAAAGTCAACAGAAGCTTTATCTAGGGGGAGGGGTTTTCCTTTCCCCAGCATTTACAAGGATGATCCATTAGCCTTTAATTAGCTTCCTGCATCACAACCAGCTACTTAGCACCAGAAGATGTCCTGCCCGTCTGTACGCCGCATCACAGTGATGGAGTGAAGTATTTCCCTCGCTCTCTGATTCAGTGAGCTCTTGAGCTTTGTTCTCTGTGCCTTGAGGCTTCCTTCACAAGAGCAGACAGTTTCTTTGTTTAACTGTGCCGCGCCGCTGTAAGCTTGACCAGACGCTGACTTCAGGAGGATGTGTGTTTGTGTGGAGAAGGCAGTGCTGGGAGCTGTCTCTGGTGCTGAAAGTAGAGCTCATTAACCAGAAAGGGAACACACTGCAAATGTGTTTGTTAGGGAAGAAGCTGGTTGAGATCAAATTGTTTGTGTTGAGTTACCGCAGAGGAATTTAGAGGAAAATGAATGAGATGGCTTGACTTATCTGAGAATAATATCACTTAACTCAAATGACTTCCTCCTGATACGTTATACAAGACATACTAGTACTGATATAGGACAAGAGCAACTCAAATATAGTACTTTCTATTTGTAGCTCTCGCTATGTAGCAGGCATGCATATTTTATCCCTAATAAAGCTACAATATGTGTTGAAATTGGCAAGAAGAAAAGCTAATTAACATGTGAGCTGTTTGTAGCCACTGACAAGAGGTACATTAAGTTGCATTATGGTGCGTTAAAGGTCTATTCAGTAGAAAAATCTAATTGGGCGGAGGCAAATTATACAGTCATCCTAATAGGTGACAAGAAACACATTGTGTGTGAAAAACTTGAATAATTACAGTTGTTTACAGATGTGTTTACAACAATCAGTATGCAAAGGCCAGTAACATAGTGTCACTGCATGGTATTGACAATTAGATTGCTGCTATTGTGACGAGCAGAAGTTGACCTAATAACCCATTGTGCAACATCAAAGAAACAAAGAAGACCTAACCTACAAGTCAAATCTTTGCGAACGCAGCTTAAAAACAATTACATTCTGCATTTTTAAAGCCAGTGCAAGATAAAAAAGAGTGTGAAGCTGGACTCACGGTCGAAAACACTTAATTCCGCACGGTCAATCAATAAACTAGAGCAAAAGTGTGGAGTATTTAACCTTTCTACTGGCCTGTAATGGTATTAGCTTTAATGGGCCTTAACATATTTCCCTGTGACCACCTGCAGCAGGATGTGTAGTGCAAATGATCCGTTTCTCAGTCAATAAACCAACATCAGCTGTAGTCTCTCACTCAAAGGCAGATGGGCTGTGTGTGGTGGACAAGCTGGTGATACATATGGCTGAGCAATATAAAACAAGGGAACATGGAGGGAAACTAAAGAGGTCTGCCGGTATGAGGTGAATACAGATAGAGGCATTACAGCTTTTGGACTTGTTTGTGTTAAGTGTGTCTGTGTGTGTGCATCTGCATAAGGTCATCATACAAGCATATAGTGCATGTGATGGTAGGCAATTGTATTTGGGGAAAGGGCGTGTTGTGACTACATTTGTGAAGCCACGGTGCTGTGTCCATACAAATCTAGTACATAACGTGCATATACTATTAAAATGAGTTGTTTTTTTAAGTCCAACAGCCACTGTAAGGTATCACATAGAGGTCGGGTGTACTGTGTGTGTTGTTTAGCAGGATCTCTCTGAAGCATCTGAATGGATTTCCATCAAAGTGGCTTGGTGCCAAAGACCAGTTGATTCGATTTGAGTGGTGATCTGGATCTCGCATTTCCGCTCTCAGATCATTATTATGTTTTTTTAGGCATAACTAAGACAAAGACTTGACTGCAAATCGTTTGGGTCTGGTGCACGGTCAAGAGATCAATTTGAATATGTATGAGACGACTGATGTTGTTGTTACAGCAGGTTGAAGAGGTGAACAGCCTATGGTAATAAAGACTTTCAACCATTACTCTTAACTTTCCTCAGAGTACACTGTGGGTTAGGAAGTGTATTTCTTTTGGTTCATTTTTTGATGTTGTGTACTCCTACAAGAAACGTAACTGTGAAGCTGTGTTAAAAAAATAATAAATAAAAAGAAGAGATCCTCCTTGCTCCCAGTTATTGATTTCCTTTCCCAGGTCTGCCGCCGTGTGGTGCCCGCTCGGAAACTGGTTTCCCAGCAAGTGGTTGCCATAGCAACAGGTAGCCACGTAGTCATGGTGGCCGTCGTATGCAGGGTGGTGGCAGTAAGGGAGGGTAAGCGAGGGAGAGGTGAGGATGGGGGGTTGTATGGAAGGCAGTGGCAGACTATTAATAGATCTTATTGGGAGCCAGCTGCAGAAAACAGCGCTCTCATGGCACTTTGTCAGATTCATCTTACAAACACACACCATTTGTTGTGTGTGTGTGTGTGTGTGTGTGTGTGTGTGTGTGTGTGTGTGTGTGTGTGTGTGTGTGTGTGTAAAATTGACATTTTCTAGTTGAGAGTAGTGCAGAGACAATAACTGAGATGGACTGTAATATTTATGTCTTATTTTGTGTCTTGGGTTCACTTCACTTCTTCATGACATCAGTTTTTGTTGTTGTTGCTGGTGTCAGGGTTATAGGTCAAATGTATTTTATTTGTTAAAGTACTTCACTACAAACAACAGAGACTATTGAAATAAATAATGATGAAGTCACATTTTGTGTTTTGTGATTTATGTAACTTTTTATACAATACAAAAACATGAATAGAAAATGTTACTTCTTGCTGAAAGTTGTTGGAGTGTATGGCTGTAAACAGCTACTAAACAGCCATTCATGTTGACTTCATCTGTGGAATTTCCTGTCTTTTTCATCTAGCAACACAATGATTACAGACGTCCTCAGTCTGGTTTAGGATCAAAAAGCAGAGAAAGCTAATGAGCATCTGCTGTGGTTGTCTGTCTGGTTCCTAATTAGCCACTGTTAGCATGCTAGCACACTGACCTGAAGACATACTGTGTGGGGGATTTACAGTAGTTAGTAATGGTTGAAAATAAGCCATGTCAGACATTTTTGAAGATAAAACGCTACAGAAAATTACTTCCATATTTTAACATAATACTAGTCCCGTGCGAATCTGCTTTTCTGGTTTTGTGGGTTTCGCTTTTCCAAAGTGTTTTCGTTTTTTGGTTGTAATGGCGACACCCTAATTAATGGCGGTTAGTGGTAACAGCAACTGCAGAGTAATATTCAACATGAGGGGACTCCAAAACAAACTTTTGTCATTTTTAATAAATGAAACTTTGTTCGAAGTGCAATGAGCTAAAGTAAAAGTCGTTTTCTACCTCGCTGAGAAGTAAGAGCTGTCCATCCTGCAGCTCCTCCTCTGACAGCTCCTTCTTCCTCCATTACTCCCAACAATAATTCTAACTGTGATAGAAAAAGGCCGGAAATGACCACTGATTTGTTTTGTCGACGGAGTTTGGATTGCAGTCAAGCTCACTGACAAACACAGTGCATTTTCTGTTAGGACTTCACAATAAAAGTCAATTCGTGTTACGGATCCTAAATGCTTTTATTATGAAGCTGAAGGGGAACTGCGGAAGTTTACTTCAGCAGTAACAGACAACACAAATCTGAAAAATAAACATGATTACATATGTCAGTTAGTTGGATAGTATGTGTTTTTGGTCATCATTTATCTTATAATAGTGCCTCAATGTGTTCATTTATGGCAGAGGTGGGACCAAGTCACTGTTTGGCAAGTCCCAAGTAAGTCCCAAGTCTCAGCAGTCAAGTCCAAGTCAAGTCCCAAGTAAAGACAGAGAAGGGCAAGTCGAGTCCAAGTCCAAGTAACACCAAAGCCAAGTCGAGTCCAAGTCCAAGTCCCAAGCTTCTTCGAGTCCTGAACAAGTCATCATGTACTCTTCACTTAATAATGCCATTATCAGACTAACGATCACACAATTTCAACATATCAACCTAATCTTCAGTATTTTTTTATACATACAGATTAAACTATGCATATATTTTATATATCTGTATATACGCATGCGCCCAAAGACCTTCAAAGTATTGTGTGTGAATGGTGGGTTAGAAATGTATGAGCACGGAAGGCACCACTGTCATCCTAAAGTTGGTAAAGCGCCTTGACTAGTGAGGCATGGACTGTGTGGATGCATGTAACTGGCATTGATGCTTCAGTGGATGCCAGTTACAGTAGGTCAACATTTTGCTTAAATCACAAAGAAACCTAATATTTCAATAAAACAATGTTTAATCTGCATAACAATTAAGCAGCATGACTACACACAATGAAAGGTGCTGGGGGTAGGCGCTTGAGAGACAGACAGACAGAGAGAGAGACAGAGTACACCTCCCTAATCTTAGTTATTTGTGTACTGTATGTGAGTGTGTTTGTGTATTTATGTACTGTGTGTGTGTGTGTGTGTGTGTGTGTGTGTGTGTGTGTGTGTGTGTGTGTGTGTGTGTGTGTGTGTGTGTGTGTGTGTGTGTGTGTGTGTGTGTGTGTGTGTGAAAATAAGAAGATGTCTGATGAACTTAAGATGAATAGCATTTGTAAAGTCAACTTTGACAACAGTGTGTTCAACATCTGTGCAGAACTACAACATCTGTGCAACAGAAATCAGTACAGTTGAGAGAAAAATACGGGTACAGTCATCAGGAACATTTATTTTTCTCTGGTTGTGCCTCCAAATGTAAGGGTGTGAGAGAGAGAGAGAGAGAGAGAGAGAGAGAGAGAGAGAGAGAGAGAGAGAGAGAGACAGAGACAGAGAGAGAGACGCAGACCAGACGGACAGCTCTCGACTAGGCTTCCCTTCCGTGGCACAATTGCATCTTTTCCGTATATGAAATCCGGGGAAATCGTGAATATTAATGAGGGGAAACCCGGGGATTATCCAATCACGCTGGTTAGGTCCCTGATCCAATCCAAAAAGGCCAAAATCCACCAAATGATTGCATTGCTCGCACTTGCCTGCCGGCTCTCTCACTTTGCGGTCTTTGGGGCTTCGCAGGTTCGCATTGCAGGGAAGGATGTCCATGATCAGGAAATTTAGCTTTTGACTCGAGGCATGTCAAGTCATTACAAGTAAAAGAGGCAAAGTCCGAGTCAAGTCTCGAGTTAATAGTATTCAAGTCCAAGTCGAGTCGTAAGTCATGCCGAATTTGATCAAGTCAAGTCTGAAGTCATTAAAATCATGACTCGAGTCTGACTCGAGTCCAAGTCATGTGACTCGAGTCCACATGTCTGATTTATGGTAAGTTGTACATTTTTTTTACAGTTAGCCTGTGTTGAGAACCAAAAGCATGTGCTGTACCGATCTCTGACTTGCTTAACAGAACCATATTGACTGTATAAAGAGCAAAACCTCGAAACCTCTTTCTTCTCTCTCTCCCTGCTGTGTAGGTATTGCCTCTATGACAGTGCCGGTGTACATCGCTGAGGCCTCTCCGCCCCACCTCAGGGGTCAGCTGGTGACGGTTAACACCCTCTTCATCACCGGTGGACAGTTCACTGCCAGCCTCGTCGACGGTGCCTTCAGCTACCTGCAGCATGATGGCTGGAGGTCAGACACTCAGCTCACTCATAAGTTACTATTCGAGATACATAATCGTTGTCTGCATTACACTTTTGGTACTTTTCAAATAAATTCCCATTTCCCTTTATGGTTGTCAGTCATACAGTCAGATATGATAATGTGTTCTTGGAGGTTTTATCTTATCAAATGCCAGAAAAATGTCTGAAACCATCCTAAATGTCAACACATGCACAGGTCAGCCCCTAACATTTACTGAGAGCAGCTGTGCTGTATGATCGAAAGATACAGTGTTCCTCTTTTGTCTGTACTTCTTTTATCTGTTACCTTCTTTGCTATCTTCTGCTTCTGTTTGCATCTTTTCCTGCTTTCATACTAAATGAACGTTTACTAGCGTTCAAGGAATGTTAAGCTGTGAGATACTTTAGATTTTAAAAAATGGCCTTTATACAAGAATTTGCTGGAGTGACGGAAAACATTTAAAAGCCCCTAGATTGCTGTGATGATAACGTATTTTCAGAAAGGCTTATTGAGTATGAATGTTGTCTGATTGACATAATGAAATTGTAGGGCGATTAAAGGTAATCTGATTCTGACGGCTTGCACAGCAGATTGATTGACATGCTGAAAAAACATGTTTTTATTCAAACTTTCTCCTAATTATAAGACTTTTCCGCCTGTTAGTATAAAGACAAATGTTTGCTTGCACTTTGTTGCATTTCACAGACTATTTAGAGAGTATTCATACCGGCAAATCATTACCACAGCACAGTGTGTGTAATGAATGAATTAACAGACATGTGTGTTTGTCCATGATGGTCCAGTATATCAGTGTTTTGTTTTGGAGTGGAGTTCTTCTAATGGATCATGGTATAAGAAATCAGCTTTTATAGTTTGGACTGCCTGTCCGAATTGCAGAAGATGCAGTATTTTATTTACACTTTAAACAATGTATTAAATTCAGGATAAAAGTGAAATGCTAAATGTATTTTAAGAAGAAGAATCCAAATAAAGCATTGACATTTTCCCTAGTGTTTTTATTTTATTAAACTAAACCCCTTGATACTTGCTCGAAAATAACTCAACAAAAACTGAATAAATGACCAAGCTTTTGGCAATCTATTTCGGGAACTGACATTTAGGCTTTGGAATTGCATGGCATTACATGAAAAGTTTTCATGTAAATAAGTTTGAAAAACATCTGCTTATGTAGTTCCTGTTATAATTGACTGACTGTATCCACTCCTTCCCTATCCAGGTACATGTTGGGTCTGTCTGTGCTTCCCGCCATGATCCAGTTCTTGGGATTCCTGTTTCTTCCGGAGAGCCCTCGCTGGTTAATCCAACGTGGGCTGACCCAGAAGGCCCGTCGTGTCCTCAGTCAGATCCGAGGCAACCAGAACATCGACGAGGAGTACGACAGCATCAAGAACAGCATCGATGAGGAGGAGAGCGGAGGAGGTAACGTGGGAAAGAAAGGGATTAAATATGCTTGCTATGCTGGTGGTTGTTTAGTAAAGGTCACCTGAAGATGTTTGAGGTATGTCTTATAGCTTAACGACGTAGCAAACATTAATTAAAGCTGCTCTTGCCTGTGTATGGATCTACAGGAACAGAAGGTTCTTAAAAGGTATGTACAGCAATTACGTCTGTGCACATATTAGCATGTGGTAATGTGATGGACATAAATGTGTCAGATAAAATACAGCATTTAGCAAAGCATGTATTATTCCTCTGGTTGTTTTGGTACCTGGGGATAGCTAATTTAATACATTTTGTTGATTTGCTAGCTATTTGGTTGGGCGGCCTCTTACCAAAATGCCCCAAAAGGCAGTGCATATGTCCAGGGCTTTTATTTTGAAAGGGAGATTGTGACCCAAATGCAAACACAATTGCACAGTGACAGCGAGTCTATAGGAAACCAATGGGATCTTTATTCTACAACTATTACATTGTGCTATTCAACAATTACTCCATCATGATGGGCAAAAATGTTGTCTGTTGCCACTTCAAGTAATACTCTTTTTTTCCTGGGTAATTATTGTTTGAGCTGACCTTTAATTAGATGCTGCTATTTGGTCAAGGCTGTGCGAGTGAGAGCAGACAGTAGTGAACAAAGCTGTCGAAATGACGGCTGATGATTATGGGCTTATGGTATAATATTACTGCAGCTTGTGACAATCTTGAAAATGTGTTTATTCCAAAGGTTGTGCGTTTGGCGTTTCACTGATCCTGCAAGTCTTACCCACCTCTAATCTCATTTCAATCCTTGCTCAAAGCACTCCAATACACACAATTGTACTTACCCATATTCTATCCTACTTTTTACCCGCCATCTATTTGTGCCTGTGTGTGTGAGAGGAAGCAAGAACAAAGTACAATACGACAAACAACATAGACACTCATAAACAGATCCTAAACGACGCCAGCTATATCAGAGTTTAGATTGTGATTTGGGGAACCAACCCCTGCCAAACAACTCATCCAAGAGAGCGATTTGTTTATAATAAAGCATGCATCTAACATCTGTTTGCTACTCCAAGCATTTAAGCTAAGCATCCAATTAGGTTTATGTGAAAATGAGCAATCTGATACTACATTTACCTTGTTAGGAGGCTGACTTTTTGACTGGAAAGCTTTAATTTTAGGCTTTGTTTCGCCATCAAGGGCATATTTAAGACACTTAGACACGCTTTTGAGATTTCTGTGGTAATTACTTGGTTTCCTCTGTCGCACCAGATATGAAATATGGTAAAGGACATTATTGGATGCAATACTTCAATTTTTGTCAAGGATGAGCTGTGTAGAGAGGGAAGGAGAGAAGAGGAAATTAGATTCATCCTGCAACTAATCAACCTTGACAACAGAGAACATCATGTCTCTGGAAGGAGTGTTATCCATGGGTCCTCAGGGTCCAAGTGGCCTGTGGTGAAGAGGAGCCTCTATAACACACACACACACATAATACACAGTGATGTATAAAAACACACAGGCTGCTGAGGGTCCTTCTCCTGGGACTCAGTGTGTGTCCTTTTTCTCCTCCTCATTGTAACTCATCGCTGCAGTCATCTTCAGTGACTGTGTGCAACCAGAGATGCAGCAGGCACACTGCTTGTGATCTGGCAGCCGGTGTTCAACTCTTTTCGATTTTGAAATGTGAGTAATGGACCCAATGCACATACTTTTAGGAACGTTGTCGTCTTCAAATCCAATTGTTATGGTAGAATGAGAGGTTAGAATCTTCTACTGAACTCACTAACTAGCCATTTCCCCAAAAACGGCCCTTTACACTGGCTGTTTCTTCTCTGGAGCCTAAATTCCACACTTACAATAACATCAGAGGGAGTTAAGGTTGTGATCTGGCTGCTTGATAATCAAGGCCAGATATGACCATGTCTTAAACTCAGCAAATTTCACGTCGACAGTTCTCTCTTATCTTATGATACTTGAGATGCATCGATGCAAGGCCGTGTTTCTACGGTCGCCCAGAACAGACAAACCAAACTCTGGCTCTACAGAGGGCCTTTTCAGTTGGTTACAATAATATTGAATATCAGCTGAGACTTCTTTGCAGCAAGTCAAAGATTATTCATTTCTATCTCTCGTGCAAGACAGCTATGCCCACCTTACTGAATTCATGACCAACATCTGTGAGGTTAAGACGGTAGGTAAGACAGTCATTTTTGTATTTCATCAACTCCCCCTCAGCAAAGGTCTTTGAATTTTTAGCAGACTTTTGTAGGATTAATGGTGAAAGGGCAGACACTACATGAAACAACGTGATTCGACCTTTATATTTTACTTCCACCTTTCAGCAGACAGAACAGCTGTCTTGCTAATTTTTCTTTTAGTCTATGTTCCAAATTCAGTTCAAATCAAAGGGTTTGGTCAAGGTACCTCGCGACTGAACCCAAAGTGATAAGTGGCTTAATGTGTGGCCGCGATCTGTGCCCCATCATTTCATGTCTGCACCGCTAGTATTTTTTTTCCCGATTTACATGCTTTTTTAGGGCTGATGTATGACCTGGGAAGCAGCTGTCGCCTAGCAACCAGTCGGATAGAGAGGACAGAGGGACTGGTAGACAGACAGAATAAAAAGGAAGGCTAAAAAACTATTTCTTTGGTTACAGAGGCTCCTGATTGGCTCGCGTATGGTCAGGTAACATCAAACACACACCTGTTTGATCCAGGAGTAGGAAGTTATTGGGCTTAGGTCTAAGTATTTTAGTGTGTTTTATTTTCAGATTTATTCAGTTGTTTAGCATTAAATGTCACTTGGCAGAGAACGTCAGTGGTATTGAACAATGTAAGACTTGTGTTTTCACACCTGGGAAAACAGACACACCGTGCCCCTTCGCTGACATGTCGGTTACCATGGAAACAACACTTTCACGCTTTTCTTTTCCTCTCACCTCCGACGTTACACTCATTACACTGTGATGTATAAGCTCTTACTTACACACACACAAACAACACATCTCGTTCATCACTTTCTTTCAAAGTTGGAATCCTTTCAAAGGCACTTTTTACTACGAAAAAAACAAAGACAGGAAGTAAAACCAGACAATTCACATTAAAAATGAAAATATTAAACAGAAAACTAATATCATGACAATATGCCAGACTATGGCAGCCTTTTTTGAAAGTCTATATATAAAAATAAGTAATAAAAATATTGTATTTATGATCGACTTGTTCATTTTGGCACCTAAAAGAGCTGCAATTGTGGGAAGAAGAGTATGGGAACTCGCATTGCCTACTTAATCTGCTGAAACATGCTCAAAGATGCGATGATGGTGTTGTGTCAGCCCCGAGCCAATCAGTTTATTTTGAGCCTGAGAGGTGCAAAAGAGAGAGGGGAGGAAAAGAGCATAGGGGGGAGGAGAGGTCACATACAAAGAGATAGTGAAGTGGAAAATGGAGGTGTTGGGGCAGCAATTATGATGGAGACGCAGGATTGTGGCAATATTGCAGGCCAATTCTGTCAGCCATTAGATTGCCATTCCTCATAGAGAAATTTCATAGCGCGTCGTATTGAACACATTGATTTCTTTGGAGCACTATTCTAGCACTGAGTGGACACAGATGTAACCTGACAAACAAAGGTCATGAGTAGACTCTAAGTGATGGAGGCACTATCAAGCAGTAGACCACTTTATGTACAGCTGCATGACCTGGATAGTGCTTTTTGTTTTTACGATACAGCAAATACGCTTAAAGCTAAAGCCAATAAAAGAGAGAGGATTATTGGTGATTACAGCATAAAACAGGAGTACATTGTCTATGTGAAACAGATGGCTCCTTTTAAAGTGGTATTCCACCTAATATGTGAGAATGAAACCCTTCATCTCTTCAGACTTGAAAGGTTGCTTGAAAAAGTTGGTTGCTGGTGTCTTTAGTCCACAGAGTAGTGTATACTGAAATTGGTTTTACAGCAGACATTTTAACTTGTCACAGCCAATAAAGCATCTAACAGTTGGCTCAGTTCTTTAGTGTCCAGTGACCCATGACAGTGAGCCAGCATGTACAATGCAATGACCCCGGACTAAAGGTTTATTGAGGGAGACAGTGGTAGCTAAAGATATGCATGCAGCCTCCCCAGTGTTGTACAGGAAGAATCAAACACTGTAAAAGAGTGCTTCCATTTTAAAGTCAACTATATGTTGTTAATATGTTGGCTAATGTAAGTATTCAGCTAGCATTTTTCTTCTGTTTTGTTCTCCACCATCTCTTGAGATGTCTTGCAGCATTTAGTGTCTAAATGCTGCAGTTTTTAACTGCATGATTTGACTCTGCTTAGCTCTACTCACTTTTTGGTATTGGATATTTTTCTCTCTTTTGTTTTTTAATTGCTTATTTTATCTCCTCATTGTACGCCTGGTGCACAGCTGTAGCGACTGTGCATTAAACTGCTGTGATAGCAGCCTCTTTTATCAGCAGCCAAACAGAGAGATGCAATCTTTGAAATACACAGCGTAGTTTTGCAGGCTGCAATGTAAAACAAATAAAGAACCTGCCTTGGCTATTAACAGTAACTTGGCAATTCAAAAAAAATAAGGGTTGGTGCAGGATGATGCACTCGTAACAAATCTCTCTGACCAATTGTCTGCAGCGTTGTAAGTCAACCTTTTAGTATTGCCTCAGCTTGCGTGGAACCTCAGGAAAAGTAGTTCTTAAAAAGGAACAGGTACTATCCACAACTCTTGCTAATTGACATACAAATAAAGAGTGATCAAGTTAAGAAAAGCCATGCTGTACCATGCAGTAGATATGCAGCACATGTTTTGCTTTGTCTATCCGCCATTTGGTCCTGGGCAGTTAATGTATGATGGGTTTCCAGATGCTCCAGACAGCGATGGACAGTAGAAGGACTTTACTGAAACAGCAAACTTACAGGCCGCAGAACCAAAACAATGAGCTGAAAGATGCTAAAATGCATCATAGAGCTGAGTCAACTGAGTAGGCTGATAATTCCCTATGTACTTGTAGTCATTTGTTCAATTGTTAATTATCAGCATATGAATATGTGCAGCTTTAAAGATGGATAGATGTGGGCGTACAGTTACCTGCTCACCCAGCCTTTTCAAATCTATTTTGATTTGAAAAGGAGAAAAAAATAGCTCAATCTCAATGTAAAAATAAATTCAGAAAGCTGTAAAAGCAGGGAACATTTGGACTGATTTGTCTGTTTACAATCAGAACTAAAGTCAAGGTAGGGAATTCAATTAGTGTTATACAATATACTGTATACAATCGTTTCTGCTCTAAAGCAATCTCCTCTCTCAGCAGGTTGCTGTTCTGCTTGACTCATGCCTGTTTTAAACCATCTGTTTCCAAGCAATTGAATTGTAGCCTGTGTACGCTATCAAATCAAGTGCTGCATTTATGTTCCTGCACAGCAGCTCTGAATTATTAATTTTTATGCCTTTATAAATCGCTGCTTATCGCCTACTTTTCGGACACACAGGCATTAACGCGTTGCAGACACACACCTGATGGATGTCTGAAGGAGTTTAGGCGTCTACCTCCATTGCAGCCCTTATTTTCCCACTCTGATTATTAATAATTCAGGATATGTGAACATTTTATGAAACTCCACTGCTGCTCTGGGTCTGTTTAAAACCACAGAAAAATCATAATGAGAAAAGGGGATCATACTGGGTATAAAATGTTGGGAGTCAACGCAGTATTTTAAATTCAGGCACGACTCGTTGGTTTATCACAAAGATTTAAATAATGGTTAGAAATCAAATGTTTGTGGTATTATTTAGTAATATGGGACTAGTTGAAGAAGCGTCACTGTTTATCAAAGAAGGCTTGGTTCTCTGCTCCTCGATCGAACCACACTTTAATTAATGCCACAGGCGTTGTCTTCACTTCTAATCTACTTTTTCAATAAATAAGCTTTCTGCTCCGGTGGATTTGATTCTTGTTCCTCCTCTCGCGATTGTGCATTTACAACCCCAAATGGGCCCTCTGACAAATATGCTCACCGGGGTAATACAAACAAATATTTTGATATAAGAAAATTGGCAACCGCTCGTGTTGTCATCTGTTTGAACAACAGTGGGGGATGCAGGGAAATGAGAGCTGATTCCCAACTGGGAAATGATTATGGAGTCTGCATTAGCCGAGCACAGCAAAGCAGGCAGCTTCTGATGAAAGCAGAGAGGGGAGATTAGGGAATCATCTTCTTAACTTCAGTAATTGTTTTTTTTTGTAATCGAAGTCTAAAAACAAAAATGTATTCAACTCTGGGTTTCATTGCTGTTACACATAATCAAGTGACTATTCATCAGATGCAGGATGTCATTGATCTTTTACGTATTTGCAGCATTTGTATTTAATCACCGTGTTCATTCCTTTTGCATGAAAAATCATTACGCTCAATACATTGAGGCGCATGAGGACTGTTTACCGCTGTACAAGATAAAGTATAAGTAAATAATTCAAGCAGGAAAATCCGATTGAAGCCCAGTTCTGATACTGAAAATCCAAATTGATACTGTTTCAATGTCAGCATGATGCTAAGAAACAATAGCCTAAATGAAAGCACACAGCAAAGTAAAATGTCTACTTTGCCTTGAATAATTGGACTCCAGCAACTCAGAATTGAAGTAAAGGAAAAGGAGATTTTAAATGGATCCGCTTTCATTTATTTGAATTGCAGGGGCATAATGGGATTGAAATGAAGGCCACTTTACCACACAGCAATGTTCTTCTGAATATGTTATTCCAGGGTCATCGTTTCCTCATGCAATGCCGTCAGAGACTCATCCAGAGACGCTTCATTTAATCAAAATGGTCATGACCGAAATGTTCCATCTGCAATATGGGTTTATATTCAGTTAATTGTTTTTGGCAAAGCTATTAGCCAAATAGGTTTTAATGGCAAACAGGGAAATGAGACATTTATATGATATATGCAACAGTGCCTATGTTTTCCGTTTGCCCCAAGCCTTTGTCATTTTTTGTATTCTGTATGCATGTCTGTGTGTGTGTGTGCACCCCTGAGGAAGGACCTTTGTCATTTGCATTAGAGCAGGTGTGCAGCTTGGATGTCATAAATCTCAATTATTCAATAGGTTGATTTCCAGCAGACCTCAAAATGGCTCCAGAGATTTTAATAATGGGCAGTGACGTATGGTTGCCAAATGTGTTTTCTCCAAGTATGAATCCCAGACTGACATGTAAGTTGTAGTACCACCGTTTGGCCACTATTTGCTTAACACCAGGCTCACTTCTTGCTGGCTTAACTGAAAATTGGCGTAAAGTCACTAGCTGCAGAGGCCAACTTTCACAGTGTGAGACAGCCCCACTTCCTGTATAGACAGTAAGTTAGAAAACCAAAACATAGAAGTGGTGCAATTTGTTGTTTGTATCAAATACATCAGTGTGTGAACAGTTCAGATGTCTCCTTGTATCTGTCAGGTTACTTTATCCCAGCACCTCTTTTTCTGACCTTACACCTGCAAACAGTAGAAGTGCTAACAGTGTTCTCATCACAGAGGCACAGTTGTCTTCAGGAGACACATCTCTTTAATCTCTCACTGTCTCTTCAACACACATTTGTTTCCTTGTTCCTTGTTTTGCCTCGAGCTTCCTCAAATTACTGAGCCAGCACTTCAGCGATGCGGTAAGAGGTTTAAAAGCAGTGTTTCATTCGCCCTCTATCTCGCAATTACAGCTTGTATCTTCCCACTGAAACAAACTAAACTCTTGAATCTTAATACAGTCCTTTTCAGTATGTTGTCTGCATTGTCGTTATATTCTTTTGTTTTGAGCAAAGCTGTACAGACAATCATTTTGTCTCAAGGCTGCTCAGGCGAGTGACTCAGAGAAGAGACAGTGTTTTAAAAGTTTCTCATGATTTAAACAAGACTCAACTCAAATTGCCTCCAATTTTGAAGCAGACGTGAGATGCTGTGTCACTGAAAATCAACTTTTTCGTTACCTGTGGTTATTATGGTCTGCAGTACAGAGCTCCTCTAATGCTGTGCTATGTATGCATCCGTGCAGAAACACATGCAGAGGAATTACTTGAACTAAAACAGCATTAAGGTGCCATGCACTTAAAACACCGGCAGGTTAAACATTGCAGAAAGCCAGGTGTGTGCTGTTTCCAAGGACAACAGATCCCTTTTCACCCCTTCTTAACTTGTAACTTTATGAAAGCATCTCCCTCTCCTCACTTTTCCCTTTCAGCTCATGTTTTTTCTTTTCTTTTACCTGTATATACTCTTTGCCTTTTTTGGTTTTATTCTCCTTTCTCTTCCCTTCTTTAAACTCCTCTCCTTTCCTTTTCCTCCTTTCCACCTCTTGTCCTTTCCTTTGTCATTGTTTCTCTTTCCTTTCCTTCCCTCTCCTCTTATCCCTTACATTTAATTTCTGCTTGTTTTCTTTCTCTTATTTTTTCTCCAAACCCTTCCTCTACTTTCTTTTCCTTCCCTTTCTTGCATACTCCATGTATTCCTTCCTTCTCCTCTTCTCCTTTCATAGACAGGAACATATTTGACACATTCAATATCTGAATTTGTGATTCATGCCACCCAACAGGCACCAAAGTCCTCTATGCACTTTCATCCCTGCACATCACACTTTTCTCCCCTGCTGTGTAACAGACTATTTTACCAATGAGTGTCTTAGAAGCACTGATGTCTCTAATCACTCTTCTTTTGTGAGTCATGCATATCAGCGTGCCGATTGGGCCCACTGTCTGCATTCCAAATACAGTATGTGCCATCTGTTGTGATTGACTTCTGACCTGGGTTCAAAGACTGAGTAATCATACCATTCTTTGTAGAACTGACTGTGGGAAAACATTGCCAGTGTGATCTTCCTATCATTTTAACAATATTGTATACTACTTATGAACTTTTTATTATTTAAAGAGAAGGTCAGGGCTGCTTCTGCCAATAAATATATATATTGTTTAAAAGGACAGCAAGGAAAGGGAATAAGTGTTTAATTTATACATCCATAACTGGATTGTTTGTTGGTTTGAGCTTGAGAGCACTATCAAGGTAGTGAAGAAAATTAAAGGGGCCCTATCATGCTTGTTGTCAGGTTCTTATTTGTATTTTGTGTCGGAAAAAAACTCTTTGAACTTTGAGATTTTAGCCTTTGCAGACTATTTACATGCACACACAACTATATTACTCGCTACAGGAAAGGGAAAACCCCAAAAAGCATTATAGGACCAAAGCACAGTAATCATCATAAAGGTAGGTGCATATCACACAGCGTTAACTTAAAAATATAAATACTATTTATTCTGATTTAACCTGCAGATATGTTCGTTTTTATAGCATAAACTGGTGCACTGTGGCATGTTTATGTATGTCTGATCACTGTCTGCTTTCAGACTGCATGCAGAGACATAAAAAGTCACCCTTGAGTTGGTCTGAAAAACAAAATATCTGTCCTTTCCACTGTTAAATCTAACTCGGAGGAGTTTGTCCCGGTCACTGTGTTGCAGAATGAGCAATTAGAAAGAGTGAGAATGTCAAACAGGGAGCAGAAGAGCTACTTTCCTCGGCTCCCCTGTAGGTTTTTATGCAGCTTGTTAATCATAGAGCGGGGAGAGTAGTGCGATAGCAGATCTATCATGACTCCCCTCTGCGCCTGTCACAAGCCCTGCATGAATACATGGATATTGAACAAGCCTCTTTCACACCATGGTTTTCTGGGGAGGGCACAGACAGGCACTAAAAGGACATTTTAGGATGCGTTGTGTTTTATAACTTTTTGCTGTGTCTCTTTACATTTAATTAAGGACGCTGATATGTGCAGGTTGTCTAACTGCTGAATAAAATAAAATAAATTAGATGGAGTATCAATATGGATGTTTCTCTCTGCGTATCCCGGTCTCCACCTTAGCTCGGTTGATCTGATTCTCCGTTACGTAACCAGGCGGTGACTTTTCAACACTTTTTAAACCGAAATGGAAGAAGCTTTTTCCTGGCTTCATTTTCTTTCCTTCTTTCCATGCATCTTTCTTCTTTTGTAATTGTGTTTTTGTTTATCCACCATGCTACAGAAATGGACAAGAAACAACACAGACTAACAGGCAACCTCTCCATTGATCCATTCCTTTGATGCGATTAGTTTCAAACTAGAGGGATGGTGGCTTTGATAACACTCAGAGACTCTAGAGGCAGCAACTGTTTTGTTTCAAAGGGGAAGGGATACCGCTTGGTTACCTAATTCTTTTTGGCTTTCTTTGATTTGAGTCACTTTAGAAATGAGAAAATCGAGAAATCTGAACAGCGTAAAACTCTTTACTGGATATTGGACTAAGACGAAACTAAAACAATTACTTGTTTTGAGGGTTTTGCCATGGCAGCATTCGGTGTCATACATTTCAATATCCGAGATAGAAGCCTTGGAGCTGGACTGAAACATATTAAAGATATTTGTTATTGCGGCTTTTATTTTTGATCCTTTATTATTGTGAGAAACCCTTTAAGCTGTTGTCTAATCGGGTATAATTTCTTACTTTGCTAGTGCTGCAAAACAGTTCAAGAAAACAAGAAGATATCAAAGAGTTCTTAAAAATGTATTCAGCACAAACAGAGATACCTTCGTTTTAGACTCTAACCTAACCCTAACCTGAGTATTCTTTGAACCGGACAGTTTCCTGATATGTGAAAGAGAAATTCTGGACAATGTCCCAACCATAAAAAAAAGAAGGTAATCAGAGGGTACATACCGTATTTGTTACTAGCCCCTGCGGACTACATGTCACAGTGACTTTCGGCAAGGTACTAAACGCTTTATGGATTTCTGAGTGTGTGTGTGTGAATGTTTATCACTCCTGACTAATGTTCAGACATTTTATGGTAGTAAGAAACCACTTCATTTGAGAAAACACCTATAATGCTGATGATTTTTTCAGTCAGTCATTGTGGGTGTCTGTGATTTGTTTATCCATCCATCCTTCCATCCGTCTGTCTGGCGCTCAGCTCCTGGCAACCGCTGGCCCCTCGGTGCCCTCAGGTAAACACAGCTGCTCCCCTGTATCTGCGGACACTGACAAGATTTGATCAGCTCCACTTAAAATTCTGTTTCTCCCTAATGCCAGTGACTCACAGTAATCAAGGAAATAAACCAATCAACATCCTTTAATGCCTTTCATAAAAACATGACATGACAAAACACACACACCGATAAGCTTCAGAAGTAGATTGCAATTGGCTTATTTACATTAACACCAGAATTACTTTCTTCACAGTTACTCTACTTGACACTATCTTCTTCAGCACCTTTGATTATCTTCCTCCCTCCACTTGATGCCGCAGTAATCTGAAAGGTACTATGGGCTGGAGAAGACAGAAATAAAGACTTAAGTGTAGTTAAGAAGCTCAAGGAGAACATTTCATGATGGTACAACCTTAGTTTAGTTAGGTAAAACAATCATTTAGAAGGATGGGCACGGCTCGCGAAGTCACCTTTATTACACTCTCTTAGTGGCAGCCTTAGCATTCAGCTTGTGTTAGCATTCAATTTGTGTTAGCATTCAATTTGTGTTAGCATTCAGCTTGTGTTAGCATTCAGTTTGTGTTAGCATTCAGCTTGTGTTAGCATTCAGCTTTGTGTTAGCATTCAATTTGTGTTAGCATTCAGCTTGTGGTAGCATTCAATTATGTAGCATTCAGCTTGTGGTAGCATTCAGTGTGTTAGCATTCAGCTTGTGTTAGCATTCAATTTGTGTTAGCATTCAGCTTTGTGTAGCATTCAGCTTGTGGTAGCATTCAGCTTGTGGTAGCATTCAGCTTGTGTGAGCATTCAATTTGTGTTAGCATTCAGCTTGTGTTAGCATTCAGCTTGTGTTAGCATTCAGCTTGTGTTAGCATTCAGCTTGTGTTAGCATTCAGCTTGTGTTAGCAAAACTAAAACTAAATGTCTAAGACTGTAAAGAGTGATACAAATTTTGGAGATATCTTTCTACACCCTTCTGAAATCTAAATAAACGCCTGCCTCGTATTTAAACATGATACTAGATGTATTTCTGAATAAGGGTTTGAAGTGCCTTTAGTAGAGATTGAGCTTTTTGGTTCTAACATTAACATTTCCGTTTCAGAGATGGAGCTTATACAGTATCTCTTCTTCATTAGTCCTGTTCTGATCTCGACTGTAGAGTGTGAAGTGTCATGATCCTACTCTGATGAGGAAGGGGAAGAGAGGTGACAATGTAGAATGGAGTGGAAGTACAGAGAATAAATAATTAGAGGGAGGATGGGGGTTGAGGTAGGATGGCTGCAGATTTCCTGCTCAGTCCTTGATTGCAGCTCTCCCTGGCTATGTAAGTGATGCCAGCTTCCAGACACTGTGTCCCCGAGGACCTTCTGATTGGCTGGTTGGATGGATAGAAAAAGCCATTCTCCTATAGAATTTATCATAATAATTCCTCCTGTGCTTCCCTGCATTGCCTCATTGGGCCTCTTTGTTTAGTTGATTGACCATTGTTCAACACTGGTCATTCCCTCTGTTCTGTCCCCTAAATACACATTTCACTGATTCACAAAGCAATATGGGAATCAGTAATCGTTAGTCCTGTGAATGGATGCTTGCCAATGTTCGCGGAAAGCGAGCTGCTTCCCTGTCTCTGTGCTGAATGTTTCATTAAGGGGACGGGATGTGGCACATGTTTGAAGTGTGAATATACGGAAGAAAAAAACATCTGATAGGACTGACGGAGCTTATCGGGCGCTGTAATTTGCCTTGGGGGTTGTTGTGCAGAGAAGTTGGGGTGTTTCCTCGAAAGCAGGTAGCCGAGAAATAAGAGCTAATTGGAGATTCCTTCAGCGGATATCAAAGAGAAGAAGAAGAAAAAGAAGAGGCCCTCATTCTCATTAAAAACACATTCCCTGCAAACAAACTGTATTTTCATGGATTGAATGCTGGAAAATGTGAAATGAAAAAGGATCCATGCAGGTTGGTGATCACAGAGCTTCTGTAGGTTGACATAAGAAAAGAGGGTTGTGCTTCTGTAAGCTACATCCAGGTTTTTTACCATCACATTCAGTGCTATAATAAGAGCTCATCTAGCAGTGATCCACACCTGAAGGCATCGCGCTGGAAGAATTTAAGGTTACAGTTTGCAGTGTTAAATAAGTTGAATATAGTTGGAAAGGTTCAATGGGAAATACTGACGTGCAATTACTGCAGGGCTGTGATTCAATCACCGTGCTTGTGGCTGGCTGGTTGCTCACTGACTGTTTTCTCAATGCCATCCTTCTTCTTCAATATCTCATCTGATTAAATTACAGCTGGGTGGTGTTCAGCTGAGGAAATGACGCTGTCTGCTTGGAGAGCTCATGTGTGTGTTTGTGCATGTATGAAAATCTGTTTCTTGCTGTGGAGCGAGTACGACCTTTGCATATTAAATTGTATTTTTGTAGAAAAACATATTGTATTCTTAACCTAGAATACACAGTGTCTGAATGATTGCATCTGAATGTGTCTGTATGCATGTCTGTGTTTGGCCGAGTATATTTAGCTCTTCTTCAGGCAGCCATCAGGTCTCCACTCCCTCCATAGTTGACTTCAGTCCATGAATCCTGATTTCCGTGTCGGCTAATCAGATAACGGTCCTCAGCTCTGGTCTCGAGGGGATCGGCCAATCACACTTCACCACGTTAGCGCCATGGAAATGGCTCAGCCCATAAAGGCATCACTTTCTCTTCACTGTCTGAGGTTAGGGCTGTGCTTCACATTCGACATTGACTTTTTGAAGATGAAACTAAAACATATACCTATATTGCAAATGTTTCATCTGACATTTCCCACAATGCATTTGGGAACAGCCTCTGTCTCACATGGAGTATCATGGAGTCAGATGGATGAAAAATACCTTATGAGGATGTGAAGATATTAATGACATGCCAATATTTCAATTTGATGCTTTCAGGCACAAAATTACACTGCCAATCAATATTTGGTTAAGAACATTTGCTGAATTTAATGTGACTTCAATACAAACCTTCTATCCGAACAAAGATACAGAGACAGTTACTTGTGTCGGTCGAACAGATACAGATAATTATGTTTCGGTTCACCTGTAATGATGCAGTATTTAATGAGCAAATCAATTTAATACAGATAAAGCTGAGTTCATGTTGCTTACAAACACCAAACCTAATGAACCAAATACGAAGGATGCATTTTATACTAATGATTTAATCAGCGAAAATGTGTGTTTTTTGTACTTGACTGCATAAGAGTGTTATTAAAGTCTTGTCTCTTTCAATGATGACTTCTGCAGTTTCCTGTTTTATTCTGAAAAGTCTTTCCTCCCTGTGTTGTGTCTGTTCTTACCCCTGTCCCTGTGTTTTCCCTCCTGTTTGATATCTTGAGTCTCCTTACCTGTTGTCTTTGTGTTTCTTCCTTCCCTCCCCAATTGTGTCTTGTTCTTGTGATTAATCTAGCAGGTATTTAAGTTCTGGTTTTCTGTCCTCCAATCCTTGTATGTCTTTTGTGGAGGAGTTTAGCTTTTTGTTTTTTGGAGAGTTTAGTTATTTTGTGTTTTGACTTGCCGTGATTTGCCTGTTAAACCTGGAATTAATGGTATTTTTTAAAATGCTTTTTTGTCCTGCGTTTGGGTCCACCTGGCTCTGCTCCCAACCTTGACATTTTCTTCAGCATTTCATAACTTTTGGAAATATCCTTTTCAAAAGTTGCCCATTGAAAACGAAGGCTGAAGTGTGTGTGTTTGTGTGTGCGTGCGGGCGGGCGGGCTTCCTCTACAGAATCTGCTCTGCTTATCAAACTGCTAAAAGAGATGTTCACTAGTCCAGAGTCCTCCCACACACAGCTGCTCCCAAATAATCAGCCTGTGTGAGTGTGTCATTTCATATGTGCAGGGTTATGCTTCCTTCTTTATGATATGTTTGTATGCTGTGTGTTTGCACACTCCGGGAACACAATTATACCTGTGTGTGTGTGTGTGTGTGTGTTTGTGTGTGTGTGTGTGTGTGTGTGTGTGTGTGTGTCTTTCTTGCGTGTGTGTGTTCAGACGTGTTTGTCTGGTCTCTTGGCTCCGTGTGTCACTGCTTTTTTATCCCTCAGCTCCTTGCCTGTCCAGCAGCTCTCTCATCCTATTAAGGTTCTCCTCCCAAAGGAGCCGCATGTCTGTGTGTGTTCAACATCACAGGCTGCGGCTCTGTTGCTGAGCCAAGTGGGATTCTGCGGGGCCATAGCCTGCCGTCAAATTTTAGTTTAATTTGCCTTAATTGAGACATTCACCACAGGAAAAAAAAGAACCAAAAAACAGCTCCAGTGCTTTGCAGATCCTCAAGAGACAGCCTCCCCAGAGCTGACAAATCCTCTGTGTTGTGTGCAGAGAAATGTCCGTAGGGCAGATGGTTGCTCTCAAAGAGGCTTGAACTTCGGGCTTTCAATATGAGGACATACGAGGACATTATGTCTACTCACTATGCCCAAATCATGAATATATTATGAATATGGGAATTTATTATCCAACAGAAATGACGAAATGAGTCTGTGTTCTTTTAGAAATATAAATGTATCATCAGCTCAGTTTTTTGTTTCATTTCGAAAAGCAGTAATACGTTTGGGGGAATTAGCTTATCAAACTTATTGCTAAGAGCGAAAGGAGAAAGTCAACAGCATGTGTTGTCTAAAAAAAGTGGACTTGATCACCGTGACGTCATCCATTGGTTGGTTAATCAAGGTTTTGAACCCTCAAGTGTGGCGCATTGGCCGTCGCCTGTGACACAAGAGGGTGGAATTCAGTTTGCTAAACGCTGAACAAAAAACATTAATGCAACCAACATTTTAAAGTTTACTTTTATAAACTGAAAACTGTTTAATGGTTAAAGTCGTCGGACAATAACACGGAGAGCATCCAGACCTGACAACTTGTAGCAACCTGTCAATCAAAGGTAGCCCCTCCCTAAAGCTTACTCTGCTTTTTTGTGTATTTTACTCCATTTTGGATTTTGTTGAGGGAACAGAGCAGTAGGTGAAAAGCACGGTATTTTTTCTCTGCCAATCTGACTTCTTCTTGCAACCATAGGAGTCTAATAAGGCTTTAGTCATTTTTGTCATGCTGAGTTGGATATTAATTCTGCTGTGCATTTGCTTGTGTCTCCAGATGGCCCTGTGATCTGGCGAATGCTGACCTACGCCCCCACTCGGCGAGCCCTCCTGGTGGGCTGTGGTCTTCAGATGTTCCAGCAGCTTTCGGGAATCAACACGGTCATGTGAGTGAGAAAACATTCCTCAATAATTTCACTTCAGTCCTTCAATACAGGTCTGAGTTACTCTCCAGGTTGGGACATGACAACAGACCTTTCAAATCTGTATAGAGCCGAATGCTCAGGGAGGAATTAGCCGAACCAAGGACAGACGGTATAAGGTCTTTATAGTAAAAGATTGGGTGGTATTAAGTTGCGCAGAGAAAGTCTACCGAAAGTAAATAAAGGATGAAACTGGAATGTACTGCAGACCATATTCAGTTAATAAATCCTTTTTTTTTTAGTGCCAGAAAATCATATTGTTGCCCAAATTGCTAACCTCGAAGGACATGTTTAGATAATCACTATGGAGATTATAAGGGGCTGAGAGGCAGGGTAGTTGGAGGCACCTACATTCCTAACAGGTGGCTCCACCTGCTCCCAATTACCAGTATTGGGAGCAGGTGTGGAGACCCACACACCAGGTGCTGATCACTCCCTCACAGGAGACAAAGCACACAGAGAGGTGCAGTTTGTGTTGGCACATGGAGGGAGCAGGAGGCTCCCTGTCTGAGAGCAAAGAAAGTTTGGTAAGCTGGCAAGTCGACTAACGGCCCAGCTATGTTAGCCTTTGTTTTGGGAAGGTTTTTTGAGTTGGGTACAAATAAAGCCCTTTGTGTTTGAAACACTGCCTCTGTCTAGAATGATGTGCTACCACTTTTCCTCTCTATTCAGCCCAGTCCCGTTACAAGATACTTTTTGATTCAGTCTGCTTACAGACTCTTTTCTTTTAATAAAACAGTGACAATCAAGGCTGTGCCATCTTCAGGCACACAACAGCACTGTCTGAAAACATGCAGCCTACTCAACTACTCAACTTTTGCCACCAGAAAGATGAAAACGTTCTAGAGTCAAACTGTTGTGTCGTTATAAACTGCCATGTAGTGTTTAAGCATCTGAAAAGCCTTAAAATGCATGGACTTGTTGGTTTTTACACCCTAAGCAAGAACGCAAAAAAGTGTGCATCACTTGAGGCTGTTTTGATTTTAACCCTGGATCAGACTGATTGTATGGCCCATTATAAGGAGAGTAGTTAATCTGTTTGGCCCTCGAGGTTAACCTATAAACATGATGCATGACACTGACTGTGTCAGCAGTCATCCCTTTCACAATACCTCTAAACAAATGTAGTTGGTTTAGCAGCACATTATTATATCATAAAACATTTTCTTTCATCTTTGATAACACACCGGGGACCCGTCGCTGCGTTACATCACGGCCCGCTTGCCACCACCTTTCCTCTTTTATTCTTTTTATCTTGCCATCTGAGGAGATTGTGTAATCTGTCTCTGTCTCAGCGTCCCTTTGAGATGAACTATATTACGGGCTGTGTAAACAATCTCTGGATATGTGCTGTTACTTAGCAACCAGCGAAGGTGAGAGCAATAGGAGGAGTGCGTGTTGGTGCGGCCGTGTCTGCATGAAAGTGTGATTTAAGGTGGCACTATGCATGGGTGTGTGCACATATGGTACTAAATGTATGGATGTATGTCCTTGCATCTGGAGTTTTTTTGGAGCTGTTTAGCAGAGGCGACACACTGGATCCATCACCAATGTCTTTAAATACTCGTATGTCTAACTGCCACACTGTATATCCATCTTCATCACTCGAAAAGCAGAGGGGACAAACTAAATCTGTCACAGAAAAAAAACACTCCCTATCCGATTTATTTCTGAAACGGTTGATCCATGTTAGCAGTGACCCATATACATGCAGCATTCAACATGTTTTGATCAAGATAGTCTGTATTGTGTTGTTTTTACACCTGGCATTAAAATACCGTGTGTAAAATTGAAATCTGACTGCCCTTTCATTCGCACTAACTCCCACTGTGGCTTCCTTTGGTGATAATTACATCCTTCAAAATTGACACTAAAGACCTCATCCTGCTGACAATCAATGTTTGAGGATCCTTTCAGAGCGTTTGCTGTTTGTTTGCTTTGTACAATTTCTTGTGGGAAAGTGTGCCAGAGACACATCAGAATTACAGCTCATTGTCAAAGAGACTGCACACCTACACAGTTATTTTAGCTAATTAGATCTCTATTCATATTCAAGGTGAGCAGAGATTTGATGGTAATTACATGAGGTCGCTGAATTCCATTTTAATTATACTGACTCAAAGATATGCTTGTGGAGGTTGTCCAAGTTCACTGTTGATGCTGCGTTTCGGTCAAATCAGAGGTATCGTAATGAAAAGTTTCCGACTTCAAAAGAGCTTTATCATCAGGTTCTAAAATGTTGTTTTTCAAAATCAACTTCAGATCAATTTGGAAGAGCCTGAAACCTCCAACATCTAACATTTGCATTTTAAAAAAATCAATAAAACATCAACAACAATAAAAAGACAGTCCTACAGTATGAACACCTCTAAAACTCGCTAATTCACAAGTCATGCGGTGCATAGCATTTGTTCTATTATTTATGCACTAGTTTCGAAATGCAACAGGCACCAATAAGTAACAATCTGTTTTTGTTATTGGCTGCTGTTCATTTCTCAAAATGTTTGAAAGGTTCGTTACTAAACTATTAAATAATAAATTCATCATGTAGGCTCCTGTCGTCGTTCTTAATTTCTGTAGTCTAGAGACTGTGGGAGAAATTGAATCAATACAGGCTTGAAGCAGCAGACAGACTAGCCACAAAAGCAACAGGTAAACAACAGAGACAAGGAACAGAAGTCATGGCAGGATAGCAGGTGACCCAGGACAGTAATAGGAGACGAGGTGCAGCTGTGCAGGAAGGCAGCGAGGCAGAGCTGATGTAGGGACGACCAACAGGTGTTCAGGAAAGGTCCCTATTATAGTACCCACCTATAAAGTGGAGCACGTATGAGTCCTAAGACAAGGTTATGAGTTAGCATTTTAGCTTGTTTCAAAGTCAACAGGTTTAGGCCCGAAATATGGTCTGTGGTAATCACAAGCTTACAAAATATTCCACTGGTCTATGTCTGAAGCTTTTTATGTGTCTATATATAAAGACCACTAAATATAATGACGCTGAACATGAGCAGCGTTTTAATCTTTGAAAAACTAAACAATTTTAGACAACAATACCATTAACATGATACCATGATCTGATTTTATCCATGCTTAAGTGTTATTTTCATGTATTTGCTGTATGTTTTACTCATTATGGACAGTGTTTAGATTTTCCCTGAATTGACATGACTCAACCAGAGAGTCTTCTTTCCTGTGTATGCTTGGCCAGCCTGTCTGTTTACCACCTGCCTTTTTTGTTCCTGTGTGAAGCTGCCAGATTAGCCCTATTAGCCGGCGAGATATAAAGGAGGTCCAGGGAGCCAGTAAATCAGCGGGGCTTACAGACAACCCCGCTCTCTCTGTCCCTCAGCTGCTTTTCCTGATTAAACCAGCCGGGCTGGCTCACAGGAAGAAGGAAAAGGGCAGCGGGAGTAAGCTGGCAGCCGTGTAAAAAAAAAACATTTGCAAACCAAACTAGCACGCACATATTGTCTGTCTGTAACAGTCTGTTCTCTCGAGTTGGAAACTTGACAGGAGCGGATTGATGGAGTTCACAGATTTCTTTTTATGCCTCTGCGCTGGCGACAGACGTGGCCGGAGGCGATATCTTTTCGTGCTGTCAGTCCATCTCATTCTCGCCAGCACCATGTCTCAGGAACGCCTGAAGGGAATAATTGTCTCACACGTCCACTTGGACTTGAAATATGAATGATTAGATTTTAATGGTCAAAGGAAAAAGGTGAATAGGACCTCACAAAACATGTTTTTTCAACATAACTCAAACTTTCATATGGTAGATAATTTCACACAGGAAAAAGGATCAAGTGGGGACGTTTTGGATAGTAATGGATATTGCAATTTGACTGGTTTGTGGACACATGAGTTCATGTCAATTTTAGTGTAGAAGTTGTAGGTAATATACTTCAAATTAGATACTTAAAGTGTTGCAAATATACCTACTTTAATGTTATAGAAGCATAAGCTATGATGCTTTAATTTGATAGCCTAAATGATGGTTATGTTATCTAAATAGTTTGGCCTAGCCCTAGTTTAAAACTTCAGTGTGTTTTTTTTTGTATTCTTTATCCCTATTTGCAGTTCACGTTTATAATTGAGGGGCTCAGGTGCACAAAAGGAGAGACGGGCTGTAAGTAGAGCAGGGATGTTTTTGAGCCCACTCTCATGGGAGGGGTGTGAATCCAGTATTCTCTAATCACACGGTGTCCCTTCAGTGGAGCAGCATGACTAACATAGAGCTCATCGAATCGGTTAAACTCATCAAGTTATTATTTTCCAACCTAATTAACAGCAAACTCTCTCAAAGATGCCGCTCAGATGATCAGCGCTTGTTCAGCTGCACACTTGCTTGCAAATTACACTTGGTACATGTCCACATCACACACTGGCATGCAAATGAGTTTCCTCAGTGGTGCTGTCTAATCACATGTATTTATGCAGAGAAGTTCAGATGAACTTCATCAAAACTTTACACATAATTAGCAGTGTGGGTAAAATGGCTATTTATATCAATTGCAGATGTAATTCATGTCACTTGGGCATAGGGTTAGGGTTTTTTCGAGACTTACAGCGGGTTATTTAGAGAACTAAGAACATGTAGCACTTAGCAAACGCATAGAAACCGCGATGCATTTTAAGGTTATACTACAGCGGGTAAGACTTAATTATTAATATATATTTTATGTAAATCTACGGTGGCCAACAGATACAAACTATGAGAAACATGATGCAGCTTCACAAACGACGCCAATAAAAAAACAAATATGAAAAAAACTACCATCTTGACGAAGCATGCGTATTGTTTACTAAAAGTGCTGCAAATAAAAGACATATACAAGGATACAGACATCACATTACAATCATAATATGTTCAATAGCCTTTAATATATATTTGATTATGGATTTCACTTCTTTCATTTTAATATTATTCACAAAAGAATGCCTTAGTCTAATCACATTAAATCGTGGGACCCTGTATCTCTGATTTGATGGTAACAATTCATATTTGTTCTGGACATGGTTTGGGTCAGAGACGATGTTGTTGGCAAGCCTTAGTATGACATTATGGTAGCTTGAGTCATGAAGCTGAAAAATGCACAGCAGCACACCTAACATTGTTTTTGTTTGTCTTAAAGCTGGTTGGTTCGAACTCATATATCAGGCTCAGTATCTCTGGACTCTCTGGTTGTTAGATGAATAACCTGGCTGCCCTTACACACACACACACACACACACTGACACACACACATACTCTGGTCAGCGAAGCCTGTGTGATGAGAGATGTATTTGTCAATAATACATCTCTCAGGAACCGATGAACTGTCAGCTGGTGTGTCTGGTCTACTTGTCTTTCTGCCCGCGTGACTTAGTGTCCCTGAATGCCTGCCCGCCTGATTTACTGCCACCCTTCCCTCTCCGTTGTTCGGTCATAAATGTGGCACAGCAGTGGGTCAGGTGAGACATCTCCCTCCCTATTAGCCACTAGAGCATTTTCATTATTATAACCACATATTCTGTGTAAAGGTCACCATGGGCAGGTGAGGAGCGCTGTGTGTTGGTGTGGATCTATTTCAAGCAGGCAGAATCTGTCGACAAAGCAGGGGTAAAGAAGACAGGAAGAGATGAATCGAGCAGAAGAGGGCAAGAAAAAGAGAAGAATAGGACAGAGGAAAGAACATGAGGGCGGATGAAGAGATGACAGTGATGGTGATGAGGCGGCGGAAGGTGTGGAGGGGGATCAAGGCAGATGACAGGCAGAAGGAGTCTGAGATAAATTTAGGAGGAAAGATAAAGGGACCACAAATATTGAATACAAAAGAAAAAACCCTGTGTTCTTTCATTCGGCTTGTTGCAGTTCCTTTGTTCGTTTTTATTAGCTGCGGTCCACTTCTTGTCTGTTTTGTATATGTTAGGTAAGGTGACTCTCCATGGCATGAAATATAATCAGTAGGGAAATAAATGTGGTAAAGTGACCCTCACCAAACTGCACAGGAAGTAGTCAGATTGTACTGGTCAAGATGGAGCCGTTATTGACCAGAGAATATAATCCAGAAACATAACATTGTAAAAAAAATATACAATGAATGATTTGAAGATAATAAATTGTAAGGTTAAGGTTGTTTTATTTTGTGTGCTAGCGCGATATATTGCTAATAGCTAAGTAAACAAAACCATGAAGTTTACAATTGCCTTTTTTATGTTTTGAATGATGAATTAGGGCGTAGTCAGTGGCTTTTTTAAATCAGTCAACATCCATTTAATCAAAATTCGGAGGAATCACACAAAAAATTGACAAAAAAATGGAGTTACTTTTGACAAGAAAATAAGACAACAGGGCTTTGGAGAAGGAAATGATGTAATATTTTGGCCGGACCTAATTATTTAAAACGTTTATTATAATCTGATGACCAGCAAAATGTTTTTTATTAACTTCAAATATGCCAAATAAATAACTAGATGAGACTAAAATGCCCAGAATGTTTAAAGACATCTTTAAAACAATGATGAGGCTGACTAAATATGATCAAAACAACATAGGTAAAATGACTTAATATTAAATAAACAATACAATGGTTTGGCATGTGGCATGTTTTAACTCAATTCTATAACCCACAGATGTATTTAGAAACCACTCATTTTTGCAAATTAAGGTATTTTTCTCTTTTATTATAAGAACAGATGGTTTTGTATATTATATCATATGATAATATGAGTGCGTTGTTGTCCGTTAGGTGTTTGACACAGGCCAGTTGGCACTCACAGATGGTCCCACTGACAAATGTCATGTTGGAAATGTCACCAAACGCCAGTTTTTACATGGTCACTCTGCTGGCATCCTGCAATTATCTGGCAGAGCCACTCAGGCAGAAAAAAAATGCCCAAATCTGCAGAGTTGTTTTTGATTGTGTTCCCGTGTGTATGCTTTCAAGCGTTCATAAACAGCTTCATCAATCCAACATCCTTCACTGTTTCCAATTGAGTCACAACCAGATCCTCTTTGATGAGAAATATTTGTATTTTCCCTCATCAAATCCACACAGAAAAACATTCCCCCGCTGCATTTGCTTGACATCAGGAATGTAATATTATTCTGTACATGCTATTTACAATGTGTATAATACAGATGTTTAAGTTAATTCAGACACCGGCTTGTATAGTTTAGAAAGCCACAGATAATATATTTAAAGCTAGGATATGTAAAACTCCTGTGTCTATGCAGGGCCCTTTAGTAACATAAAACAGGGAGGTTATAGTTAGCAGATCTACAAGACACAACATTAAATATAATGTCTTAAAATCTCTATCTTGACAGTATGGGTTTCAAAACATATGAAGTACTTGCTTTTAGAAAATTTGGAGATGTAGTAACTACACAAAGGGCTAGGCTATCAAACTACTTATGACTCAGCCTCAGCACATGGGCGCCAACTTTACCATGTGAGCTGCCAACAAGCCCCGAGTGTCTCTCTCTGCTTTACTCCCAAGTGATATTTTTTCTGCCAATTAATCCTCTTATTATATAATATATATATAAGTCAAAAAGCTTATCAGCCTGCTAACTGACAGCTAGCTCAACTCGTTAACTTGGCCGCAAACGGGAGCATGTTCAAATAGTTAATGCTCTAACAGAGGAGGAGTAAATAAAAATGGATGGTGCAACACAGCTCAACTACAAGAGCTTCCTCCATTCGATCCAGATTTCAAAGGTCAATCCTGTCAACACACTGCTCTTGTTCAGCAGAACCGCCTTATGTTTCTAACTGTGAATTCCCATTCAAAGCAAGATGTGATCGGTGCATACGTGTTCTTTCATCCAACCCACACAGTGTCAGCAGTAGGCTAACCTGCTTCACCCAGCTGTCTGACAGCAGAAATGTACTGAACCAAAACAGTGTTAATGATGGCTCAACGGGAAGAAAATCAGCAGTGTTTGTATTTAATGATTCTTTCTCATGTGAGTGCAAACCTTTCCTGTCTAGGGTGGAAAGTGTGGTCAATCTAGCGGTAGTGAGCGACACCTCCGCACAACCCTCTGATGCAGACCCTTTGGTCGAGCGGCCAGGTGGTCCTCAGTGTAGCTCAGGGTGTAAAGATGTCCATACCGTTTGTGGTGAATGTCTTGCCTCTGCCATTCTCCTGGCATCTCCAAAAGTACTCCAAAGTGTCTTACAGGTGCAACTAATGAAGGCTAATGAGTTCACCCACACTCAAAGTGTGTTGTGACCCTGTTTCTACAACCTGCCTCGGATTTGGGTTAGGTTTAGTGACAGACATAAAAAAATGCTCCAAAAACAATGTCAGTGGGGATTTGCCAATCATTCCCCTAAGTTGAATGCCATATGCAAAAATAGGCGTTGATTGGAAATACTGTCAATTACACGGCCACACTGTCCAGAGAAGATATTTAAAGGCACATGCGCAAAATGAACGTTCACCTCCCATTCTTTCCGAACGAACGGACGAATAACACATTCTTGCTTTACCCACGGATGTTTGCCAGCTTCATTTAGGGCAAATCAACAATAGTATATTGACAGTTGTAAATGCACTGCACAACTGTCGCTTTCTTCTTATCAGTGATGTATATGTGTGTTCATTTTGCAGATTAAAATAGGTTTTATTCTGTGGCGATCATTACGACGATAGACATCTGCTGATGCTACACTTGGTGTGTGCGAGTTCTGAATCAGATATCCAATCTGCAGTGGACCCAGCGGGCTGAGCGTTTTTTGTTCCTGAGCATAAATGTGACACGTTTGTATGCATTCATTTGAAAAATAGGCCAGTTCCCATGAGAGTCTCTATCTCTCTATCGCTCTATCTCTGCAGCCACGTCTTTTCCTGTCTGTACATTTGTTCTTGTTTTCACACATCGCTCCTCTATTTTTCTCCAACCATTCACTCATCCTGTCGCCTTTCCATCCTTTTCTCACTTACTTCCTGCTCTCCCTGCCTCCTTCTGTTTCTCCGCTCTCACACCTCGTCACTTAGTCTCTTACTAAGTGAGTCGGTCACTCACTCACTCACTCACACACACACACACACACACACACACACACACACACACACACACACACTCTTGTTAATTTGCACCCACTCACTCACCAACACGAACATTTACTTCCTCGCTCAATTTCTTTCATTGTTGCCTCACCGTGGATCCTATATAAAGTCATACTATTAAGTTACTCAATTAAATCGGCGCTCCATCAATGAGAAGCACTCTGTTCTGTCTCACGGGAGAGGGAAACCTTCCTCTCAGTTCTGCTTCACACCCTCACACACACATATATAGGTTTGTCATCACTCAACATTAACTTTTACAGCCACCTGACCGTCTCTGTCAGTCAGGCACCTTTCTTTGTTTTCTCTGGACTGAAAAAGGCAGGTTTTGAAAGGTATATTTTGACGGACCATTACCAGGGTCTATTTTAATGCAACTTCTTTAACCTGATCTGACAGTAATTTCCACCTCGAACAGTCCCTTTCCTCATGTTTATCATGATGTATTCCTTCCTTTTTTCACATATTGCTTTAATCATTACCAAAGCTTTTTCACCTCTGCAAAGTGTCAAAGCTTTTTTAGCAATATTGACATTTTTTACAAAATTTGGGCGATTCAATGCAGGGTTTTTAACGCGCCATTTAAAAAAAGCTCTTAAAAGGTTCACGGCCAATTAAAGTAATCTTTGTTGCATTATCCAATTTTGTATGGCAATTTTGCACAATGATAAGTAACACTAGAGCAGCAGAGCGTTCCTCCTTGTTTCCATATTGCCATGATCAAACGAGCTAATGGTAGCCACTGCAGAACCTGTAGCAATTCTTACCGTATTGACTGTGTCCCTGCATTAAAACAGCATTATGATGTAGCTTGCTATGAAGTTAGAAATTGATTATGATGAACTGACAACAGTCTTGGGCGGAAAAGCAAAAAGAGAGTTTAAAATTACTAATTTGGCTCTCCCAGGAGTCCGCAGCCTTCAACATTTTTGAGTTATGTGTCAATAAATGTCAACCACGAGTCAGCGGCTACCTCTTTACCCCCACACATGTGAGGTCTAACAGCAGGGAGCTTTTAAGTGGAAGAGGGAGATGGAGTCGAGCGTAAACATGTCTTTTATCTATTTAAATGGGAAACAGCGATCAGTCCTGTATTCATTTCCAGTATTACTTATGTACTCGTCCTTTGCAAATACTACTTCAGTTTTAATTAGAAATGTATGAAATGTAAAACTGAAAGAAGGAAATTGACAGTCTAAGCAACCAACTCTGAAAACTCAATATTTGGCTGGTGTCTGGCTGTAGGGGTTTATTTCCTTCCACTTTTAACCAGTGATATGTGTAAATGACTACCTGTCAAGTTAGTGACATGCGTCACAAGAACTAAATACACAAACGCACCTGTGGAAAGTGTATTTTCTCCTACACCTGTCACCCTTTCAACCAATTTTCTCCCTACAGCTATCTCATATCCTCCCCCCTTCATGTGTCTCTCTCTTGTTGCATCTGTCTTTCTCCGAGGCTGACAGCTGTGTTGTCAGTCACTCTTCTTTTTAATGTGCTGAATGAGAGGTTTGGAAGGAAGCATGACAGGAGTGTGGATCAATGTTTCCATTTTCAGACTGGGGTCAGGGCCAGATCCCACCTTCTCCTGTTCGCTTCGCACCGACGCTCCGCAGGGTCTCTTATATAAAAGCCAGTGGGTGTGTTTGTGTGTGTTTATAGGACAAAGAAAGATGACATCTCTCTTGCTCAGTGTGTGCAAGAAATTGAGTGAAGCTCTTGTCAACCTGTCTGATGGGTCTGCACAAAGGCAGATGATCCCTCTGTTGAGGTCTAATCAAACTTAAGTGACTTCAGTGCAAAATGAAAATGATGGATCATTACTGGATGTGCTGACCTTTGTACATGTTATCATTGGCAGTGTTAATGATGGCAAACTTGGATTGAAAGGTTATTCTTCTCTCTGTACTGTAAATGGCTCGCGCTAACACGTACACATAGGTGCTCTTATTGAGAGCTATTTTACATTGTATTGATAAATGAAAAAATGTGGGAGGTTAATAACCTATGTGTAGTTGGTACTTAGGGATTATATGATGCTGGTGTGACCAGGCCTTAAGTCAACTGTTTCTTTATTTTCTTACATTTTTCCAATTTCATCTCCTCCCAAAGGTTAAGATAATTGGACCAAATCCAGTCCTGTCACACAGATTTTCAGATATCCAAGGTATTTCTCCTACTAACAGTTGTTACGGATAAACATACATTTTTCGCCAATAAAAACATATATTTTTGAGCGTTATATCAGACATCTGGAACTACCTGGGAGGTTTTTTGTGTTTTTTTAGGTCCCGCTTGGCTGCCTAGGAGTGTTTTTCTGTCACTTTGGGATTTGTGTTATTAGTTGAGAAGAAGGGAAGTGCACAGTTTTCACTTTTATCATGGGTGACAACTTGAAACGTGTACAGTTTACATAGAAATGTAATGAATGCTATCAATATCCTGGGGAAAAATAACAATAATGACACAAGAAGTTTGACTTATTGACAGTTTATATCACCACAATTGCATATCACACACTTTACTGAAGAAAAGCAGTAATTTTAGTGCTTATTTTCAGAAATAACAAAGCTGGCCCCAGAAATGAACAATCTGCCATTTTGAAGAATTTTAACAACATGCCAAAATAAATACTCTGCACATCTTGCGCCACAATGTCCTGTGTGTACTCATTATAATGATGCATTCTCATCAAGGGAATCTTTTCCATAAGGCTTCTCAACGGCACTTCTTCTTGGATTGATCTCTTGTTCCAAAATTCCTGTTTGTCTCCAACAGTATTTCAAAGGCAAAACCTGATTCTCCTTGCAGATGACCACATTTTTTGCAAACTTCCTGGTGCAGTGGTCAGTAAAATGATCACTTAGTTTGTGCAGGCTGTTATTCACAGTATGTATGCAGGGAGCTGGAGAAGTGCAAATTGAACACTGCAGACTGCTGAGAAAGGAAAGAGTGCTTTTACACCCACTGCTGATCCAAAATCACCTCATTTCTTCTTTGGGTGTACTTAAGCTTATCCGCATGCACATATTTTCTCTCTGTACGTGTCCATTTAGTACACGCATCTGATAATGTATATCCGTTTGCAAATCTGTACAAAACCATGTGTTACATTTATCACCTGCCAAAACGTGTGCTAGTGTAGCTCACGCTTTAACCACCAGAATGGAACATCAACATCTCCCTGTGAGACTGGACACCATGGCAGAAAAGTAAAGAGTTATTATGCAAATCCCTTAAATTGAATGTCTTTGTTTTGGGGAAGAGAGAGAACAAGAGAGTGATCATTCTTTTGAAGAGATGAAAAGCAGAATTCAAATGTATCTGTCAAGATACAGACAATGCGGGAGACTTTTACCATTATTTTCTTTTAGGGAAGCAATACCTTCTTTGTATTCCAAGGGTTTATGTGTGTGTTGAATATGGCTTGTGTGCATACCTTTGTGCGTGAGAATCAAGCACATCATTTCCATAATGGCACATTGAGGTCCTTGCAGGTGCATGTGTCTATGTGTCCATAATGACCCCCTTACATTATAGTTACACGTTATCATATTTGAAGGGGGAAATTGACCCCATGCAGGTGTCTGTATCGTTGACCGCAGACTGTTTAGAGACTTGTTGATGATGATTGCAGGTAATCTGCCTACGTGGAGCAACATGGTGCCAGCTTCGCAAGTTTAATTATATTGTATGGGAACAGACTGAGAGAGAGAGTGGAAAGAGAGGGAACAAAGAGCTGTTGAAAGAGATTATTTATAGCTAATTGCTGACTGTTGATGAGTGGCTGGTACTCAAGTAGAGAGGCTGTGATTGAAGGATAAGTGCTTGACTCTCAAGAAGAGAAATGATGGTTAGTTTGTTGTTGACTTGTATCAACTGATCATACCATAAATGTGTTTTTCTTTATATTTCAAGACCATAAATATATTACTTGCTTGGTAAGAATAATTCTGTAGGCGTTGTTAGTCCTTTTTTGGGCCGGACCCACTTTACATTTTACTTCTCAATAAAGTGGTTAAAAGCACTGGTTTGTAAAATACCTTTACCTGCTTTTTTGTGAGGATATTGCTACCATCTAGTTTTGTTAGCTAAATATGGAAGGTGGACTGCTACTTGGAGAGGTCCCAGTTCACCTCCTAGGCCCTGCTGTGGTGCCCTTGAGCAAGGCACCGGACACCTCCAATCCCCCCTCCCCATTGCTCCCCGGGCGCTGCACGATAGCTGCCCACTGCTCCTAGTACTAGGATGGGTTAAATGCAGAGGACTAATTTCACTGTGTGTGCTCTGCTGTGTGCATGCATGTGACAAATAAAGAGGGTTTCATCCTCCGATTCTATCTATGAAGCTAAAACCATTTAGCCTAGCTTAGCATTAAGACTGAAAACACAGGGAGTAAGCTTAAACGGAAGTGGAAAGAAAACTATACAATTTGTTAAGGGTTATTTAAGCGCGCCAGGCTAACTACTGTTTCCAGGCTTTGGGCTAAGCTAAGCTAACCTAGCCGGTAAATTACTCCAGCTATATTATTACTGAACAGACAAGGCCTATCAAGATATCAGATTTTACTACAAACAGATTCACAATAACCAAATTAATTAAAAACAACAACAACAATATTAGCTACAGTAAAGCTGTGGAAAAGAGAAAGCAATTGGCATCATTAAAAGGATGATCTACACAATGGTATCATGTTTGTCCTGCTGATATATTTAATAGTAACTTGATGAGGTCAGTGTTACCCCTAAGTAACGGAAACCGGCTAACTGCTAAACTGGAAATAGCTTATCTTTTAATTTGGCTTTAGTGGGATCTTTGCAGTATTAAGTATTCAACAGTTACTTATTGATTTTCTTTGGTCTTTGTGTCCCACAGGTACTACAGCGCCACCATCCTGCAGATGTCGGGAGTTCGAGACGACAGGCTGGCGATCTGGCTGGCTGGTCTCGCCACTCTCACTAACTTCCTGTTTACCCTGCTGGGAGTGTGGCTGGTGGAGAGGGTGGGGCGCAGGAAGCTCACCTTGGGCAGTATTATAGGTAATTCCCTCAATCGTGCCCACATTAGGTGACAAGTGATGTCTGCCAGTCATGTTTGCATGTAACATCTGTATTGTTTTTCCCACAGGTACATGTTTGAGTTTGAGTCTGCTGGCCATTGGTTTTCTGATGTCGGCCCAGAACAGTCCTCCTGTCACCTTCCACTCATTGGACCCATCTATGGCCAACTCTACCTGCTCCAAGTACCAGTGAGTATATACCCACTTTGGCTCCAAGCTAAATCCACTCAGCTACAGTATTACTGGAAAACGGCTCTGCTGTTAAAAACAAATTGAAATTGATTAGTTAAAGCCTGAAATTACTCCCACTGCCACTTGCCTCTCCAGATGTGTAAAGGAAACATTAGCTTAACAATTTTCAGACATGAAAACAATTCAATATGCAGGCGTCCAATGAGGATTGACTAGCACACGTTACAAAATTAGATAATTTTAGGAATGTGTGTGTCATTTAAAGATTATTCTCTCCACCAGCTCTTCACTCGAGGTAATATAAAGTGTGATTTTCAGATTATGCACAGGTCTAGATAGAAACAGAGAGCTATGGCAAGACCGCTGTTCACCCCAGAGCACTTCTGGTCTTTGCAAAAGCACTCAATGATTTTCAGGGTCACAACATCAATCCAGAGAGCAGGAGAGCACACTCAGTGGTGGAGTGCTTCAGAGGATGAAACCCTTCACAAAGGATATTTGCTGTTAATGTATTGCAAGTTTGGACACATATATTAATGCACATTTTTGAGGGTATGGTTTGTGGCTGGCTAAGACATGTGCCAACTTGGAAGATCAGTTCATAACACAGATCTGTTTACAAGATGAGATAAGGGTCAATATGCTCTCAATATTATTTATCACAAATTAGTCTGTGTCCTCTAACTAGTTTAAAAGAGTAAGTATTGTAAGTTAAAATAAACTCTATATATTCTTCTCCCGATGCTTGGATCAGCTACAATTCACTTCATTGTTGTCATTAGCAACAAAAGGCAAACATAAACAGCACAGAGAGAGTGTTTTTCGTGTAAGCCAGAAATCAGATGCCTCCGTGTCCCAATTTACTCTCACTTACACGGACACAAGATGAAACTCGTGTGTAACGACGGCCTTTCATCACAACAACAAACAACGCCTAATGGACTCGCTGTCCGGCACCCACACGCTGTAACACACACAGACACGGAGGTAATTTGAAGAGATGAGTGCTTTTACCACACTGTAGTGGCTTCATTGAGTTCACTTTAGTCCACATGAGCCCACACATGCCCTCGCTGACCACGGCTGCATCCAGGCAGAGCCACCTCTCATTGTGGATCAGACACCTCATTTAAGGATGTATTCAAAAGATGTTTCCAGTGGGGTTTGACTATAGCTTGCTAGCCTGGAATGACACCAACATTTGGACATTTGACCTTTAAATAAATAAGTCTAAATTCTCAATGCTTTCTTGGTTTACTCTTGCTATTTCTATCAATTTAATCTTTAGTTTTGCACAGCACATGCAGTTAATAGGTACATCTTAGGCAAATTCAAACGTATTTGTCCCAGATGAGGACAAGATATTTAGTTTATGCTCATTTTGAAACCCCTTTTTTCGGCTGGTTTAATGCTTTAAAATAAAAAAAGATAACCTTGTGAAAACTGACGAATACACTTGTGATATTTTGCTTCAAGATAAAAGCTAAATCCAGCTATAAATCATCACAAGGTAATGCTACATGTAGACGTAGAAGACATAAAAATGAGGAAGCATTGTCCTTTTTTTATATTGAAGAGCTTAATCTTCCCAAATCTAATATAAAGCTGCTTTAGTACCATCTTGTACAGGGCAGCTTTCCTTTGTGCTGAAAAACAGTGCTTAATAAATCCATTTTAGCCAAGGGGAAAACCATATGCCTTCATTCAATTATAAAAGACTAATATTATACACATTTTCAAATTGCATCCTTTAAATCTAAGCTGAGTTGCTGCATGTCTCTCCTCACCTTCCCTCTCTATTTACTTCTGCTTCCCTCCGGTACTAATACAGGGTATTATTTTCATGTGGTTGACCTCAGTGAGAAATAAGAGCAAGGTGCCCTGCACACAGGGAGGCTGCAGCCTGTAAAAATAGACCTGTGAAACACACATTTCATGCACTTCCATTAGCATCGCAACAACAAACTGTAAGAAAAACATTGTGTTCCCTCGTGAAAACGGTGTTTGCTTCTTACATGTGGATTGCTCTTCACATAACAGACTAGCAGAGGGATAAGACGGGGTAAAGAAGTAATGATAGTGAATCCCTCAGCATTTTGCTCTTCATGAAGATTCATCACTTCCTGCAGTCCTTTTTTAATCTCATTTATGTAATGAACCAAAGTCTCAATTAAAGTGGTTGACGCCGTTTTCTATAACACCACTTTGTGAAGTAGAACAGACCGATAACTGTTTTTCAGTTGGAGTGCAACTCAATACTGAGAAAATATGGAGTCATTGATTGACCGTGTTCAAGGTAATTAAAGGTAGCGTGTTTGGCTTCCAGGCTCTGTGAGCCATGCATGCTGGACCCTGGATGTGGTTTCTGTTACCGTGAGAACGTCTCAGCGCTCCTCACCTCCTCCTGTGTGCCAGTCAATAAGGCCTCTACGGAGCACGCAGCATGGGGCAGGTGAGTCACAGGATGCTGAGAAAGGGGTGTGTGCGTGTTTGAAGATGATGCAAATTATTTATATATATAAAGTTTTGGTTGAATGTGAAATACTAAGTGTGTCTTCCTTTTCCAGATGCTCCAACTCCAGCCTGATGAGAGATCAGACTTACTGGGCCTACAACTACTGCCCCACCTCCTACTCCTGGCTGGTGTTACTGGGTCTGATGTGCTACCTTGCTGCTTTCGCGCCAGGTAATGTTGTCAGGCACCATTTAAAAAAAGCTTCAGACGTCAATCAAAAAACTCAATAAGGGAAACTAGTGCTAAAATGCTAACTCATTTCCAGGTTGCGGACTGCACCACTCAATAGCCCAGTTGTGTAGCTACTAAACTTTCCACTGAGCCTTACCCTAACCCTGTAAATGTGTCTCTCTTTCAGGGATGGGCCCAATGCCATGGACCATCAACTCAGAGATCTACCCTCTGTGGGCGAGGAGCACAGGGAACGCCTGCGCAGCCGGGGTGAACTGGACCTTCAACATCCTGGTGTCCCTCACCTTCCTGCACCTGGCTCAGTACTTCACATACTTTGGTCAGTTGCTTGCATGCAATATTGTTAACAAGCCATTTACATGAGCTCATGTAACTTCCATCATACTCAACAGTCCTGTCAGGAACAATTACCTCCAGCCATGAACGCCGTCAGTCCTCATCCTTATTATGCAAACCTCTCAGCAGATGTTGTGTAACACCCATACATACCTCCTCCTCAAAAGCAGCATGGCGGTGACCCCGCTGATTGATGCCCCGATGTGTTCCCAACCTTTTTCTTCGACCATACCTCCTCAGTCAACGTGGCTCAACAGCAGGTTCCTCCTCCGACAGGGAGGAACTGACCTTTCGTGGAGCTGGAGATCGATCCATCAGGCATGATTGTGTAGGCATCCTGAGATGCAGCGGGTTAACAAACGATTTGATTTGTTAATAAAGAATTGTGAACCGTTTCAAAGCTGAGAAACATAATGCCTTTTCCTTTGAAACGATATTTAGCATGAAGCCCTATTCAAAATGTCATTCTGCTTTGACAAGGGGAAATAGAAATAACAGCGCTCAGGAAATGTCATTAACCTCTGTCACTGTGTCTCTGTGAATACTTTGATTTTGACATGTATGGAGAATCGTTTAGGAAACAACAGCATATTTAAGCATTTTCATTTATGGGCTCACACATCTCAATATATTGTGGGCCTTCCAATGGTAGCCGCCCCACACGGTCAGCTCCAGTGTTTATTCTTCTGTGGTTGAGTAAAAGCATGTCTTTAGAAAACTGGACAGTGTGTTCCTTTTGTCTGTGAATGACGGTGAGTTATTTCATTTTCGTCTTCCCAGGAGCATTCTTCCTCTACTCCAGCATGGCTTTGCTGGGTTTCTTCTTCATCTATGGCTGCCTGCCGGAGACCAAAGCCAGGCGTCTGGAGGAGATCGAAGCGCTGTTCGAAAACCAGCTCTGTTCCTGCGGCGCCTCGGATTCAGACGAGGGACGACAGGTGGAATACATCCGAGTCAAAGGTTCAAACTACCATCTATCGGACAACGACGCATCTGACGTGGATTAGCGAGAGTTAGGATGTTTCTTTAGCTTTGTTAATTTCTAAAACATGCAAAGTGTAATGTAATATTTGACTGTTTTTGTGTGTGTGAGCTGAGGAGCCACTGGTTACCCCTCAATATGAGGTGAAGAATCACAGTTTCAATGAGAAAAACGAGGGTGAACTGACACAAAATCCGAAGTCAAACCCACAAATATCTGAATTACCTAAAGTTTAAACACTGCCTTTTTCCGCACATAACTAGAACAGGAAACATGACACTGCATTTACAAAATAAAAGGGACACTTCCTCTCTTATGAAGTCCTCCAAAAAGAGGCTGCAGCTCAGTATCGTAAGATTTTGTACATTCGTTCACTAAATGTCATTTATGATTAATGTACGTACAGTATACAACACGACACAGCAATCCTACAGCATTATGTCAGTTTCCGTTGAGAATCCATTTTAAAAAGTTCCAGTAAACGTGGTCTTAGAAACTTTTGTTGACATGACAGCAGTTGTGACCTATTGTAGATCTATAGTACCATTATGCCTTTCTATATGAAACACATCTCAGTTACATGTTGTGTTAGCTTGTAGCATAGCACACTTATGTCAGCTCCTCATCTGATGATAGTCTGTGCTTTGAGTATTTTTTTATAAAAAAAGCAAACACCAGAGATGTACAGTATATATTGTCAGTTGGTGCCTAAACAAAACCACTCACCAATCTAGTAGCACTGAAAAGAATACAAATTCTGTTGCTATAGTTAATATTTATTATTTTGTATTACTTTAGCATAGGCTATGCTAATTTAAGGTTTCAGGCTGGCAATCCTGTTGCTTCCCTGACTCTCAAAATTGCAGTTTTTAACATAATATGACTATGACTCCATGTTATAAACCTAAGTGTTATCATTAATGTCCAGCAGAGGAAGTGGTAGACTTTATGTTTGAGACTTTAGGTGTATTCATCTTTTTTTATTTGTGCTAAACATGATAATATTAGTGCCTGTGTATTGTGGAGGTCCCTGGACATCCAAACCCCTGAAGTGGATGTAATATTTCAAGACATGGTAAATATTATTTTCTATTTGTATTTATTTGACGTGTACATATTTGCATTTCAGCTGTGATGAAGTGTTTTGTAATCATTTCTGTTTTATGGTCTTTTTGTCTTCCTCCATAGCCTAATGTACAAATAGCAGAGCATATCATGTACGTGGTACTCGTGTCAAAAGTCGAGGCTTTAGCGTAACTTGCAAATGTTGCTTTGTAGAAAAGTGTCAAATTGTGTGAGGTTACACCTTGTTAGTCAAATACACGTAGGTTTCTGTGTAGCAGCAGTTTAAACATAGACTACAGAGTGAGTTTGTGTAACAAATAAGCTAAGTGCGCTGTGACTAATATACAGGTGAAGGACAGTACATCTTTTTTGACGCGGCAGTCCAAACCCATCATGAATTGATAAGATATAATACCTCTTTTTAATAAACTTTTCAAATATGAAGCTGGTTATCAAATATCAAAGTTGAATGTTAATTATTTTTAGTATTGTCATATTAACAAATGGAAAGCGTTCATCAGTTTAAAAGGAATTAAAATGGCTTAAGAAAATGATGTGAAAGTACTGTTTTATTTAGATGATGTGTGCAGGATGAGTCGTCTTAAAACCACACGGGCTAGTTTTGTACTGAAAGTATTATTAGTAGTAAAACACACACATGAAGCTCCACATTTTGTGTAATTAAACTTGTGTTAAACAAATATTTAGCGTGGTTGTTTCTGCTGTTGACATCCAGTTGTGTTACCTCTCCTCTTCCGCGGTGGGGAGATTTAATGTGTTCTTCTGGTGAAATCTTTGCAGTTTTTTTCTATGTGAACCAACTATGTGTGTTTCTACCATTTACGAGGGACTACAAAAATACCAATTAAAAAAAAAACAAAGTGCTGTATAGTATATTTGATTATTGTTCAAGCTGTACATGTTTTGCTAGAGTTTATATTCTATAAAAGATGAATATCTTCATGAAACACTGGAATATGTATAAGGGGACAGAAATAAACGTATGAATCAGAGTAACGCCTTGGGGCTTTATTTCACAATGTGTCTCAGAACAAACACTTTGAATACGCTTAAATAAAACGGTTAAAGCTTTAGAAAAAATGCACAGAACAGGCATTTTCTCTTTCTGCTTTCATGCATCTACTTGACTTCCTTCCTCTGTTTGAGCAGGAGCAGTATGCCAGCTATTTCTTGAAGAGTCTCTGCTTCTTCTGAGAGTCTGTTAGCCCTGGTGGCAGATGTGACCTCCTCCCTCGCTTCATTAGAGAGGTCCTTAACCAGCCGGCCATTTTCCTGTCGCTCTCCCTCATCCCTGCCCTTTCCTGAATCACAAACAAGAGGAAGAAATCGTTAATTAATGGAATTTAAAGATTTTTTTTATATAAATCAAAATTGTGACATATTCGCATTGTACCTCTGACATCTGTCACGCTGGGAGCATCTAGAAAATGTTTTTTGGGTCTCTTTTGGATCACTTTCCCATCGATAATGTTTATAATGCTGCTGTCTGAGAGGGAACCAGCCTTGAATGTCTTCTTAAGCCAGGGCGTGAGCTTGTCTCCACTTGTAGCCTTGCCTGTTGGAGGAGTGTGTGTGCTCTCTGCGGCAGCATCGGTCTGCCTCCCTGTGGGTGGATGCTGCACTGACACAACAACAGGTGGCAAGTTAAACTCAGTGGTTGCTCTGTCTTCAACAACGCTGCACTGAATCTCAGCGTCACATGTCTCAGCAGCAGTTTGAGTTCCTGCCTCTCGCGTTTCATTGGCTATTTTCTGGCATTTGCACGTCTGGGCGCACTGAGCTTGAGGAGAAAGAACGGGGAAAGACATGTTTTCTATAACTTTCTGTGTATCTCTAAAGTTTTCGGGTTTCAGGAGCGGGGTGAGGGGGCTGGGCTTTATGTGCTTTTGTTTGGGATTCCCCTGTGAGCCCGGGTTTGGGTTTAGGTTGTCTGCACAACAGGCTGGGACCAAATATGAAGAGGAAGCCTGGAGATACGGCTGACAGCATTCTTCCTCCTAAGATACAATTAGAAAGAGAAACACATTATCCCCGGGTTGACCCAGTGTATCATGGGAAAAGCAATTAATCAGTGGCACTCTTGGCTAGATCTAAAGTAATAGAATTTACTTGTCAGATAATAAAACAAAACACAATAATTAAGAATGAACTACCGTGGCTTTACAAGGTTTGGATATTAGAGGTAATCATTTCTTCACACTGCATTTTGGAACTGAAAAATATTTAAAGGAGCCCTATTATGCATTTTCTCAGGTTTCATAATTCTGTTTTGTGCCTCTATTGTTCCATACTTCAATGTTCAAAAAGTGCTTTATTTTTCTCATACTGCCTGTGCTGCAGCAACTCTTTGGTGATTGGTCAACAGATTAGAGATGTCCCGCCCCTAAGCCGATCGTGATCATGTGTTGGAGCTATGGCCATGAGCCTAAAGGAGGGGAGAATACCCCAAAAAAGCATAATAGGGCCCTTTTAATTAAGTTTTTTCATTGCAAGTTTGCTGTATGTTTGCATGGTTTTCTTATTCTTATTCAGCTCAGTTATATATTTTAACATGTTCAAACACATCTTAATGCAATATATAACTCTTAATATTGTATAAAGTACATTTATTCTGAGGTGAATTGCAAGTCCCACCACACCAGCAAGATGTAAAAAATGTCTCCAATTGTAACTTCACTTACATCATCTGAGTCTGAACTGAGGTAACCTCTCCTACAAGAGTAACTTGGCGAGTATTCGCAGCCATTCATGAAGACATTGTTGTGTTCAAGACATGCTGCAGGAGTGGGAAAAAAAATCTTTTCAATATATTGTCTTCTCTCCAGCATATACACAAAAAACGGGGGGCTTAATTGGAGATGCTTAAGACACTTACAAAAGTTCATGTCAGTGTAGTTGGAGAGCTGTGAATGAAACAGAATTAACATGTAAAGTGCATCTGCCTACACTGTGCACAGTTCCCATCTATCCCTCTATCTGGATGAAATGATACACCTGATACAGCTGATGATGCAGAATCTGTTTACATGTTCTTAATTGTCTAGCATTTTTTTTATTGTTTAAATTATTTTTAATTCGTGTCGGTTCCACAGGATGCAGTTCAAGACTCTGCCATGTGGTGGCGATAACGGGCTGACTAAACACACTCACATGTAGGAGGTCGCGGTCCTCCACTTCCATACACTCAGCGTCAGGGACGGTTCTGAAAGTGAAGGATACAATCACAACGTAAAAACAAAGTATGTGACATATGAATAATAAAAGGTGTTTCTTATGTTATATATTGGAACACGTACTGTGAGGATTCGGCAGGTATTTCATCTTTCAGATAAATCTTTGATGGACCTCCCTCAAAATGAGAAGCTGGGATGAAATGTAACCAACAAGAAAGTAATTGTCACTTCTTTTATCCTCACCTTTATTATGGTGCATTTTAATTTAACCATGGTTTTGAACTTAGTTTTGCTTCATCTAATTGAATATTTTGGCCTACTTTTAGATATCTGCCCTTTTTCCTGTTAGGACAAAGATTTCTGATTCTGATTGCATAAAAGTTTTAAGCAGTGTTCACCTTCTCCTTCACATTCTTCTGTACTGAAGCCTCTGAAGACATCTGCCTCAAACTGCTGCTCAGTTTCTGATTGGTTGAGAGTGAAGTCCAACACGGCCTCCTCGTCTCTGGTTGGTTGAGGGAGAAGGAGACTTTGCATCTTGCTTGTTCCCTCGCCTCTGTGTTACTGTAATAACACACATGGGAATTGAGTGCTACTACATGACCGGGTTGATTCAGAATTTGAAATACTCTTGTCAACTTCTACAGTTCTCACTCTGGCTCTTGACTTCTAAACAGGACTTGTGCTGCTGTGGGGGTCTTCAGCTGGTAGAGAGGGGGCTTTGATCCACGGGACCAGGGGATACTGTCTGCCATTCCTCTGGGCTGGGAGAAAGGCTGAAACTAGCAAAATAAACTGGATATTATAGCATCATGTCAGCATATCATACGTGTGGAGTTAGATGAGTACATGCCTATGTAATAAATGCAACTGTAAGCATGACCTAATGTGAGGACATTAATGTGAAACATACATTCAAATAATAATATTTTCTCTTCCTTACCTTGGTCTGCTTCAGCCCTGAGGTGTCCCAGGGTGGGGGGGAGCAGTGGGGAAGCTGTGTCTGGCTTCTCTGCTGGAGGTTCTTCTGCAGGGGGAATAAACCTTAGCAGACAGTTTGATTAGACCTAAGTGGACTGATATGCACAGTTAACAATGTGTCAATTAATTCATTAAAAGATTGTTCTATAAGATAATGTGCAACACTACCTTGGCCGGAAGAAGCTGAGGAGGTGGAGAAGGGGCTTAGAGGGTTGGTGATGGGTGGATGGTAGTCAGACACACTGTTGTCGGAGAAAGCTGACTCCAGCACTGGTGACAACTGGGGAACAGAAGAAAGAAAACTTTTTAGGGTCCAATTGTTTGTTCCTCTTCAGATCGTTTTCCGAAAATCCATCCATCCATCATCTGTCATCAGTCTTTCTAGAGTCAACATTTGACCTTACCTGCAGGTTTTTGGATTGTAGGAGAAAACCAATACGAATGCCGAGAAAAACAAGTCCACACTGAGGGGTTTCTGCTGTTTGGCGACTATGCGACCTAAGCCCCTTTTCTAACGCTAAAAAAGTGCAACATGAATAGCTGGAGAGTGACTAACCTTCCGACACTTGAAGCCTTGTGGAATAACATGCTTCCTTTTCCTCATTCCATGATCACTAGATATTGACACCAAATATAAACAATGAATGTTGATAACAACTGACTGTATACAGACTTTTAATTCATACGCCATATGAATTCTATTCTATATTGATAGCGGTGATCGTAAATAAATGAAATGTGAGCAGGCCTACCTGTACTGAGGTTGGCCCTCAACAAGACTCAGCTGTGAAGGAGAGCAAGGGCTCATTGGGAGAACCAGGGGCTCATTTCTCTTATGCTTGGATCCTCCTTTATAGCTGCCAAGAACTGCCACCTTAGGAGGATCTGAAAAACACATTATCAATCTACATCCTTTTCCATACACGACTGACGAACAAAGGCATTGGTACATAGATATAACTGTAGTCATACTGTATAGACATACACAAGCCATATATTTGCAGAAGGGTTATTTGGTTTTTAATTATTTGGAAGGGACGTATACTGCATTTCACAACTTACCCTTTACTAATACAGTGTGTTACAATGTCTGGTGGTTTTCAGACACTAAATAGGTTTGATGTGAACACTATAAGAGAGGATGGGGTTACACTTCATCATTTTCTCTTGAACTTGTGTTGTTTTTTTCCCTTTTAGCTTCTTTAGTTTGAGTTTTGGTAACTGTAATTATTTACTTATAATGCATCCGTCTGTAATAGCTACTTCTCACCTTTAATGTCTTTCTTAGCAGCAATCTGGTTGACGATAAACAAGGTCACCAGGTCCATGCTGCCAGAACTAGTGCCTTTAGGAGATGCTGGTAAAGCCATTCCCAAGTTTTTCAACTTCAGTTGCATTTTCCTCCTTTCAAAAAACTCCTGAGGAAAAGAGCAATCCCAGAACACTTAGGTAGACTTAGTCACAGTTTAAAACCGTTATATAGTAAAGTCATTGAAGCTCCTATTGAGCTGTCTCCAGTGTTGGAAGAAGTACTCAGATCCTTTAGCTTAATGTACTTCGAGTATCAAAAGTAAAAGTACTTGTGGTGCAGAATGGATATCCTTTTACATACATGTGAGCATTTTGTCAATGTGGACAAAATGTAGATGCATGAAGCACTGTAGAGAATAGTAGTACAGTTCTGCATTATGTCATATCTATAATGTATTTTTTATACAAAGTAACTAGTAAAAGTGACTGTTAAAATGCATGTAGTGGAGTAAAAAGTACAATATTTTACTTTGAAATGTAAAGGAGTAGAAGTATAAAGTTGCATCAAATGGAAATACTTGAATAAAATACAAATATGTCAAAAAAAAAGTAGTTCAGTATAATACTTGAGTACATCTAGTTAGTTACTTTCCACCACTGGCTGTCTCACCCTCTGCTTTTTTGCGTCATCCTTCAAAACAAACCTGTTCCTGTAAGTAGAGTCGTTACAGCGTTAGCGTTACCTAGCCAACGTTTACATTAGCAGGTACATTCATAGTATTATCCTGAACATTATCCCCTCTCTTACCTTGAACCACCGACCCAATTCATTTTCAACGGCAGTAACTTTCACAAAACCTCCAGTGAAACAACAGACTGAGTACTAATGCCAGTGTAAAAGTACAGTGGTAACATTAGCTAGCTTAATGTTTGTTGCTAGGTAGACATGTTACGTTCGAGTAATTAAGTAAGCAGAGTTGCACGAGGAACAACAACTATACTGTCACGCGCCACTTAAAACATGAGTATAAAAAGGTGTAATAATGCGTTGACCACTTTTGGGAAAGTTGTCAGTGGTGTATTTTGCCTCCAACGTTATATTTGTCTGGATAATAATAATGCCTGTCCCATGACATTGTTTACCCTAAAACAAGGATACCGCCATACAGTAGAAACAGTAGAGACTACTTTGTTACGTCCAGTGACGCAACCAATCGTCTTCTGCCGCTGGGGGCGCGAACAATAAAAAAGCAACTGCAAACGAGTAGGGCGGAAATGAGGAGCGTCAAGTCGCTGAATAAAACTACAGTTTTTCAGGAAGTTACGCAAATGTACGTTAAAAGCCAGGCAGTTGAATCAGTGTTGTATGACATTGTACTGCAAGGGAAGTTGACCTTCAGCTTTTATTTTGACAACTAGAAACCGGAAGTACAATGCAGTGTGTCCTGCTTGCTTCACATTTGTACAACAAGAGCAGGATGTAGCGGTACATGAATCGGGTTCGCTTTACATCAATCCTACCACCAGAAGACCTTCTCTCTATTCATGTCGACGCGGTGAGTCGAATTTTGGGGGATGGGTGTTGCAAGGATCGTAAGAACAGACGACTAACGTTAGAAAAATGTCCAACATCCTCGATGCGGCGTCCAAAATAAAGTGGGACCGTACGGCTGCGGCGAAGAAAGCCGTGTTTCTTGCAGCAGCTGCTTACGGTGTCAAAACACTGTACCCCATCATCTGCAGGCAGCTCAGCAAAAACAAAGAAAACAGGAATAATCGCCGGGGTTCAAAGGCGGAAAACGGTGCTACTTGTTTGGAAAAAACACTGGTATGTACTGCGGGGCAGAAGAAGTCATCCCCTGGAGTAAATGCGGTTTTTTTCAGGCAGATCCTCGAACTTGGTAAAATCCTCTTCCCAAAGCTTGTGTCAAAAGAGCTCGCTTTGCTCTCCTTGCACTCGGTGGCGTTGATATCCAGGACGTTTTTGTCTATTTACGTGGCCAGCTTGGACGGGAAGATTGTTAAAACGATAGTGGAGAAGGAACCCAGGAGCTTCATTTACCAGCTGATGAAATGGCTCCTCATTGCCATCCCGGCCACGTTCGTCAACAGCGCTATCCGGTTCCTGGAGTGCAAACTGGCTCTGGCCTTCCGCACCCGGCTGGTGAACCATGCATACCGGACCTACTTCACCGATCAGACCTACTACAGAGTCAGCAACATGGACGGAAGGCTCGCCAACCCGGACCAGTCTCTCACAGAGGACGTCATGATGTTTTCTCAATCCGTGGCTCACCTCTATTCTAACCTCACCAAGCCAATCCTGGACGTGGTGCTGACTTCCTACACCCTGATTCAGACAGCGAGATCCAGGGGGGCCAACGCCAGTGGGCCGACCCTGCTGGCCGGCCTGGTGGTCTTTATCACGGCTAAGGTCCTCCGGGCCTGCTCCCCCAAATTTGGCAAACTGGTGGCCGAGGAGGCTCACAGGAAAGGCTACCTGCGCTATGTGCACTCCAGGATCATTGCAAATGCGGAGGAGATCGCTTTCTACAGGGGACACAAGGTATACATGGCTGGACCTGTAGAATAAAGTTTGCATTTGTTGTGGCAGGCTTGCAGCAACATTACATACAAAAAAATGGGTGGTAATTGCATTGTACATAGTACATCCATTAACCCATTAATAAATCATTTATAGACCATGGGTTAGTATCACATATGGTCTAAATGTCCATCATAGTTAGTCTGCAAGTGTATCAGACTTTATTTACCCTCTATCTTTGGCCGTTCTACAAGTATTGTCCACTTGCATAAGATAAGAGATTATATTGATAGCCAAAATCAAGTAACAAAGTTCATAAAGGGACATGTAAATCAGTCCTATTATTATCTTTACACAAGCATGCTAGCCAAGACTACAATCAATACAAGTTCAGTCTAAGATAAACTGAAAGGTCCTGCAATATTTCATTACAGAAATGCAGGGAGTGATTTAAATATTGTAAGATTTTGTCCTCTGCAGGTGGAGATGCGTCAGCTGCAGAAGTGCTACCGAGCTCTGGCGGACCAGATGAACCTGATCCTGTCTAAACGTCTGTGGTACATCATGATCGAGCAGTTCCTCATGAAGTATGTGTGGAGCGCCTGTGGGCTCGTCATGGTGGCCGTGCCGATCATAACGGCCACCGGCTTCGCTGATAACAGTAAGGATGCCATAACCTGCCCCAAACCAAACAGAGGGAAATTAAAATGTTTGTCCAGTACCTGCTTTGTAGTGCCACTATTTTACTCTTTGGTGCAAACACATTTTCCATTAGCACCTCCAAACCAAGAGCTACGGCTTCTTCCTCAAGAGGGCTGATTAGCATGTGTGAGAACAGAAGCCCACCTCCCCGATGACATTTCATTTGAGTCAAAATAAAGCTACAACTGAGTCCCTTTGTGTGCCCATGAGCACTACTGCCTTGTTGTGGTGTCAACGCTGATTTAAATGACAAATTTCCATGGCACCGCAATGCTCGTAGGTGCATTGTGAGAGTATCCAGAGAGGGCAAAATTGGAAGTTGATCTGTTTTGTTGCTCATTTAAAGATATATCTATTGTTTCTTACATCAAATGTCTCACACCTTGTCTTTTGTCCTTCTTTAGAAACAGCAGACGGACGCACACACGTGATGGTGAGCGAGAGGACAGAGGCCTTCACCACCGCTCGTAACCTCTTAGCCTCAGGGGCTGACGCCATCGAGAGGATCATGTCATCCTACAAAGAGGTGAGGACGCCTTATGCTGATGTTAACGAGGCTCTGCTGGAGTGCACTGTCTTTGTTCTTTTAGTTAATTCAATGAGGGCTTTCTCCTCTTCTATTAAAAGATGTTCCCCTCTTGTCACTTGAAAATAAAGCTTCCATGTTCCTCCTGTAAATTCCAATACAAAAGTCCTATACATGACACATATAGGGTATGAGGTCATTAATAAAAGCCATGATAAGCCCTGCCCCGTGCAGCCAAGACAGGTGCAAAATCTTTTTTGCCGTTTGGCTTTTCAACCCTCGTTTGAATGTAGCTGTTGTAAAAATCCCAAAAATATGTTGAACCTTTCTTTAGTTACTTTAATTTGAGCGTTTGCAGCTTCAGTTTTATCTCTTTGTGAATGAAAGATCTTTGAGTTGAAGGCTTTAGATCAGACAAAACAAGGCATTTGAAGGCCTCACCTGCAGCTCTGGGGAATTGTGACAATATTCCTTTTGACCTTTAATAGGCCATGCGATAATTCAATTAAATCATTTTCAGATTAAACAACAATCAACCAGTTGCTGCCCTTTATTGTGTTTTTGCACATCAAGTCACATATTCCTCTCACTACTGTAATTTGTGTGACATTATATGCCAGGAGCGAGGACATTATTTGTATATGATCATTTTTCCGGCTACAGTTTGAGCATGGGTGGTTGGGTCACTGCACTGGCCCAGGTTTAAATGGACAAGTGGTCGAACAGATGTATGGACAGTGAGTGGATGAATGCACAGATTGACATACTGTTTATCCATATCCCTACTTTCCACTTGTGAAGCTCACCATGCAAGCACAGGAATGTATTTAAAGTCTGACTGAAAAAAAGTAAAGCGTATAAAAGGCCTCATTTACAAAATCACTGATCTCTTACTGCATTTTAATCCGGAATAAAAGCAAGGCCCATTCATGCATTCTCTCCCCGGCTGCATTCTGAGGTCTATAAGAGGATTTGATTGCACTTGATGGTGAAGCCGTCTGCTGTTACTGCTTTTGCTCATATGCACTCATTTCCATAATAACACATAGTGTGTAGTATTTGTGTAAGGTACCGATGGAACTTACATTTCTGTCTTGACTTGAGGAGAGGAGGAATCAGAACTCTGTTTAATATGCTAGTGACTGCTTCCTCAAGCATGAGTCACTTTTCTCAAAAACTTTCTACCACTTCACTCCCACGAGAATGTGCAGGGCCAGACAACACACAACCACATTTTGCAAGTACACATAAGGCTCAAACTGCAGTGAAATCTTAGAAAACATCCGGAGCAGATTGCAAGGGAATCATTTGAATTCAGTAATGTGCAAACCTGTGGAACGGGGGGGATTGTCACGGCTGTCACTTCTTTGGACATTTCTTGCTTAAAGCACATCGCTGGAGGATACAAGTTTTAGCATGCATACAGCACACAGTGTCACATGTGCAGCAGCAAGCCCCTGCACGCAAGGCCTGGAGCTGGGCATGTGCAAAAACAGGCAGCAGGCCAGTGATGGTGCACGTTTCTTTAGCTGTGTTTCCGTGTCACACCTCCAAACGTTGACTATTGACAGTTGTGTGTGTGTGTATGTGTGTGTGTGTGTGTGTGTGTCAGACGGGCCTATGACATGTACCGACGTATCCCAGTATGTTAATCATCTTGTGTACTCAGATTTGCTTTTCCTATTTCATTCTTTGAAAGCGTGTTCTATCCCAATCTGGAAGTAAGCTTGACCAAATAGCTTCAGTTGTTTTCGTTTTGCTTTTTACAGCATAGTTGTTGTTGTCAACAAAGGAGTGCAAAGTGGGTCTCATAGTCCAATATTTATCTAGAGACTTTGTGTAATTCCTCCATTAAAGCTTTGCACAACACTTATGCTACAGAAGCCACTCTCCACTTTTTATATCCACTAATTCCTCAAGACTGCCATCCTCATGTCTCTGTAGGTCAGCCAGCAGTTTGGCATGCATGTGTGTGTGTGTGCATGTGTGTGTGTCAACTGTCCAGAGCTCCTTCCTTCTCCTGGGGCTTAGCCTAGCTGTGAATAATCCTCCATCTGTTGATCTTTCAGCCCGCACTTCTGCATTCATTTCTCACTTTCCCTCGCAGCATGTGTTCTGACTCTTTTCAGACACGTGGGGGAGGACAGCTTTTATATGCATTGGTCTGATTTATCATGGCTCTACTTGTGTATGCAGAAGAACCACAGCAGAATACACCTGTTCACTACCTGAATTTAGCCACTTTTTGAGCCCATAGACTAAAATGCTGTTGTCATTTTGGGGCATTTTAAATAGTTTGGTAGTTTTATGGCTCATATTTAACTCACTAACTCCAATTGGTGGAGCAAGTGGAGCTTGGATGTGGGGCTAGGTTCTGCAACATTGCTGATTTTTGATGATAGTTTTGGTCTCTGCAGAAGGTGCGTTATTTTGAGTGATATCAAGGATGGATCCAAATAGTTTCAAAGTGAGCTGTTTAATATTTCTCTTACTAAATTCAGTATTTGCACAATGGTTAAGTGAGGTAATGACAGCGCACAAGACACAGAAGTGATGGGGATGGTGTTTGCAATTGTAAATCAGACAGCAATCTCTACAAATAAAAAAACAAAACTGCATGTTTACAATCTTTACACATATATTTTTTTAGATCAGACAACACCTTTTAGCTTCCTCACGGCAAAATTGACACTTGAATGAATGAAATCCTCATTTCTATTCTAATCTGTAACCTCTCTTTGGTTTCCTTTTTCTTTGAGCCAGTCACATCTCTAAAGCTTCTCATGGTATCTTGATTCCCAGAATTGGTGGTTGTTGTTTAATATAATCAAGCTGTGTCAACAGCCTGCATTGTCTAGCTGCAGGGTGCAACACCAGAGCCAAAGAAAGAGGCTGATTTTTCTCTTGTTTTCTCATTTCAAAACACTCTCTGTTTAACACTTTCCCTTTCGTACCTTAATGCTTTTTGTTTAATCTCGGTTTACATCAATTTGTGCTGTACAGATAGAATCGGAGGATGAAACCCTCTTTATTAGTCACATACATGCACACAGCAGAGCACACACAGTGAAATTGGTCCTCTGCATTTAACCCATCCTAGTACTAGGAGCGCCCGGGGAGCAATGGGGAGGGGGGATTGGAGGTGTCCGGTGCCTTGCTCAAGGGCACCACAGCAGGGCCTAGGAGGTGAACTGGGACCTCTCCAAGTAGCAGTCCACTTTCCATATTTCAAGTCTGTTCGGGGGACTTGAACCGGCAACCCTACGATTCACAGTCCAAGCCCCTACTGACTGAGCCGCTGCTGGACAGATCATTACATCTCTCTTTATTCATCTTGCATTTGTAACATTTAGCTTACTGTTTATACCTGTTTGATCTTTCTTGTTGCTAACTTTTTTGACCATTTATTCATAATTTTAACTTACAGTAAATCATTTGTGAATTATTTTTGCTCACTAGTTCTACAATGTATGATTCCTTTACGCTAACGTAAAAAAAGAAACCATTTAGCTTTTCACCACTTTAAGCTAACTATTTCAGCCATATTTGAGCAAATTAGCTGTTACTTCAAGCTAAGTCTAACCATTGATCTTATCATTTTAGCTACTTCAACAGTTTTCAATCAAGTTTAGCTAAATATTCTAAATTAGCTTGCCATTTTGACTATATATTTATTAGTTTTAGCTAACCGCTCTGTCTTCACAACCCTAACATGTGATGAGATAACATGTGGGTATATAATCTAATCACATTATATGAACTGTGTTTCTAAGTATATTAACTCTCAGAATTCTTACTGCTAAGAATCAGCTTGAACACACACACACACAAATAGCCACACGCCCAGTTTCATCAGCACATGGCCTTGACCTTGCTCCGAATCTGATCTTGTCTTGGGTCACGCTAACCCAACACTCCTCTCTCTACCCCGTAACGACCTTTGACCCTTGTGTGTTTGTTTGGACAGGTCACGGAGCTGGCAGGCTACACTGCACGGGTCCACAACATGTTCGAGGTGTTTGAGGACGTCCAGAGGGGGGTTTACAAGCGCTCCTCTCTATCTGCCACGACAGGAGCCGAGAAGAAAAGCAAGCCTGAGCTGCACATAGACGGACCTCTGGAGATAAAAGGTTAGCCTCTTCTGCTGTACACACGCTTCATGGAAATGAACTAAAACAGAGACACCACACACAATCACACACACACTTAGATACTGTTGCTATGTTGGGCAAACCTTTACCAGCACTGCAGTCTGGAGGATGGGGTGAGCTAGTGGCTTTGGTTGGTTGGTCACATTGCATTGTGTGAACTTAAATAACCCCGACTCACATTATCAGTCATCATTTTAACTTCCAACTTTTATTATTAGCCCTTCTCCACACAATCTTATTTGGATATAGTAAGTTACTCATAGTGAAATGTAGCAAAAGATACATTTCTGTCCAGATTTTTTACAATTAACCAAATCTGTATCCGGGTCAATGTGCATAAGCTCGATAAATTCCTGGTCAAAGGTTGGAATCCTTGCATAAATACCCTTTGGAAATACCCATTTGACCCCAGAATGAATCTCCTGAAAGAGAACACAGTTAAGCTAAGAGATAAGAGGGATTTCTTTTATTTTTAACCCATAATTCCTCCTATAAACTGTATAATCCCTCAGTCTAGCCTCACTTTCTGCTCTACTTCACTCATTCTTTGTTTCTCTCTTTGGCTCTCTGGTTTTTCTTTTCAGGCGAAGTGATAGATGTGGACAACGGCATCGTGTGTGAAAATGTCCCAATTATTACGCCCAATGGGGACGTAGTAGTGTCTTGCCTGAACGTCAAGGTGAGACAGCTCCCCATCATTTAATCTCCCGTCAAGCACCTAACTCCTCTTAATACGTCCCGTTAATGGTGTATACATGGCACTTATGTTCTCTTATCCATACTCTGCCATCACACTAACTAATGGTTGTTTTTTTTTAGTAAAGAAAACGCATACATCCTTGGCTAGCTTTTAAACTTATTTAAAAAGAAAATGAAAGCATCTCCTGTTGGAGTATTTATTTAAAATAGCAGCTGGTGTATCAGACCCCAGTCAGGACTGCACTGATCTAGTTTTGAAAGCTCAGGTCAATAAACCTGCTGACATTGAGCTGGTACCTAGGAGGAAAATCTGTTGACACTTTATTTTACGATGCTTTTTCATAAAAACTTGGCTTTTTTAAATGTATTTTTTATATAATATGTTTATAAGAAAACAGGAAACAATTTGCTGCTCTTTCTTTGCTGACATTTCAGATCTTCTGTGTATAATGATATGGAGGTAAATCCTGTCTTTAAAAGGTCAACACCCACTTTCCATCTCTCTAGGCCTGTTACATCTTAATTATACTGATGTTAACTCATTTTAAGTGGGATTAAAATGTTTGCTCTCAATCTCAGGTGGAGGACGGCATGCACCTCTTGATCACAGGGCCTAACGGCTGCGGGAAGAGCTCTTTGTTCAGGATCCTCAGCGGCTTGTGGCCTGTCTATGGCGGCCGCTTACACAAACCCTCTCCTCAACACATGTTCTACATCCCTCAGAGGTATACACGCAAAAGCACACCGTTTTTTTAATAACCCTCAGCTGCTGTACCAAAACAATCAGCGAGCCCTACCTGTAATCTAATCCAGTGTAACGAGATATGTTTGTGTGTGTGTGGTTTACAAAGAGAAACCAGAACTCTGGTCACAGTAAAATATTAACCACCCAGACGAGGCTTGAAATACCTTTTAATATTTTATACATAAGGTGAGGCGCTCATCTAAAATAATCCAACACCCAAATACAATAGATCCAACATGATTCTCCTTAGAGGCTTGTTGCTAAGTGCCGTTTTGTTCACAAACCAATTTTTTTTTTGGATCCCTAAATGAAATGAGAGGTTAGCAAAGCAACAGTCAGTGGTTAAGGTGTGTGTGTGTGTGTGTGTGTGTGTGTGTGTGTGTGTGTGTGTGTGTGTGTGTGTGTGTGTGTGTGTGTGTGTGTGTGTGTGTGTGTGTGTGTGTGTGTGTGTGTGTGTGTGTGTGTGTGTGTGTGTGTGTGTGTGTGTGTGTGTGTGTGTGTGTGTGTGTGTGTGTGTGTGTGTGTGTGTGTGTGTGTGTGTGTGTGTGTGTGTGTGTGTGTGTGTGTGTGTGTGTGTGTGTGTGTGTGTGTGTGTGTGTGTGTGTTTCACCAGGCCATACATGTCAGTGGGTACACTGAGGGACCAAGTGATCTACCCAGACTCGGTGGAAGACATGGCCTCCAGAGGCTTCGGTGACAAGGACCTGGACATCATCTTGGACATAGTCAACCTAAAACACATCGTCACCAGGGAGGGAGGTAAGACAGTAACACAGGATACTTACTACGGTGTGGATTTGTGTGATTCAAGAGAAAATATGCTGTTGAAAACATTAGAGAAGCACGAAATATAGCTTGGGTAACACTTTCTGAAGAGTTAAAGCGACCTAAAGTAGACAGTACAGATTGTGAATATGGCCAGCAGACAAAATAACTAGAAATGAGACAAAAAAGACCGAATAAACAACATTGACAAAACCGGGCAAATTGACAAAACATCCATCAGACAAGTCAGTACAATAAGTTGAATCCAGTCCAAAGATTTTCCTCTTCTCCTTTCTGTGTTATTGATTCAAGCGTTTCAATTGTACATGTTTGTCAAATGCAGCCTGCACATTTAATCTGCAGAGCCGGTTTGCTGGTTTCCTCAAATCAAACACACAAGTTTATGTAAACCGAGTGTACCAGCAAGAATCTTGATCACGTGCACTCTAGTATTACTGGTATTGGCCAAACTTGAGTGTCTGGTTAATTGGCAGCCACTCTCATCTAAGTGCCCAGCACACAGGCCTTTTGTTGTGAACCACTTACTGTAGAAAGCTCAGAGCTGCTTAATGTGTGAATGACTGCACTGTGGAAACGTTGAGAACGGTCCCGCATCCAAATAAACTCACACATATGCAGTTAGGGATTAGTCTTAAAAGCTGGCACACATGCATTGCTTCAAGGAATTTTCTCTTAAGTCTTTAAAAAATGTTCTGCAGAAAGTTGCGTCACTGTCTCGTGGAACAAATAGACTGGTTAAACCTTTTAAACAAACATCACGCGCTGCTCTATTATTCAAAATGTCTTTGGATAATAACAGTTGTCGGTCAAACCTGTCTGTTTACATTTCAATCATTCAGTGCACGGCTCCAAATATATTTAGCATTGCCTCTTAATGTAACAAAGTACTGCTAAAATACTTCTATTCTATTTATTTCTTCGATTATATTTCCCCTATGTCTATGTTTAGATGACACGTTAGTAGCAGGAGTTCTCAAGCATGTCTTCTTTCACGTTCAGGCTGGGATGCTGAGCTGGACTGGAAAGACGTGTTGTCAGGAGGCGAGAAGCAGAGGATGGGCATGGCTCGCATGTTCTACCACAGGTAAGGAGAAGCAGCATCATTGTTGTCAGCCATTATGCTGAAATCACCATCATGTGACACACCTGGAGCGTTAACCACCAACTGACACAAACATTAAACCTGTTTTAACCAGGCCAGGCTCACAGATGGCACAGTGTAATGGTCAGATCAGACTTTATCATTATCTTTTTTATGGATTGCCATTACATTTGATACGGACACGCCCCACTCTAAAAACTATTTGGATTTACTTTTGTGATTCCCACTTTTGTGATCTAGCGCCAACATCAGGTCAACATTTGAAATTGACATTCCCATTAGCCTCAGCTTGCTAATAAGCGAATGCTAACACGCTAAACTAAAAGCGTGGTAAACCTTATACCTGGTAATCATTTGCATGCTAGCAATCAGAGCATATTGCCGTTTTGACAGTAGCATTTAGGTCGTAGCTAGCATGTCAGTCATTCCTTAATTTATTTTAAGTTTAATATTTAAGCCTATTTCCTTTGGCTATACCTTCAAACGCTCAGATAAACCCTTGGTCATCTGACAGTCAGTGTTGGCACGTCTGTACCTGGGTAAGAGTGGGCTTTCTGCAGCATCACATTTCCTGTATAATCCTGGTGTTTATCATCCAAGTGTATAACCTTTTTATGTTCAAAACCTTTTGCAGATGATCTTATTCATTAGTTAATCACTGTCTGTAAAGCAATAATTAACACACCTTTCCCTGTGTCTATCAGGCCCAAATATGCACTGCTGGATGAGTGCACCAGCGCTGTGAGCATTGACGTGGAGGGAAAGATTTTTCAGACTGCTAAGGACTCCGGCATCTCTCTGCTCTCCATCACACACAGACCATCCCTGTGGTAAGACACATCTCACACAGAGTTTCTAGGGTAATGAATAAAACAGAAATTAAATTGCCTCCAAAAATGAAATGGAAAGTAACTCTTTGTGAAATCTAACTTGTTTTTGAAGTTGTGAATTCCTTTTACACACCAAATTCAGAAATGTGACACATCTCTGCCAAATTGAAATACTTCCCCTCCGCCTCTAGGAAGTTCCACACCCACCTGCTGCAGTTTGACGGGGAGGGAGGATGGCGTTTCGAGCAACTGGACACGGCGACGCGCCTCTCCCTCACCGAGGAGAAACAGCGACTGGAGACTCAGCTGGCCGGCATTCCCGAGATGCAGCATCGCCTCAACGAGCTCTGCAAGATCCTGGGAGACGACTCTGTCCTCAAAACATCCGAGGAGTGAGAAAGAGAAAGAGAGGGAGGGAAGGGGGGAAGAGGCCCAGAGGGGGAACGAATAAAGAGGGTAGAAGAAGAGGAGGAGTGGGGGAGGAGGAGAAGAAAAGGCTATGAAAGAATGATTTGTTAATTATTTCCAGGCTTTCTTTTTGTTTTCTTTTGCTTATTTAGATTTGTTTCTTTAGCTCCGAGCCTCTCCCTTGTACCATAAGCAGGAGAGCTCTTAATCCCAGTCCTTTCAGCTTTTCTTTTCTCCCCTCTCGTCTTTTAATCTCTCTTTTGCCCCGCTTCATGCCGAGAAGTTGAGGCGTGGAAGTGGATTCAGTATTATCACCCCTTCTCACACACATCGACTGCATACTGGGTTGTAGATTTTAAACGTTCGGTTTTGTTTTGTAGCACTTTACTCTGCTTCTAGAGGGCTGTTTCCGTTTGTCGAAAAAGGTGATAGCTGCGTTTTCGCTGGAAAACTTTTGAATCTATCGAGAACCACTTAATAATATCCAAAGCAGTATTCCACGCCCAGTATACCGGGTCGTGCAGGATCGTCATTTGTTATAATTTAGAAGTAGATTTGAGCTTTTACTGAACTTAAGGTGACCTCTTGGATTTAAGAGGTCAAAAGAGACTATTTTTCAAAATATCACAATATGCCTTTTGTTTTATTTGGTGTACCTAACCGCTGTACAATCCCTTTTCTTATACCTCATCTTACCCCTTTTTAAGACCCCTTGAACTGCTGATACAGGCTCAGTTGCAGACAACAAAGAAAAAACCCCATCTAGGGTCTATTATTAAAATGATCAGTGATGAAGGTCTGACTCAAAAACTATAGGTGTCTGCTTTATTGAACAAATACAATGAACTAAAAAGGCCTACAAACGAAGAAGAGCAAAGAGCAAGCCTATTTACGCTGGTCTATTGAGTAGTCACATATGGTCTGTTCTTGGATTCACAGGTAGACACTGTGTAAGGGTCAGACACACACAGGCCACCTGTTAAGCTGTCCTCTGTGTTGACACAAAACACCATTGCGTGTCTGACTGTGCCAGATGCATGCTGGGACTCTGCTTAGTCAGCAGTGATATGTGGGTCCTTTCGAGCCTGTTTAGCTGCAAAATAGCATAATGGGCTAACAAAATATGCAAATTTACTTAAAGGAGATTCCATATTAATTTGCTGTTTGATGACGCTATATTGCTGTGCTCCAACTATTACTTCTCAACTTTTTAAAATGGATTATCTTTCAATATCATTGAGTGTGTTTACATGGAGTTGTATGTTTTAGATAATACTTAATATTATGTTGACATATTTGAGGACTTGTTGGGTCCAGGGCTAATATGAACAGCTTAAGTACATGCTTTCACTCATTTAACCTCCATGTTTGTTGACAGAAACTTATCTTGAAGTTGTGAAACTGTGAATTAGTTGTTTGCTACATTACATACATCATTTATTTCTGCTGGATAAGGTATACATTGTGTGCTGTGGTAGTTCTAAGCTGTGGTTGGGGCTGCTTTTACAAATTGTCCCTTTTGTGGTTCAGACCTGTGTCCTGCATAACGAGTCAGCAAAAGTAAATGAGGCTGTTTGTCCTCCCAGATTAGTGAAACACAACAGGGTATCTTTGATGTTTCTGCTATTCATTTATAGACTTTCAGATTTCACCAGAAGCACGGGTTAGAGTTTTTACACATCAAATTGGGCATAGAGCTTAACAGAAATTGAATTACATACTGTATGTGAAGGTACATAGAAAGAAATATTTGGTGAAATCTTAATGTCTTTACCTTGACATTTCTGGTGTTTGGTTAACAGACAATTGACAATCAGTCACATCATCAGTGGTATATGAAGAAGTGCACAGCCCTATTTTAAACTACACTTGGCTTGTGATTGTCTGTAGAAAAATAAGTAAACGATTCATCTTTTAAGGTTCAAAGCTCGAACTGCATTACCTTAGTTATGGAACTAATTATGTAAATTGATACCTATGTTGGCAACTCCCTCATGCCTTTTAGTAGACGGCGCTGGGACTGCAGCCAACATCTTTGCTCCATTCAGATTTTGTACCCTCCCATTTTGAATTTTAGTGTACAGTTCGAAAAAAGGACTTAATACCATTCGGATGCAGCCCTGTTATACTCAGGATTATGGCTGCTAGATTCCAGAAGGACAACATAATGTGGAACCCCACTCCCCCCCAAAAAATGTGATTGGTGAAGAAAAACTAGAAATGCCAATTTATCCCTTTAATATCTAAAGGGGGAAGTCACTGGATTGCCCACTGATTATCTTGTCTGGATGGCAAAGAATAAATAACACTTGCATTTAGTATGGAGAAGAGTGTCATAGGCATAAAGCCGTGGCTACACTGGACGTGCAACTGAAGCGCAGCGCACGTTGCAACAATCGATTCCATTGTAATCAATAAAGGGGCTACACCAGACAAGTGCTCCGCAAGCGCCGCGCAGATTTGCTAAAATAGACCAGTCTTCTACTTATAGTTTTTTGCGCGGGGTGTGGGCGACCCTTTTTACAGAGAAATGGGTCATAACATATGTTTGTATGTTGTTGTTGTTTTTTATTCAACTACCGGTGTACAGGAAATGAATACATGTTCCCTTTCACCGGAGACTCTGATAGACAAGTTGCCATGGAGATATCTGTTGTCGTCAATTCATTAGCCAAATTATTCAGCCTACAGATAAGATAACGACAGACGATCGATGGATGAAACACAAACTCGGTGTTGCAGTTTCATCAAGACAACCAAAGTCTTGTTTTGCCTGTACGTTGCGCTGTACCTGCGCTGCCGGTGTAGCCAGTCAAATGACACATTCCGCAGAACGTGCGCTCCGCGTGCGCTGCGCTTCAGTTGCACGTCGGGTGTAGCCACGGCGTAAGTCTTTTCAACCGGGTTCTGTACTGCTGTTCCTGACCTCAAATCAGTTATCTGCCTGTCAGTCAGACTCTGTTGACAGGAGGCCAGAGAGCCGCTGAATGACACAGAGGCTGCCAAGTCACACTGGCACATGAGGTCAGCTAAAGAGCACACAGTGCCTGACATTTTTAGGCATGAGCTTCTTAAGTTAAAAAGTATGATATAGTACTATTTCAGGATGAGGTAATAAACGATGAGGTGCTGTATCTTAGTATGTTTTTATTTTGCTTCGCTATAGATGCTTTTTTTTGGTCAAAATTGTAGGTATTATTTTTTCTGTGGTTTGAGTTGCTTAATATGGTCTGTTTTGTGCAGCATGTTCTCAAAGGATGACCAATTGTTTAAATTAATATATGGCTAATGTGAGGCTAATTTGACACACAGCAAAACTGAGTCTAGCTAAGGCTACACTCTCAACATTGAAATCACTTGCTCTCTAGTATCCTGTGCACAGGACATGTATTCTTATTTACATCTTTTCTTATTTTTAATGTCTAAATAAGGGGCTATGATCAGAATTCCTATATCATCAATGGGCAGACCGTGACAATTATAAAAATTTAGCAGCTAGCTAGCTAGTGTTACAAGTGTAACATTAAGCTAGCAGCTTAATGTCCGGTTGTTTTTGCTAAAGAAATACATGATGTATAGGACTTCAAAATGAGTTTTAATGTTGCTTCATATCTGTAAAATGTGTAAAAAGGCCACTGCTAGTAAGTTTGTAAAAGCCACTTATAAGGATGTTCACATTTAGCATAACTTTAATGCTAGCTTGTGTCTGCTGCCCTCGAGTGGCCAAACATCGTTATTGCAGGCCAGTAACTTTATTATTTTTCCATGACTGAAGTTGATTCTAGGCCAATTGCAAGGCGGAGTAAAAGTCTACATTGACTTTATATTTTAATATGGCACCTCATCATTTCTTACTGCTTAAGGAAACCAGTTAAGATAGCTTACTGACCACTGATGTTAGGCCTTCAGTGCCATACTACTTTTGACCTAGGCTGTACTGTAATGACATCCTCACTAACAAACTTTGATACTAAAATGTTATCATTTTATCTCCCCATATGTAATTAAGAGATTGAATGTATCTATGATGTTTGATTAATAATCTCTAAAGGTTATGAAGACAATGAATACATGGGTCAGATCATACAAGATTGCTTTGTGTTTGATATATGATGATTTTGTAATTGTATTGATTGTGCATGAAGAATTATTTTATTATTTTAGAACCACATTGAATTGGGATTTACTTTAAATGTGGTTTGTCAACTGGTACAGTGGGAAAGTGCAAATGTTGGTGTATGACAGAATGATGAGAACAAGGGATACAGTTTCTCCAGTCCCGGTTTAACTACACTTTGTAGTTACTGCATAATTACAGTTTTTAATCAAAACCCATATGTAACTATTTTATATTATGAATTCCTGGAACAGTAGCTCAGACTTCCGTTTTTAGGATCTCATTGTGCATGTGTAGGAATCTATATTCTTTAAACTTAGAACCAAGAGAGGTACATCGGCATAAAGGTCATCTGTTCAAAAATCATGTGCAAAGATCACTTTATGTTAAAAGATGAAGATGTATTTTCTTGTAAATAAACCAATACAGTGCAACCTCGAAAGAATGTGCCCTGTGTGTTTGTTCACTATCACTTTCTAGAATATAAAGGTAACCATTTCAAGATTTAAACTATCAAAATATCATCATAATACAATAATAATCTTAATTTTAGTCAAATTAAGACCTTAAATCATATACCTAGATATCTTAAAACAATCTTCCTAAAGTCATAAAAATTCTACTACATTTGTATTGATTTAATCTGTAATTTTCCATTTCATATTTATGTATTCATTTTCCTAACATTAACAAGTATTACACTGCTGCATACACATTTCAACTGTGAGTTTGTGAAGCCATCTGCTGGTGAAGAAGGCACACTACTTAAAGGTTCAATATTGCACTGACTCCCATACTGCAGTAATGCAAGGTGACCACAAGATGGCAGCATGGCCCAGGAGCCATGTTCCTTCATTACAAATCCTGATTTGCATACACCTCAGTGTGTCTTGTCATTTGAATTGGAAATATCAACAGGAAAATCAAATACCACTCAAACATTGTAATGTATTGTAGTTTTTGCTAGATTTGTATGGCTCAAAATTATAATCTATGGTCTTAGACTGGACACATTGTATTGGAATATGCTGCATACTGTGCATCAGATATCCGTTATAAATAGGCTGAGGAAGTTTGATAGTGCATATACTGTAAACAGCAGCTCTATGGCTCTCACATAAGCAGGCAAAGAGTGGAAAAAAAAGATACTTAAATATAATATTGAATTGCAAATAGATAGCACAGAAGTGACAAGAAGTGTGCTTCATAATGTTATACATGGGGTGCATACAAAAAGTATGATTGAAATCCTTATTCATGAATGCATATTATAAATGCAGTTGTATAAATGATCATTTTTAGTATAATAGTTGTTTTTATTATTATCAGACTTTTCTCCCTTGAGTCGCAGGTTAGGTTGTCCCCTCTCCTGATTGGTAGAGCTCAAGAGGAGGGGGTGGAGTCTGGTGACGTCCTCAGTCTCGAGAGTCACACGCCAAGTGGATCCCAGCTCTTCTCCACACACACACATGCGCCTCTCTCTGCAGCTTAATGACGATGCTTCTGAAGAGGTGACGACCGCCGGACCCCGAAACACATTCCCCCGGCAATGGCAAACAAATAAACCTGGCCTGAATCAGCTGCTGCATCTCCGAAAACATGGCGAGGAGAAGGCGGTGAGAGCTCAAGAAAGAAGCTTTCCTTGGACGGAGGCGAGCCCACGTCGCTCCCTTGTCTCGTAAGAGGATAAAGAGAAAGGGAAAGCGAGCTATTTAAAGGGCGGACTGGTTGGACTACCCACCGGCCACACCATGAGCGGAGGGCCGGATGAGAGCTCGGTGCGCGTCGCCCTGAGGTAAGGATGCAGACCCTCCTCTCTCCAAAGATGCTCACACCTGCTACAACAATGCACATGCTATTCCTGCTTCTATTGCTGCTCCACCCTCCAGTATTGAGTACCTATTCAGTTCAGACACTCCACTCTAGCTGTCCCTCTCTAGTGCATCCATATTCATTATTTTTTATCCCCAAGTGTATCCAAAACAATACACATTACAGCCTAAATGTGCTTAATTTTGAAGCTACATGTCCTTATTTCAGTGCCAGGAGCTGCACTTTAATGCTCATTGCTTGGACACATATAAACCAGGAGCCTATGATTACATGAGCCTCTTTTGTTAATACCTGTCCGTACTGCATGCTATGGATTTATGAATGAATAACTCAGCTCATGGGATAAGGCCAAAGGAAAGCCTGTAACTCTCCAGTGTGTTGTCCTGTCTGCAGGAGACACACTGTATCCTCTATCAGTTTTCTAAAGAGAGGATACAATGCGTTTGGTACATACACATGTATTTTATTGGCTTGTTTACAACAGGGACAGTCTACAGTAAATGAATTGCACTATGTAGCACAACGCTCATTCCCATCTGTTGTCCCTTGGTTCCTATACACTATAAAATAATGTCTACAAACATGAATAAATACAACTGTAAGACAGATTTTCCTGGTAGCGACTGCAATTATGCTATTCTTATTACCTGCGCATTCTTCTTTTGATTAAGTAAAATGTCAGAAAATACAAAAAAAGTGAATCCCTGTTTCCCTAAGTCCAAGGTGAAGTCCTTTGAATGTCTTGTTCTTCAGTCCCAGACTCAAAGATATTCTTTTTTATGATGTATTACAGAGTAAAGCAGGACATCTTAACATTTTAAAGGCTGAAAATAGCATTTTTGGGGGCCATTTTTGCAAGAAAACTTTAACGATTAATCAATTATCATATAATCGATAAGTCGAGTATTGGTTTTCCTTAGAAGCCTTGTTAGACCTTAATGACAACATGACCAACAGCCTTTTTCTGACATCAGCTCGAAGCGACTAAAAGGATTACACTCTTATATTTAGGGATAGCATTTCAATGTCTTTGTACGTAAATGAGCATGAGTGTTATGTAAGAGTGTCCTATTTCAGCACAATCTGTCAGAATAAATAGTTTTAGAGCAGGGGGAGCTAAACAGTGTGGTATCTTTAAAACAAGTTGACTACGTAGTGTGTTTTTTGTTGAGTTGCGGTAAAGTTACAAGGCTGACCTTTGGCCAATCCATGCTGCCGCTAACACAGCAGACAGACGGAGATAGTCCCCGTCTGTCTGGACACTGCTTATATCAGCGTTGTGTGTGTGGAACAGTAAGACGTCAGACATCAATGATAGGGGGGGCAGCTCAAGTAGGGGGCAGGTGCTTTTCTGTGGCGGAAAGACAATCTGAAAAAATGTCATGTGAACTGGATCAGTGGACGCAAGAGGACAAAAGCTTGCTGCTATCATGTTTCTCTTCCCTCTCTCTCTGCCTCGCTTGTAATTGTGCATTCAGACTTTGACCCAGAACTGTTTACTGTGCCAACTCAGTTTAAAATTATCATGGATAATAAACAATAGACGCTGTCAGGATATCCTGTCATGCACTCAGGAATATTATAAACAGGATTTTATTTGTCTGGCATCCTTAATAGTTCAATATGGTATTAAAGTTGCAGGCTTAAATAGCTGTAGAACACAGATAATACATAGCCACACACACACACACACACACACACACACACACACACACACACACACACACACACACACACACACACACACACACACACATGGTAGCAGAAAGGTGTGTGTCTCTGAATGGAAACTACCTGCTTTTGTATTTTCTTAGAAAGCTCATTCATTATTCACAGAGCTCTGTTGTCTTGTTTGCTGGTTGGGTTTCCACCTTTAGTCCTATTCATGGTCAGTGGAGCAGCATTGGTTTGTTCTTTCATATATCTGTCCTTCTTTCTTCTATTATTCTATTCACTCATTCATTTGGTGGGAACATTTGTACTTAGTTAGAGTTATGTATTGACCATCATACCTGCAGACATTGTGTTCCTTTGTTTTGGAAAGTATTGTATGACGAGGATTGAGGAAACGTTGGTTTTGAGGGGATCATTTAAGATTAGGCAGGTAAAATGACTTGAGTTTCTCGCGTCAATGTGAAAAAATACCTGAGTCAGGTAGACAGTCAGCTGTTCAGAGCCTATTCTGAAGTCAGCTGTGCCACCTGAAAGTGCCTTGTCACTAATCTGTTATTTGACAAACACACACACACACACACACACACACACACACACACACACACACACACACACACACACACACACACACACACACACACACACACACACACACGGTGATTCACTTCCTGTCACAGAGGCTCAGTTGACCTTACCTGCAAGCTAACACAACTCCTTAATCTTGCTGTTTGCTCTGTGCTTTATTTACATGAATGAGTTGTAGACATTTTTCGCAACGCCCTGATGAAAAAAGGCCTTTTTTGGGGCAAAATTAAACTTTGAATGGCTAAAAAAACTGTTAAACTTCAAGCTCATTGTTTTTGTTTAGTGTCTCCACTCTTATTTAAGAAAAAACTGTTGAACCGATGCTTCTATAACTGCTCAGCACTAAATGACAGACAGTTAGCGGTTAGCTTGTGAACATTTTGCAGTATAAGCTAAAGAGCCATACATTTCCATCAGAAGTTGGTGGAGACCAAAACAAAGCTAAAAGGAGAGTAAGTCAAACCTAAGCACACAACTACAAATGAACAATAATGTTTTCTACTGGATGTGCATCCCTTTGCACTTTAATAATTCATCAATGTTGTGTGTGTATAGACTGGCTTTCTTAAATTTAGCTCTTAGTTTAGCTTTAATGTAGTTACTCGAGAAACTAGAATAAACAGACAAAGATGCTTATTCAACACCATTGGAAATCCCTGTGAAAGCAAATCTGAAGAAATAAACACTGTAACAACAGCAGTCTGATAAAAAGGGACTTTATTTTGTTATGTCTGAACACAATCTTTAACGATCGTGTATCTTTAGATGACAGCTTAATTGTTTTTCACTTTATAGTCCCTTGAAGTCACACCTTTTCATCTGCTACTAAATACCTGACTTCTTCTCTTTGAACATCAGACCGCAGCTCCGTGTGGGTATTTTGAGTTCTATTAATCACCGTGGCAACATTCTAATTATTTCGAGCTTGTGGTGAACCTGAACTCTCAATCAGAGGCTTTGACTGAAGGCCTCTCCCCGCTCTGTAATAGTTTAGTTAGCTCTCTGTGTGTGTAAGTGTGTGTAAGTGTGTGTGTGTGTGTGTGTGTGTGTGTGTGTGTGTGTGTGTGTGTGTGTGTGTGTGTGTGTGTGTGTGTGTGTGTGTGTGTGTGTGTGTGTGTGTGTGTGTGTGTGTGTGTGTGTGTGTGTGTTTGCAGTAATCAGCTAGAAGGTTGCCAACCAGTACCTGTCTCAGCCTGCGCCGCTAATGCTGTCTGTTAGCGAGCTCCTAATCCCCCGTACCACCTATAGTCCAGGGTGATGAAATGCTGCTTATATCTTCCTGGGGTCTGGAGCCTGAACAGAGGGAAAGTGTTTTGTCAGAGTCATTTTGATTTATAACTTTGAAGATGATGTAATTTGAAAGTGTATTTGCTCTCGATGGATGTGCAGTGAGACTAGTTAAACATTTCAATGTGTGTGTGCTGTGCTGCTATGTCCGGTTTTGAAGATCATCACGCCTGACAGCATGCAGATGGGTCACTTCAGTGTTATTGGATGATTCAGCAAACACAGACACACACATACACACAGAGTTAGTGTGTGTTTACTGGGTTATTCCCTGTGTGAATGTGTCCCAGATCTCTTTCCCTACATCTGTCTGTTAGCATATGTTTGCCGTGTCCCATATTCCATGAAAAAAAACATACAGGAAGCTAATGATTTATCCAAGAAGGAAGTCATGTTACAGACTTTGTGAAGGAGCCACTCAAGTGACTTATTGGTATATCCATGCACTTGCTTTAATAATTAAGAGCCTACAGCCAGAATTAGCCAACAGAGAAGAATCAGGTTTCTTGTTGTTAAACTTGAAGAAGAAGAAAAGCTCTTCCTCTTTGTTTTTGAAAATGGAAAGGTCATTTTTAATCCTGCTTATACTGGTTGTTAACGCTTCCCTGTGCGACAGAGCATGCTGCTGGTTAGTAAATCTTGGGGGTAGACCAAACAACTTTACTCTATTGCTAATATCCTTGTTGCCCATCTTTCATTGGCTCCTCTCAGGTGTCCGTCAGACCCTAGCCCCACCTTCTTGACCTTTGTGGATTATGTTTGAGGGCAAAGGCTGTACGCCGGCTGCTACGATACAAAAGCATTGTGTGTGTGTGTGCTCGTTTGTGTGCGTGCATGCATGAACCTGTTTGTCCGTCCAGGCATATTCGTGATAAATATTCATGAACCCACTCAAGTGAACTGAGACACAAAGCAAAGCATGCTGCTAAACAATCTGCCAGCTGCTGTCATGTCATATTGCAGTTACAGAGATACTCAATAACTTCTGTCTAACTAGGCAGAGATTAATTCAATATGGATTTATTATATTACAGCTGCGAATCCTGCAGCTGTATTTTAAAAATCCTACTTTCCGTACCATAAGGGAATGCAAAACATGTTTACGATGATTATTATCAGCTAGTTTCCTCTGCTTTCGCCTGGTATTTATCTAATGTCCCATCTGTGCCATGAGTAGGAACATTTCAATTAGTGTGTGTGTGTGTGTGTGTGTGTGTGTGTGTGTGTGTGTGTGTGTTGTGTGTGTGTGTGTTATCCTCATACGCCCTCTTTGACAGACACCATCCCCTGCCACCATTCACCTCCTCTCTCCTCCCCGCCCAGCAACCTTTGACCCAGGAAACAGTCAGGAAGAGCTGTGATCAGTGACCCATTCACAATCCCCCCCCCCTACCCTGGCAGCCTGTTTTAGCTGTCAGCACGGCAACCTCGGTACCATTCAAAGTTTCGGGGTGTGCAGTGAAGCCCCTGTGAATGGACACCAGTCAGTCAGCCATCTAAACAACGAGAGAAATAGAGGGAGGCCCGGGGTTTATACACTGAGTCAGCAGAATTGCTTTGTTTTGTTTCCCACTCTGTTGACCTTTCTACATTATTCCTGGCTTCATTCCCACATTTTCTGTGTCACATCAATGCCTAGCTGTTATTACAATGAATTCTGAAGGAAACTACAGATTCAAGGTCTTTGTCATTCGTGTTTCTCACTTCCTGTCAACTGGTGTGAGGTTTCTCGCCATCCCGACAATAGCAAGGAAGTGTCTATGTAAGAAAATCAATGGAAATTCACTGTTAGAGCAACATTACAAATACATATTGGTCGGCCAAAATAATCATAGGCAGTGCATCAGAGTTGAGGAGGGGTTAACTAAAGTGTCCCGCAATTTTCTTGTAATAATGTCTATCAACCTCTCCACATCTTTCTTCAAGAGTATGTCTCGGATGTCACAAGCTGTCATCCCCGCAAACCTGATACATCCTTCATCATGATGCACAATCCTGTACAATTCTGGGCAGAGTGGTCTGTATTCAGCCTCTCACAGGCGGAACTTGTTAGAGCTTGTTTAACAGAAGTACACTGAAGAGAGTGATACGATGAATTGGCTCTTGATGTCGAGACCAGCTGCTCGACAATGGATATACTGTCCCGTGGAGCTAAAATAGTAGTCACTCATTGTGGATGTGCCATACTTCACTGTCTATAAGGTCCACTCTCTTTCATCTACATCACTCTGTGTGTCCTCATTCATCTTCTTGCTCTGGGGGGCCATTAGACGTCAGTCATCAGATGAATACAAACAAACCAAGTGCACCTGCTGACCAATGTCTTATAAAAGGGGTGTGTGTGTGTGTGTGTGTGTGTGTGTGTGTGTGTGTGTGTGTGTGTGTGTGTGTGTGTGTGTGTGTGTGTGTGTGTGTGTGTGTGTGTGTGTGTGTGTGTGTGTGTGTGTGTGTGTGTGTGTGTGTGTGTGTGTGTGTGTGTGTGTGTGTGTGTGTGTGTGTGTGTGTGCGCTGTTATATAAGTTATGATGGCGTACCTGAAGGCGTTCTTGCAGTGGTACGGTCATGTGTCCTGCTTTCAAAGAGTGAAGCTTTTCACTGTTTACACTTCAACAGAGGCCTTTGACTAAATGAAGGATTGGGCCGTGTGTGTGTGTGTGTGAATGTTTGTAAGTGTGTGTAAGAAAGAGGCAGAGTAGAGCTGTCTGTGCATGCATCGAAAGCCTCATCTAAAATGTGTCCCATATTTGACATGTTTATTATTGCAAGATTAAAAATTTAGCAGAGATGAAGACAGGAAATATTTTCACTGAGATGCAAACAGACGGGTGTTGCTACTGTGCTGTGTGTGTGTGTGTGTGTGTGTGTGTGTGTGTGTGTGTGTGTGTGTGTGTGTGTGTGTGTGTGTGTGTGTGTGTGTGTGTGTGTGTGTGTGTGTGTGTGTGTGTGTGTGTGTGTGTGTGTGTGTGTGTGTGTGTGTGTGTGTGTGCGTGCGTGTCTTCAAAGGACTACAGTCCACTCGTATCTTCATCAAAACACTCAAAGACATTCTTCAGCTGCTCAGCCTCAGTTGTTATTGAAACTTTTTATGGGGCTGCAAATGTATACTTAGAAAGCATCGCTTGTTTTTTTTCTACATTTTGACACTTTTATTCGAAATTAAGAGCCAAATAAATGTCATTCATACCTAGGCCAAGGAGGTTTTGACACAGTTTGTCAGTTTGATTATGCGAAAACTACTTGCCTGATTTATTTATGCAAATTTTGCAAGTTTGTAGCTTTGGCCAAGTAAGAACACATCACATTTTGGAGAGTATTCAAATCGCAGGATGTATATATTTAACATTATCATGGAAACATTCTTGGTGCAGGTCTGTGCTCTCATAAGACAGTCTTTATTTTTTTTATTATGCAAAGAAAACAAGGTTCCTCACCAAGCAGATGAAGAGAAGTGTGATAGAGATGGATTTTGGAATTTTGTAACTTCTATGTACATGTCTTTGCCTAAGTTTGCTGGCTCTAGATTAGTCTTGCAGTCTGTCTAAACCGATCCTAAATCTCAACATCAGGCAAATATCGATGTATTTGTTCCTCGATTTGAACCCCACAACCTTAATTCTAGAAGATATATATCTTAAAGAATATCTTAATAGATTCTGCTAGTGGCAACAAAATCATTGTTTAATTACACATTTATTAGAAAGAACTTGAGCCTTTATAAACCAGGTCATGTGTGGTGAGAAGAGTTACAGTTTTATGAAACAGACTTGTTTTTGAATGAGAAAGAATAATACAAGATGATGTGACTGCATGATGAGGTCAGGTGATGAGTCAGTGTGCTGGTAGCAGTGTGAAATGGGCATAGACAGTTGTTGTCTGCTGCCTTGTGGGCTCAGATGTTCCTTTCTGTTCCTGCTGAGTCACCCTTAGCTGCCTGTGTTGCTGCACCTGAAGCTTTTTGAGGTGAACATCAACACTAAACCAAAAATTAGATTACAGAGGATTAGACTTTGGTAGGTAGGAATGAAACGCAGGGCTTTGTTGACAGTGATTATTCGGAGTGATCGGCTGCCTCCCTAGGGATTGGTTTGATTGGCTGATTGTCAGTACTGATGTCAGCATGTGATTCGATTGGCTATGTATCCGGGGGGATGAGGTCAGCAGCATGGTGCTGATGGACTGACTCATCTCCTTATTCTTACCAGCATCCCCTTATTTCCTGTTTGCTGGTCATTCCTGTTCGTCAGCAGACGGGTAATGCTGATGACGTTGACTTTATTTATAATTATTTTATCCCTCGCGTCCTATTGCCAGAATCTGAGATGGTCATCAAAATAGAGGGAGTTTTTCTGCATGGTTGTGTGTATGCAGCGTATGCTCTCGCCTCTGAAAATGAAGGCAAAAGGAGTTTAATGTCTAGGGTTTCTAGGTTTTTGCATGCCTGTGTGTGCCTGACGAGCCTCTCTTTCTCAGGCTGTCACTGTAATCGCAGTAATGGGACTGAGAGCAGGAGCCTAACATGATCTGTCACATAAGGAGGAGGCTCACAAAGCCCCTCTTTGTATGTGTGGATTGAATCGGTTTATGTGTATATGGACTATAATGTATGTGTGTTTGCACCCCCTTTCATCTCGAAGAAACTTTCTGAACTGCAGCAATCTAAACTCCTCACATCAAACTATGCTAGCTGGAGGCATTGTTTACTGAAGTCTACTTAATAGCAGTTTATATGCACCTGCTTGTTCTCTTGTTGTGCGTTACGCATGGGTTACACTGAATTCCATAATGCTAATTGTTTGTCGCTTTGGATAAAACTAAAAATGATATCATGGTCACCTTAGGTCACACTTAAGGCATTTCCTCTTCAACAGGGGAGCATTACATATTTAGAATTGTATTTCCTTAAATTCTGAACTATTTAATTATTTTCCCGTGCTTTATCTAGCGCGCTAGCATAAACAGCAAGCTAACAGAGTTAGCAGTTTTTTAAATACATTACTAAGCAACTTTGGTCATAAGCTAACTAGCTATCTGATGACTAGCATTAACATTTAGTTCAATATGGAGCGTAAACATGTTCCCTGTTTTTAATTTTCTTTAAATAACAATGTATTGTAGCTTTCATCAGTGCTAGCACCGCCAAACTTCATAAAACATGTCAGTATCTTGTTGTTTAATCCTTTGTAAAAGAAAAAACATGTTTCCTGAGTCTTAGGGAGATTCCGATACCTTTTAACAGAGTAGAGCCCGTTTATTTTCCTATTTCCAGTTTTAATGCTAAACTAAGCTAACAAGCCAATTCTATCTGCATGTTGGACACCCCTGGAAGTAGTAACAATTCTCTCATACTAGTTATTGAAATAAACTCTGTGTGTCTCACAGCAAGTGTTTTTTTTGCTATTTCTGGTTAGTTTTGAAGTATTTCTGGTTGGTGTTGACGTCCAGGCCCACCAAAAACCCTCATGTTGTAATGTACAGGGCCTGGTGACAAATTCTGCGAAACTCAGTCATGTAAAAGTACCTCTTTAATCCTCTGCACTCTGGTACGTCTTAGTATTTCTACCTCTTAGCATTCCCTCATACTGGCTCCAACTGTCATGGCAGATTAATGTGTTGAGGAGTTATTATACACTCGGCGCCCCAGGGGCCCATGATCTGTGTGTGTCTGTGAATCAGGTTTTCCAGATTTGATATTTGCTATTAGTAATAACACTTCAATATACAACAAATCTGTACAAGAGGAGAATAAACAAAATATATTCACGATTGAAATCACCTACACATTCTGAATTTCACTTTGGAGTTGCATGAACACGAGTAGGAAAGTGTTGCATGTGTGTGTATGAGTGCATGATTGTGCACCTTTAGGAAGTGGCGGGGTTATATTTCCTGGAGAAACAGCCTGTGAGGAGCCTGCGTGTGTCACCCTAGAAGGTGGATTAGCTTCTGTAAGTCCACAGCGCTGAAGGGCAGCCCTTATTCAGCCAGGAGAAACAACTGCTTTGGGTTAAACCACGGAGTGAAGCCTGCCAGATCATAATCACAGCTAAAGGCCGGCACACTAATAACACATCAGCAGGACGCGCTTCACACCTAGCTTATCCCTCATCTGTTTAGAGTTAGCGGACACACGTGATACCAGAACTTGTATCGTGTGTGAATATGTCAACACTAAAAAGATGCTCCAAATAGAGGTCTATTGTGCCACAATAGACCTCTATTTTGAGAAACATCATCATTGTAAGGCCCAGATGTACTTGATTTATTTGAGAACTGTTACACAACATCAGACACAACATTGATTATAACAATTGCAGCAGCTTTGCAGGTTTGGTATTAGCACTTCACAATCCATACCGTATGTAGTTAAGGCAGCTATTGGCTTTTATTCTTTTTAGTGCTCCATTCAAAATCTATCTAAAGTGTGGTGCAAGACTGGTGACCAATGCCAAAGTTAATTGCCAGTGCAAGTTGTCACAATTCATTTGGCAGTAGTATGTTGGAAAGTAAAACAAAATGGAAAAAGGTGGTTAAAAAAACAGAGTTTCTGAAGGCTGAACCGGTGCCGTCTGATCATGAGAAAGTCCATCATTACGCTGACAGATAGTAGGTCTGTTTGGCTGGCTGGATGGACTGTGGTGGCCTCCTAATGTGAAGATTATCATCAGTGTTTTGTCTGGGCTGTAACCATTATGTCTATTCTCTGTTCTCGTCCTCCTTTATCTCAGGCTTTCATTTTGCTCTTTAGCCTACCCGTCTATCACTCTCGGTATGGCGGACCCTGGGGATATCCCACAAAACAAACATTGTGTCACACTGTGGAGATGAATACAATCAGAAACACAGGGCATTTATTCTACATGTGGATACAGTTGTACAGACTTTTTCTTTTTTCTAAATTTGACATCTCATATTTAATCCACATTTTGTTAGACTTCTTTCAAGTTGCCGATGTGAACAATGACCCATTGACTTCATGCTCTTGCTGTAAGCAGCAGTGAGTGCCTCCATTGTTACACTGGATTACAGTAATAGCTCTCTTTCAAGTTTTGGGAAGGTAGCCAAAGGGATTAATGCAGAATCCCTCCTGTAACGCCCTAAACCATTTACCAATTTTTAAGTCACCTTGGAAGACCTAACCAAACTGATGGATACAGTTTGACGTGTCAGCTTCAAAGAAAACAGCCGCCATTATGTATGGTTTCAATTAGCTCTGTGATTAAACTTAAAGCTGCACTTATTCATATTTTCATGTTTACAATAAGTACATTTTCGATGTTTCATGTAAACCCACCAGAAGTTATCACGTGACACCACAGGTCCCGTCAGCTACTGTAGCTATACAGTATTTTAGTGTCTTTCTGCTCGTTGTTTTGGATTCACTGCCTGCAACTTCTTTTCCCTTTCACTGCTCTTATAAGTGTCATTTTCAGATCCAGACGTCAGCTGTTTATAGCAAAAAAAGGCTGCCACTGCATCTCAGTAGGGCATTTAGCAGCCAATATTTAGCCAGCTCTAAACAAGGCTAAAGGGAGAAATACAGTAAAGTAAGAAGCAAATTCATAATTGTAAATACTCAAGTATAGTAAACTAAGCAGATAAAGAAGGTTCTGTTTATATCTTGAAATAGAAACATTTTGTAAAATATATTTGAAATATTTAAATGTATTGGGCAGATTTTTAGTTTGAGTGTGAAATATGCTAACTGTGAACAGACATGCTTTAAATGCTTTACCAACAGACATATTCTCCCACAAATTCTTAGTTAATCAAACATTGTATAACATCTTAAGGGTCTTTTTCCCATAAAATTGATTTCTTTAGGGCCAGTTAGGGCTCAGATGTTTTTCCAGATTTGGCTCAATGAAAGATTGACATAAGATGTAGTGTCATTTATTTTATGAATTGGGGCAATTCTGCTGTCAATAACACAAAGCTGACAGTAAGTCCCTGCAGGTGTTCAGTTACTGCACATAGGACTGAGTTTCCCCTCGAGCCTTTGGTCCCTCCCTGGCTCTGTCCTCTTTTTTCATCAGGACTGTAATCCCAGATCGAGTCTGCTAAATAGCTGTGTTCTGATGTCACTCACTCACACACACACACACACACACACACACACACACACACACACACACACACACACACACACACACACACACTGACTGTCCTTTCAGTCCATGCAGAAGTCCTATAGAGTCTTGCAGTGATGAATGTGAAAGTCATTGAATATAGTATGCATGCAAAGTGCCACATTGTTACACACACACACACACACACACACACACACACACACACACACACACACACACACACACACACACACACACACACACACACACACACACACACACTCACAGTTAGTGCCTTCCAGCATGGAACAACAAATTATGACGATACTTTGAGACTCTTTAAGTGTCTTTTTTAGTCGGTTTTATATTGACTGTAGCCACCAATATGTTCAACTATTTCCATGGTCTGCCTCCAATATCGCCACTTCCTCTTCAGGTGGACAGTAAGTTCAGTGATGGGAGGCAGAGTTGCATTATGGGAGGAAATTATGTGTAACAGTGTGTTTATTTGCACTAAAGTGGACAGAGTGATTCCTTAATGAAATCCAGGGCGGGACTGTTTACCCAGAGCTCTCCAGTGAACAGTGAGTGCACTGTACTGTGCATGGTGGCTGCTGGAGAGTGTGCTGGCACTGCATGGTCTCTCTCACACACACACACACACACACACACACACACACACACACACACACACACACACACACACACACACACACACACACACTGCACAGTAGCAACACCCGTCTGTTTGCATCTCAGTGAAAATATTTCCTGTCTTCATCTCTGCTAAATTTTTAATCTTGCAATAATAAACATGTCAAATATGGGACACATTTTGGATGAGGCTTTCGATGCATGCACAGACAGCTCTACTCTGCCTCTTTCTTACACACACTTACAAACATTCACTCACCAGAGTTGCGCTTGGAAATCTGGAAGGTTTGTGAATTTAAAAAGTGTAGTTAAAGCTTCACAGCTTTCTGAAATAGATATTGGAAAAGTGCATGAATAGGTTTGATTTTTAACCTTGTGGCAGTGTAGCTTCATATTGTATGACAGTATTGCATTACACTTCATTTTGCTGACTTACGACTTCACGTCTAACAGTAAGTGTGCCTGTAGGGGCAGGGAGGGAAATAGGCGTCTACCAATCTGAGGGTCACTGGTTCAACCCCAGCCACTGCAGTCAACATGTCGGAGTGCCCTAGGGCAAGATAATTAACCACAAATTGCTCCTGTAGGCGTGTCTACGTTATTGAAGTGCATGTAAGTCACTTTGGATAAAAGCATCAGCTAATTGACATGTAATGTCATATAGTGATGGGTATGTCAGTTGGCCTCTAGGAGTTACATTTGTAATCCATGGATTTCTTATTCAACACTTCAAATTAGATTTTTAGTTTTTACATAAAGGATTTCAGGTTTATAAGGCAGGACTGCTCTTGCCAGCATCTCCTTTTACAAGCGGCAGTTTTGAGTAATAGAACTAAATATATGTCCTCAAGCAGCTGCTGATATGGAAGAAATCCAATCCCATTAAGATACAAATCTCACTGTCTCTGTCTTTGTCTATCAGGATCCGTCCTCAGTTGGCCAAAGAAAAGATCGAGGGCTGCCACATCTGTACCTACGTGATGCCCGGGGAGCCACAGGTGTTTCTGGGTAAGGACAAGGCCTTCACCTATGACCATGTCATGGACATGGACTCCCAGCAGGAAAGCATCTACACCCACTGCACCGAGAGTCTCATCGAAGGCTGCTTTGAGGGCTACAACGCCACCATCTTTGCATACGGACAGGTAGGTCTCTTGCATGCTCCTACATCAGCAAACACACATTTCCACTTTGCATCGCTCCAAGGGAGGAAACTACTCTCCAGAGAGCTTCATGGCAGCATGTGATATGAAGCTTATTTTACTTCATATCATCAGACCAGCAGGGAGGGAGTGAACAGGCCTCACAGTCAATACACGATCAGCTGACATGTTCCAACCTGCCCTCCCCAGCGCGGCCTTATATTGCCTCTGATAGATTAGCCTCAGAGCTAGAAAGGGAGTTTATTACCCATAGAAGAGTGTGAACAGATTGACTCACCAAATACCAGAGCAGGGAACGAAAAGTCAAAACATAATTTAGAGACATTACACAGGTTATCTTGAGGGGCATGATGTCTTTATGGTTAACAAAAGCATAACAGACATTTCAGGTCTGTATGGATTAAGCAACTAAACTTTTGTTTCCTTTCACCTCCTGTTTTTATGCTAAACTAATCCACTTGTTGATGTAGGTTCAAATTACAGACATTAGAGTGGAAGAATTCTATTGGCAATATAGGCAAATATGGGTATTACAAAGATGTTGAACTATGTTTAAATAACCTATGAAAAAGAAACTGAAATATGCTAAATTTTTACACCAATGCATAGCAGCAAACTGAAGGGAAATGCATAGCTCAAGTGTACTTTAAATTAATATTTCCATATATTTGCTTGCTCTTTTTTGGTCCTTGTGATGGAGGGACGGCCTATAAAAGACATTATGGAACAAGCAAAAGCAGGTGCAACAACATCAAAGCATAATATATATAAAAGAGTTTCTATAAGCCTTTATTGCATAATGTAAAGACTGAATAGAGAGAATGAAAGAAAGAGTAGACTTCCTGCTTGACATTTCCCTCTCTTCCCCTCCTCTTAATCGTCCCCTCGGCTCTTCTGCTTGCTCTTCATTATTCCCTCCTCACATTGTTCCTGCAGCCCTTGTGTTCCTGTCAAACAGCCTTTCACAGTGCACAGTGGAGGCCTCACACACACATGCACACACAGGAGCATGTGCACAAACGCAGCACTCACACAGGTGTGGTCTCACACTGTCTTTCTCCCTCTCTCACCCTCATATATCACCACACACACACTCTTGTCAGGGTCTCTTTCATGCGCTTCGACGGGGAGCAGAGGGGGATGACGTGTTGGATTTGAGCTCAATGTCGCATTCCTCTTGTTGTCACCACGGCGACAACCCCATCCCCTATGAACCCCCCTAAGTTAGAGAAACTACTCAGAGATGCACCCCAACATCTGAGTCCCAGAATTGAGTTCAATGTATGAATGAAAACAGATGAAATCATCACCAATCACAATACTTTAGAACAAATAAGAATTGTTAAACATTTCTTTTATTGAATGACAAATAATAATACAAACAACAATACTTTAGAATAACAGAGTCCCGTTAATATGCTGAAAAAACATTCAAGCACATTACGAACACATAAAAAAAAACGGTTATTGATGACTCTGTCTTCTCGCCCACATCCAGACAGGGTCGGGGAAGACGTACACCATGGGAACCGGCTTCGACGTCAACATCGGAGAGGAAGAGCTGGGTATCATTCCCCGCGCCGTCAACCACCTGTTCAGGGGGATCGAGGAGCGCAGACAGGCGGCCACCGAGCAGGGCCGGCCTGTTCCCGAGTTCAAGATCAACGCACAGTTCCTGGAGGTGCAGAAACACACACACACACGCGCGCACAAACTGAGGCAGATAAAAAAAAATCACGAAATGAACCTAAAAAAGTGATGCAATTATCGGCACTTAAAACATCCAGGCCATTTAAGCTCCATTAACGACATGTAGATCGAGCATGCAGACAACAAGAGGTCAGAGGTCAGCAGATGGTGAAGGGGTTTCACAGTGTTAAAGCATCCAGATGACCCTTCAGCCATTAAACTGTCATTAGTCAGTCGCAGTGGTCAGCTCCTGGCTTTATTTTTAACAGCCAGCGAGTGGGTGCTAGCAGCTGGTGACGCAGCAGCTGAGGGGGAAAGATGAGTTTTGGAAGTGAATCAAAATAACAGATGTAAAAATAACATAAAGTGATATGTGTCATTTATTTTTTCTATTATTTATCGATTGTACTCTCCAGTTGTACAACGAGGAGGTGCTAGACTTGTTCGACTCGACGCGAGACATCGAGGCCAGGAAGATGCGATCCAACATCAAAATCCACGAGGACGCCAACGGAGGAATCTACACCGTGGGGGTGACCACCCGCACCGTCTCCTCTGCAGCTGAGGTCCGCTTTAACACCCGAAATTAGTTATACGTTTTGCACTGACCTACAGTACTTTTGTCCACCATTTTTAGCTGTATTTACTTAGAAGAAGTGTATTTAAAAAGCATTGTTTGATCAGTATAACCCCATAGTAGTCGCTGTAAAGCTGATGGTAGCAAGGTCTGTGGATAAATGAGGGCACAACGTGTGACTGAATGTTTCTTCACAAATCTCCACACAGTTTCTACATAAATATCATCCATTAACCTGAACATGTCTTTATGTTTTGTTAAATTTCCTCCCTCACTCCCCTGTCTATCCTCTCACAGATGATGCAGTGTCTGAAGCTGGGCGCTCTGTCTCGTACCACGGCCAGCACTCAGATGAACTCCCAGAGTTCACGCTCTCACGCCATCTTCACCATCCACCTGTGCCAAGTTCGAGTCTGCTGTCCTGACAACGACGTACGTACTGTCACACACAGCAGTGGATCTGAATGTGGATGTCACTCACATGTTTTGCTGAGTTGATCATCAGCTGCAATTTATTTATAAAACATTGCTGAAGATTTTATCCCCTTGAATGTTTTCTTCTTTCTTCTCCTTCAGGAAAATGAAACAGACAACCGTCTAGCAGGCGAGTCAGAGATTAATGAGTTTGAGACGCTATCGGCTAAGTTCCACTTTGTGGACCTGGCTGGTTCTGAGAGACTGAAGAGGACTGGAGCCACAGGAGACAGAGCTAAAGAGGGCATCTCCATCAACTGTGGGCTGGTGAGGAAGCTAGGAGCATGTCTCCATTACATGCTTTATTATACACAATAAAGGGAAGTCATCATCATGTACTGTACTTAATCCATTATGAATTAAATGCATTACCTTTATTGGTATGTCAGTGAGGATCAGTTCATTTTGTGGAACAAGAGAGCCCCCAGGTGGCCAGAAAATGAACTGCACATGTTTTACATCGCACAAATGATCCTTATTTTCTGTTATTATTTGTACCCTTATGTATCAAATCACTAACTTGTTGTTATTCCTTTTCTCATCTCAGCTCGCTTTGGGAAACGTCATCAGCGCTCTGGGAGACAGGAGTAAGCGATCCACTCACGTGCCGTACAGAGACTCCAAACTGACCCGGCTGTTACAGGATTCACTAGGAGGAAACAGGTTGGTAAATACTGTGTCCTAATATGGATTTATCTTTGACAGCGAATCACAAACCACGTATTTCAATGCTGCAAAACTTGACAAGACTGCTTTGTGATTAGGCTTTGGACAGAAGTGCTACCAGTTTTAACCAGTAGATAGTATAGTATATATTGTTTATAAAGGTGTTCATGCACCCTATGGGTAGTAAATGGTGTCCTTTAACATGGCAGTGCTCAGTACTAACTAGCCTAGATTTATAACTTAAACCAATCACCATTCTTCATTCTTTTGTGTTCTCCAGTCAAACGGTGATGATCGCCTGTATCAGCCCGTCCGACCGGGATTTCATGGAGACCTTAAACACTCTGAAGTACGCCAACAGAGCCCGAAACATCAAGAACAAAGTGATAGTGAACCAGGACAAAGCCAGCCAGCAGATCAGCGCCCTGAGGACGGAGATAGCCCGACTGCAGATGGAGCTGATGGAGTACAAGACGGTAAAGAAGGACACGAGACAGAATAAGGCATGTGGATGGAAACATTTTTTCAACGTACTAATTATCCTGTCTGATGCTCAGGGGAAACGTATGGTGGGTGAAGATGGCATAGAGGGCATCAACGACCTGGTCCATGAGAACTCCATGCTGCAAACAGAGAACAACAACCTGAGGGTGAGAGTGAAGGCCATGCAGGAGACCATCGACGCCCAGAGAGCCAGACTCACACACATCCTCAGTGACCAGGCCAACCAGGTGCTGGCTAGAGCAGGTGGGTAAAAAAGTGCTGCAGGAATAAGTCCTTAAACCTGGGAAATGAGTTTTAGATATGCGGTCTCCAATTTATTTCACTTTATTGGCAATGTACATAATTATGTATTGACCTAAAATGCTAGTTTGTAGTACATCATTTGAGACAGCTTTTTGTGAGAGCTAGTTTTGTTGCATATTCTTGAACGTCAATAAACTCTTGGATAATTGTAATTTAAATCAAAAGCCTACACTCATTGTTATAATACAATACTATAGTAGTAGGACTTTTACTGTGGCTAATGCTTCTTCATAAGTGCTTCAGAATGGATTTAGCCGCTAAGAATAGCAAACATGTTTTTGCCTTATGACTTGTATGATCTGTAACCAGATACTTAAAATAAGAATGAACTGTCAGTATTTTAACACAGTTTAAAGCACAACAAAGTAGATTTCCACTTGGTTTAAAAAAAGAAAAGCTTTGTTTGTATTTGTGAACATATTCTCAAAGTAAAAGGATTTCTTCTCTGCCAATGCTAAGTTATCTTTAGCATTTGAACAACTAAAGTGATGCCTTTGATTTTAGGTGAAGGCAGTGAAGAGATTGCCAACATGATTGAAAACTACATTAAAGAAATCGAGGAGCTCAGGTATTTGCTGACTATGTCTTTACATTTTATTTCATGGAGTATTTTATTATTAATATTAATCTGCAGCCTTTTATGGGAATCTAAACTCCTGACTTTTACTATTTTAGAGCTAAACTCCTTGAGAGCGAGGCAGTGAACGAGAACCTGAGGAAAAGTCTTGCTCGGGCCTCAACGCGCTCCTCGCTGTACACCGGCCCCGGCAGCTCCTTCTCCACCGAGAAGGAGGCCAGTGACGTCATCGAGATGGCCAAGAAAAGCCTGGAGAGACTCAAGAAGAAGGAGAAGAAAAAGAAGAAGAGGTATTGTGCCAGCCTCACTAAATAAAATCCACCATAAACAATTATTGAACCTTCTAAAATCCCTCGAGGTGAATAGAAAGCGTTGTGAGGAAACTGAATTGGGAGACTCTAGATGTCTTTTACAGGCAAAGTGTGTGGACTGGTGTGTTGTGGGTAATTATTCCCTGGCTCCCTGCACTAGGATGTAATGCAGGTGTTTATATAATGGAATGAAGGCTCACATTAGACAAGATGATAGAGACAGCTGTTTTCCTTCATTACTGTCTGTCGAGTTCTGGCACGCTGCAGCACACTTCTTATTGCACACCAGTGCGGCGTCCTATCTTGCTGCTCTCTCACTCTCTGTCTGTCTTTCTTCTATTTTATAATATTCCCTCACTTGCCCCAACTTCTGCGGCCTGTCTGCCGTCTCTACCTCCTCCTCACCTCCACACCCCACCATCCCCATACCCATCCCTCTCTCTCTTTCTCTCTGAAGACTAAGGCGATGTGAGGCGAATCACCAGCAAGCGGTTGAACACACCAGGTTTGCTACATCCCCCCCAGGATCGGGTCAAATCTGAAACTGGTTCAATTACCAGTGCTGTAAATGTTGTCCTTTGTTGTGCTTGTATAACTGCAAGGATTTCAGTTGATTGTTAACCTGCGTCCAATCCCAAATCTTCCTTATTAAGTCCCTGAACAAACCTAACTAATCTCTGCCTTCTTCAGCACCTACAGGTGGTTTACACTCCTAAGGGAACTTTTAACCTGCTCTAACCTCTTCCTCTCATCCTGCTGTTCTGTCTTTTTGCTATTCACCGAACACTTTTATCATAGTAGTGTCATAACCTAAAAAAAGGGTTTGACAGTGAGCAAAAAATTCCAGACGAATTCCATTTTCATGACGCCGTTCTGTATTTGGCAAACAAATCTTAGTAGTGTGTGGGGACACTTCTTCTAATGAAATCATTTTGTTGTAATAACATTATTTACCTTTCCCAGTTTATCATGACTGTCATAACCCATGCAATCACAGTGAAATCCTTCATTAATACACTGATTCCACACCTTCTCCTCATCTGAGTGCGTAATATAATCGTGAGCATGTGCAATTTACCCCTCCTTGTTGTAGTTCAGTTAGTCTAAGCTGCAACATAAAAACTCAGCCGAAAGCTGGCTAACTGTCTTTTCCCCTTTCAGTGTCATCAAAGAGGAAGTGCCGGACAATGACCACGAGCGAGGCAACGACGAGACAGAGGTCAAGCTTTGTGTTTGCTATTAACAGGTTTGCACATTTCTAAATGACTTTTTGTATTGTTTATTTCATGCGTATCTGCGTATCTCCTCCATGTCCACAGGAGGTCAGTGACCATGAAGAAGGCGAGGATCCAGATGGAGAGGAGGAGGACTTTGACATGGCCGGAGAAGAAACGTCTGAGGAGTCCGACTCTGAAGACCAGGAGGAGAAAGGTAAGATTAGTGAGAGTCATTCTAGGTAATACATTGTAAGATGCTTGAGGAACTAATGATGCGTTTGTGTACAGAAAACGTACAGGCAGACCTGGCCAACATCACCTGCGAGATCGCCATCAAGCAGAAGCTCATCGACGAGCTGGAGAACAGTCAGCGGCGTCTGCACACTCTCAAGCAGCAGTACGAACAGAAGCTGACGATGCTGCAGAACAAGATCATAGACACACAGCTGGAAAGGGACAAGGTGCTGCATAATATGGGTAAGAGACACCTGCACACAGACATCAGTGACTGGGTTGCTAAATACAATCCTAACTGGATAATATAAAGGTATTGTTTCCTTGCTCAGGTTCAGTGGGGTCGGGTACCGATGAGAAGGCCAAGAAGATTAAAACGGAGTATGAGAAGAAGCTGAGCTCCATGAACAAGGAGCTGCAGAAGCTGCAGTCGGCTCAGAAGGAGCACGCCCGCCTGCTGAAGAACCAGTCGCAGTACGAGAAGCAGCTCAAGAAGCTCCAGCTGGATGTGACCGAGATGAAGAAGACCAAGGTAATAGAATAGGTTGTGTCGAATTTGTTTTTCAATTACACACTCCGGTTGTTGCATTGCTGATTCTTCTCCTGCTGTTTTGTATTTCTCCACCAGGTGGTGCTGATGCGTCAGATGAAGGAGCAGCAGGAGAGGAACAGAGCCACGGAGTGCAAGAGGAACAGGGAGATCGCCTCTCTGAAGAAAGAGCACCGCAGAGCCGAGGTGACAGTGATGGAAACTTTCATCAACATTTATTAGGTTTTTATTTCAATTTTGTTTCAAATATATCAAAAGATTAGACCGCTCTTAACTCCCTTTTCTCTCCCTACAGCACCAACTAAAGCAGATGGAGGCCCATAAGAGACAACAGGAGTTGATTCTTCGCAGAAAGAATGAAGAGGTGAGACTCATATGGAAAATTGTGGAAAATATAATATTTTGTGCCTCTGCTTTCGTTTCTTCTCCATAATGTATCATAATATGCATAATGACTGTCTCTTTTGTGAACTGTTCCAGGTGACTGCTCTAAGGCGGCAGGTGAGGCCGCTGTCTGGGAAAGTGAGCAGGAAGGTGACACCTGAACCTCTGCAGGAGTCTTATAGAGCCACCCCAGGAAGGATGCATGCATCTGGAGCGTCTCCTGCTAATGGAGCCAGGTGCGGCATCCAAATGTTTTCATGTGTATCACACAGTGGAGAGTAAATTAGTTTTAACAGACCGATAACTTTCTCTTCAGGAGTTCCCCAGTGCGGATGGGAAGTATCTACATCAACAGGACGGCCAGGACCAAATGGCAGTCACTGGAGAGACGTGTCACTGACATCATCATGCAGAGGATGACCATCTCTAACATGGAGAGTGAAATGAACAGACTGCTGAAGGTAAAATGATGTCTTCCCCTCAACGTTTTCTTCCCTTGACCACCAAGACCAAAAGAAATTGTAATGTTTTGTAAATGAAAATGCAAAATCATATTGTTCCATTAGCAACGGGAGGAGCTGACCAGGCGGCGGGAGCGTGTGTCCAGAAAGAGAGAAAAGACGGCGGTGGATGGTGCAGATGCCGACCGTTCCCTGGCCTCCCTGAACGAGGAGCTGGAGTCCCTGAGCGCCAACATCGACTACATCAACGACAGCATCGCCGACTGCCAGGCTAACATCATGCAGATGGAGGAGGCCAAGGTGAGGGGGTGGGGAGTCCCAGGAATCTAGTTCCTTGGTAGTCAGGATGTAGTGGTTATGAACAATAAATGAGAGCAAGTCACTGTTCAGTAATGTTTATTTTTAGCATTTGATTATTTTAACCTCTCAATTTAGGCTATTGGCATTACTTCTTTTTTTATATGAGGTAAATATATTGTATTACTTTGTAAAATGTTAAACAAATATATTGTCTGCAAATATTTCTGATAATATCATACAGAATGTTTGTCTAATGTCATGCCACATCCAATAATATATTTTACTCCTTAATCTCAACAGGTATATGTTAGCAAGCTAATGTTAGCGTTGTAAGCAGGTTCATCTAGCCACATAAAACCTGGTAGTTAGTTGTAAATGTTATTTCCAACTAATGTCAACGTAAGAACTAGTTTCTGTGGAGCTTGTAAAGCGCTGTTATTCAGTTTTTGTTCTCTTGGACAGTTTTGTTTTAATTCTTTGTGCTAAACTATGCTAGCTAGCTGCTGGTCGTAGCCTTATATTTACTGGAGCAATAAAAGAGTATTATCAGTCTTCTTGTCTCACTCTGGGCAGGAAGGTGAGTAGGTGTTATTCTAAACACGAAAAATATCTACAATGGTAAAATACAGTGTCTTGTGACTAGGTTTCTCACAATGCATCTTTATTGGGTTTTTATTTTGGGCTGCAGGAGGAAGGAGACACAGGAGATGTGATCGCTGTGATCAGCTCCTGTAATTTATCAGAGTCCCGCTTCCTTCTGGATCATTTCATGACCATGGCCATCAATAAGGTACCTACAGCCCTTGCTGACTTATTTCAGTCTCAATGTCATCAGTGTTTTGGTGTTAATTCGAGCAATTACAAAAGGTATATTCCAGTATCACTCCTGAAGCAACTTGTTAAACTGACAAACCCTTTGCTTTAACCTGTAAGGTGCATTATGCAACCTCATTCTAACATGTAAATACAGCGCAGTTCACTCAGATAACATGAGCACTCCCTTTTTTATATGTGATACCTGTGACTTTCAAAATATATAAACTTGTGAATTTCATTGCTTTGTCAACATCTGTGTTGTTTGTTGTCTCGGCAGCATTTGTTCGTCTTGATCTCATTTTCGTAGCCATGGCTCCTGTACAAGATTTAATGAGACTTGAAATGGAACAACTTAATTAAATTATGTTAAAATTAGATAAGATTATATTAGATTTGATGTTCCAGTGAGGAAATTAACCCAGCAGCAAAGAAAAAGACAAATGAAGAAGTGGAAGAAATTACAAATGGGCTACTGAAGTCAAAATGACAGCTTTCGTTGCTTCTCCACTAATTTCTACTTGTGTCATCAGGGTCTGCAGGCGGCTCAAAAGGACTCCCAGCTGAAGGTGATGGAGGGCAGGTTGAAGCAGACCGAGATCAACAGCGCCACCCAGAACCAGCTGCTGTTCCACATGCTGAAGGAGAAAGCGGAGATCAACCCGGAGCTGGACGCTCTGCTGGGCAGCGCTCTGCAAGGTCTGTAACATCTTCAAATCAATATCATCAGTCTGAGCATGTCAGTCATAACCATTCTTTCATGGCTCCATTTTATTTTGTAGGCCACACTTCTTCCAGTGCGCAAAGAGAACTGATGAAAAAAATCCGGCCTGTGAAATAAAGTGCAGCCTTTTTCTCATCTTTGATTTTGATTTGTTTGCTGTTTGTTTTCTCTGTTGTGTGGTGTGAACTCAGAGTTAGGTTACCTGTCACCAGGTGAGTATTGATTATAGTGTGACTGTTTGAGAGAGCATGGCACATGCACAACACAAGATTTCCACAACATTTATCCCCAATTAAAGGAAAATAAACTATAAGATCATAAAGAAAATGTTACTTTATGTTTATTGCCTTATACATTTTGGTTCTGCATTTAGATTTTTGGTCTTTATTAAAGGAAATTACATTTTTTACCTAAATAAAAAAAAGTTATATATCTATATCTTATCTTATACACGAGATAAGATGCAGTTGCATAGAATTATGTATCTGTGATGATATGTATACAAGATGACTACTTTTTGTATTCTTTTTTCTACAGTTCATGCATTAACTGTGATTATATTTTTTAAAGCAGATAAAGAAATCTTGTAGTGTGCATCAATCCGCAATCCTCTTTTGTGAAATCTAACCCAGTCGAAGTAACTCCGCCATGACGTGCATGATGTGTTTCTTTACGTTTCCCCCGTTATCCCACCTGCTAGCCAGTCCCACTCACAAAAGTCACTAAAACTAAACAGAAAACTCCACACTGCAGCAGGACTCGAAGCTAGACACAGCAGTTTGTGTGTCTGCATTTCTGTTTGTATCTGTCACATGCTTTTTCCATTCCTCCTCCACACAGGACAAGCACTGTAGCTTCCAGTTGTGTTACATTAAGGGTCTCTTTATTCTAAAACAGGTGACCCCTGCCCTTGTTATGAGCTGCTGAAGCCTTAGTCACTGTTGTGCTGTAATACTCTAGCTTTCTTAATGGACCTTGTCTTGTGTAAGCTTTCTTAAATACACACAGGCTCTTTCAAATGTTCTGAGATATCCTGTTTTCCACAGAGAACGGAGATGACAGCAGTAGTGACGAGTCAACCCCAAGTCCAGCCACGGAGGGCAGGTAAATACAGACACATGGAGTCAAAGTGGGAAAAGTCTGATTAATAACAGTAATTATGGCTGCACTAGCCTAGTAAGTAATGTATAATGTCAATTGAAAGAGGTACATCATAATTCTCTCGAGTAGTAATACAATGCTGTCAAGTCACTGGCTCAATTGACATTGAAGCTATCGGAGAAAACTGAAATGATCTTCTGTTTCAGTTCCACTTAACACACATTGCACTATGCTTTGTTCATATGATCATATTTGCATGTATTGTGTGTAACTTGATTGCTTACCCCTCACTTCATTTCAGCACACTGGCATCGGATCTATTGAAGTTATGTGGTGAAACCAGACCAAGAGGCAAGGTACTGTACTGTGTGTGGCCAACTGATTATACTGACAAAATCTTAGTAGGCAAATGATCCAATATGCTGTAATAATGGTAAAAGTCAAATACAAATGTGAGTCCTCTTTTACATCCTATTTTACTTTAACTTTTCCCGTTTAACAATCTCTATTTATAGGACTTGAAATTATTACTAACTGGTCCATTTGCTTTTGAGTCAACTGAATAATGAGCCAAACACTTGTGGTCCCTCAGGCTCGCAGACGGACCACCACCCAGATGGAGCTGCTGTACGCCGGCAGTGGGGATGCATCTTGTGAATCCCCCACCGGAGACTTCCCCCTGCTGCCCCTCTCAGAGCGCCTGGAAGGGTCTACAGACATGCAGGGTCACGCTCTCAGTCAAACCCCAGACTGCGAGCAAACTGTTTCTCCATCTGCACTGTTGGCCCGACCAGCAGGCGTGTAAGTGTTGAGGGGGCAACATTTCCCAGTGGAAAACAGATTTCTCAGGATATTACTCTCTGTCACTTTTAATGTTTCGGCTTTTCCTCCCTTACTAAAAATATAAGTGTTTTCTGTCTACTTTCCTGTGTGCAGTTCTGGATCCAGGTCACCTACAGGGACGGAGAGAATGCCAGTGGAGCGCTCGCCATTCAGTCGGCGGAAGGTGCAAGAGAAAGGCGCCACGGCAACGCACATCCCAGGACCCATACACACACATCCGCCTAGCACAGCAGAGGCTAAAACTAAAGGCAGTGACCACAAAGCGCTGTGAGTGACATCCCTGGGGAGGCTTTGCATGTGAAAGTGACATAAAAGGATTTTAATATTCGTAATAAGAATATATGTTCCACTATTTCTGTGTTTCTGTGTTCTGTGAAATTTTTATCAAACATTCAAATGAAATGGTTTCTAATTTTAACCATAAGGTTTGTTTACATTGTTTACAAACTCAAAGGTTCATTATTTTCTGTATATTCTGTCTATTTTCAGTCCATTTATATACATAGTTGGCAACAATTTTGATTTAAATGCATTTTATATTAAGAAAATTCTAAAACTGCAAAAGAAAATACATATATTTATATATTTTTTCACTTTTTAATCGGTTCTGCTCATAATGACCAAACATTCATAATGTAACCTCATAAATTCCAGTTTGTTTACATAATACTATTTTTTCTGGAAACACAGTTAAGGGTTATGATAAGGTTTTTTAATATGCCTTTAAAATGTTACTTTTCTTCGTCATTTAGGTTGGAGGAGTCCCCTGTATATGAAGGCCATAGGTAACGTTCATCTCTTAATGTGTCTTTTTAAATAGGAATCCATTTGATGTCTTCTTATTAAATGTAAACATAAAAGTATCTCTATTTGAAACCCTGTGTTTTTCTACACATCACATACACAATAGTAATACTAGCCACTTGTTATAGCTCTTATCACATCGTCTGTGTTGCAGAGGTGTGATCAACCCTGTGACGGCCCAGAAGAACAGCCGCGGAGCCAAACTGCAGTGTGTGTACGTAGCAGAGGGCCACACCAAACCTGTTCTCTGCGTAGATGCTACAGATGATTTGCTCTTCACAGGATCCAAAGGTAGGGAAAGCTCAACTCATAAAACATATTGCTCTCTTCTTATGTTCTTCATTCCCTTACATGCCGTATACTTTTCAGACCGTACGTGTAAAGTGTGGAACTTGGTGACGGGTCAGGAGATCATGTCTCTCGCAGATCATCCCAGCAGTGTCGTCTCAGTCAGGTACCAGAACTCGGCAAAAGTACAAGCTATGTGAAGTAATATTTGGACTCAGTCGTAGCAAATGGGGCGTTTTTTTGAAAATCCCAGAAACACCCAATCTGTGGATTAAAAACCTCTCAGTGTCTGGCCTGTCTTACCAATTTCACATCACCATTAACATTGATTTATTTATATACTGTATATTGTCTTAAATGATTTATATTTAATTCAAATGTACGACTATTTACTAATTTATTTGTTTGCTTGGTTTACTCTGATAATGTCTGTACCCTATAATGTGATGATTTATTTTATTTGTGTCATTATTATTTGGGAGGGGTTGCATGAAATATACATTACTTTTTTCTGGAAAATCCCAAATGGCACTCTAAATATTTGTCAATAAAGTGGTGTGTTTGATCAATAATTGTCCTTATTTGTTGTTTTTTATATTCCAGGTACACTTCTAGTCTCGTCTTCACTGTGTCCACCGCTTACGTCAAAGTGTGGGACATACGAGACTCCGCCAAGTGTATCCGCACGCTAACGTAAGAACAACACTTCTTCTGTCAACATCTCAAGCTGCACATATTAAAACAGAGTACAAAAGGATATATTTTGCACCTTTGTGGTTGTCAGGTCGTCGGGACAGGTGGGTTCAGGAGACATCTGTTCGTCTGTCAGGAGTTTATCCATCCCAGCAGGAGAGAGTCAGATCAACCAGATCGCTCTCAACCCTTCAGGCTCCTTCCTTTATGCCGCCGCTGGCAACGCTGTGCGCATGTGGGACCTCCGCAAGTAAATACTAACACAGATACGGGTCTAAAAAGCATTTAACAAACAGGAAGACAAAATTAATCTCCTTTCCTTTCGCTAGGTTTGCATCCACAGGGAAGCTCACTGGCCATCTGGGACCTGTCATGTGTCTCACTGTTGAAAAATTAAGTAACGGACAGGATGTTGTCCTCACTGGATCCAAAGACCATCACATTAAAGTAAGAGACACATATCTGTGATTGCATGCTGTGTGTTTGCAACAAAACCACACAGGAATTAGATGTATCGTGGCGGTGTGTGTGTGTTTTCCAGATGTTTGAGGTGGCAGAAGGCGCTCAGGGCAGCATCAGCTCCAGCCAATCGTTCGATCCCGCTCATCAGGACGGGGTGGAGTCTCTGGTGGTGCGCGGGGATGTTTTCTACAGCGGCTCCAGAGACTTCTACATCAAGAAGTGGGACTTAGCCAGTAAACAGCTGCTACAGGTACGCTGATCACAAAAGTTTTCAAAGCAGTAAATATGATTAAATAAGTTGCTGAAACCCGAATAAAAAAACCCCCACTATGTTCTGACATACAGAAGTCTGCACTAACTAATCCTCTGTGGTTTCTTCTAGCAGTCTGTCAGTGCACAGGCAGACTGGGTCAGCGCTATGGGCATGGTGCCAGGCTCTCCGGTGCTCCTCAGTGGATGCAGAGGAGGGTTGCTACGCCTCTGGCACGCCGACTCACTAGCGCCCCTCGGCGAGGTCCGGGGACACGACAGTCCCATCAACGGCCTGGCCACAAATAGCAGCCAACTGTTCACTGCCTCAGAGTGAGTCACAAAACACACACATTTGAAATGTTCTGTTCTTTCTCATTATCATCAAGATCCTAAAGATACTGAACGTTAAGGTTGAGACGTGATTTTGAAGTTGATTGTAATCACCTTAATTCTACTGTGTGTTTTTTTTCGGCAGTGATCGCACAGTAAAGATTTGGGAAGCCAAAGGATCGCTAGAGGAAGGAGTCCACTGACACCTGCCTCCAAATCATCACCTGATATCAAGGATCATCTACAGGCCTTCATTTAATCAAAATGAGTCATTTGTGAAGCAGCTACATCACCCATGACTCGATGAAGTGTTGGATAGGATAGTTATAATTCCCGAAAGTGTGAAAAAAAAGTATTTTAACAACACTAATATTTCAGTGATTCTCCACAGGGAACAGTTTCAGGGAGGTCTAATTATATGTGAAGGCTCTCAGTCTAAAAAAGCTGAGTATATTTACTGATATTTTAGGTCAAGACCAATCACAGTGGAGCCCCTCTAAAACTCCAAGGACTACAGAACAGCTGAGATGGACAGCAGCTTTCATAACTGCAACAAAAACAACACAATTGATATTGACTTCGGTGTCAATCGATCCAGGAGTCGCTCCTGTGCTTTCAGCATTCCTCTTCTCTTTTCAGCGCTAGACAACATGGATACCTTCTATGCATATTTCACTGTAGCTGGAAAGACAAAAAAACGTGTAGTGGTGAAATGCTTTGCTTCCTTGCACCAATTGTTGATTACCTATAGAGTCCTAAAACATGCAGATGTCCGCCTCACCAGCAACAACTGTGAGTCTATCCTACAGTATGTGTTCACATGATGCGTGATGTGTTGTGTCCTCCTGTATTGCTCTCCAGTTCGTTCAAGGTGTGTGAGCTCCCTGTAACCAAGGAACAAATAACTACTGAAGCTGCGTATGGTCTTATTCTTCAGCTGTTACTGCCAAACCCTCTTATGAGAGGCCTCTAAATACAACATATCCTGCTCCTTTAACAGGACCTAATAAATAAAACGTGTTGCATAGTATTCATCCTATCAACTGCTGACTGATATTGTGTATTCAAAATAATGTGTTTCATGGCTCTTCAATGCTATTCGTATAAGCCTACTGCCTTACAAAACCCAAACGCAGTAACTGCAAACAGAATATTTCCTTTAGCTTTCTTGTCCATTTTCAATGATGAACTAGGTTCATTTGCAGAATGATTAAACACATACAGATGTGTGATTTAAAGTAGCTTGACCAGAACACATCATGTAGATTCAGAGACAGCAGATAATGCTACTCAGGTATGCTGGACTTGTCAGCTTTTTGCCAGTTTATTTTAACTGGTTTGGTTTATTCCTCAATTACAATCTTGTTTAGCTACCAACCTTATGTACTGTATGTGGATTTAAAAAATCTGATTTTAAAAACAGGAAACAGAAAAAAGAATGAATTAGCTTTCACTAGCTAGCCTCTTTTAGCTAGCCCAACTATTTAGCGTTACCTGGCATTTACCTCCAAGTTTTCAGTTTTTTTAAAATTCTGTGGCATAATGATTTTGTAGGTAAAACAGATGTCAAAAGTAACATTCAACAAGTACATTTTAAACAAGTAGATGCTGCGTTTTGGCTTTGTAGGGCAGCATAGCTTTTCAAGAGATACTTACCCTACATATACACCCTTATCTGTGAATCATTGTGTTAAAACCCAGGCAGTTACATCTGGATTAAAATGACACAAGCTGCCTCAATGTTTTTCCAAATGGCTTCAATATTTCAGTCAGTGATGTATTCACAAATAGCAGATGGGTTTCTGCTTTCAGTATTCTCTTGGTGATAGACAGACAGTTTTCCTTAAGCATTTAGTTTCCTTCGCTGAATCTTTTTGGCTTTCCTGTCAGCATGCTCGCGTCTGGCAAGGACATTTCACTTCCATTAAAAGGTTACCCACTGAGATTTACTTTCCCTAACCTTAAGCACCTGTGCAAGTATGATTTAAGCAGCAAGTGCTTTAAGAAAACGTTTGCTGGAGTTTTGGCAGTTTCGTGAGAAGAGAGGCTGTTCGTAAAATCATGAAAGCACCTTGAAATTCCTAATCATGGGACATGAGGTGTATTTTGTGAAAGCATCTACCCCTGAGAGATCTGTGTGTGTCTTCAATCCAAACGAGGCAAAACGTTCTCATTATGTCATTTCTCAGTCCTGTTCATTTTAGTGTTTGCACAAATGCTTCAATACTCATATCAGACATCATCCAATCTTTAAAATGTGAGTCTTAATTTATTTATTTGTTTTATCGATTTTGCTGATGTGTCTTCCTTGTTGATCAGAGATTTCTCAGTCCTGCCTCTGATGTCCTATCATTGTTGAAGATGAAATGCGTGGAATACACCAAGATGGATTTCTGAATAATCAGATTTGTATTTTCAGTGCCTGTAATAAATACAACTTTGGAAAGTGACTGTATTGATTGGATGTTCGAGGTATGTTAGCGATGCTCTAGTTAATAGGACTAAAATAATTGCACTGAAAAATCAAATTATTCCCCTTTGCCTCATAGCAATAGTGAACAGATCCATGACTGAAACTGGTTTTCAGTTTTCACTTGAATTGCTAAAAGAATGATTTGGGTGTTTCTACTTCCTAATGAATCTGCTTCAAATCACAATGATCCTTTTTATTGTAGTCTTATTTTGAAAAATTGACTGTATATCTGTTCTGTAAATACGACTGTTGTTTTCTCCCTGCTGATTCTCGTGCACAATTTCTAGTAATTGAAATATCTGGTGCAGTGTGAAAATACATTTTAAAGCAATAAAAAAATGTTTTACAAGAGGGTGATTCTTTTTTTAACCATGCATTAGCGGGTCTGACCACACGGTGGTAGTACTGTACAATGACGTGTACATGTAATCATATTGGATTTGAGATTCTGGCAAATTTTGTTTCCCTATCTGGCTATACATTTTATCAGCTACCTATAATTCACATAACCTCTGTATTGTTCTTACCGAATCATCATTTATCTGCAGCTTGTTTCACTCCTTTTCAATAACAACCCGAGGCAGTAAACAGTAAACTAGGATTGATTGGCTTACATACCTAGGAAAAGAGTAAGGAACTGCTTAGGAAGAAGACAAATGAATGTGAACGGTGATGGAAGGATCAATATTTAATGTCCAGCTCCACTGAGAGCAGCAGTCCGGTAATTGGCCTCAAAGGAGCAAAGCATTGTCTCTTGGCTGACTCATGCTGCCTTGGTGCTGTTTTGAAGTGTATTCCTCTGCATTTTATATTACTGTCATAAATGCGTTCCGGTGATATGAGAACAACCACAATGCATCTCAGGTTTTCATGCATGTGATAGATTTGATCAACAATCTGAACCCATTGGCTATTGGTCTGGCAACTGGCGTAGCTAAACATAGCTTGGGACCAATTTTTCAGGGTTTCCAATTTAGCAGACATCCAGGTCATGTCTTCCAAATGCTGGTCATTGCTAGTTAGGATGGATTGGGAGTTGAGATGTTTACGACCAAATTGTATATCTAAATTCATGGGCCGATATCTGATTTTTCAAAATCAGATATCTTTAATATTGTTATTAAGTAGATGATTTCTGAGATTGCACAAATTGTTTACCTGCATTCCAACAAAAGTAAATGTTGGAGCAGAAACCAAAACTAGAACTAGCTAGCTTACAAACTAAGATAGTTAACTAACAACATTGGTTTATTGCAGCATAGAGGGTTACAATTGTTACATGTGTCACTAACCAGGATCTCTGTGTGACATTTACCTGAAGAATTGAAAAAATGCTTCCCTGTTGAGATTTATATAAGAATATTATCACAAACATGAGGGTGGTATAGATCTTCTCATCTAACTCACCAAGGAATTCACATATTCATTTTTTCCAACATCCAATTGTAATTTTTCCCAGAAACTTTCCCTCACTTTGTGAAAAACTGCTACCTAACCAGAACATCAGTCAACACACAGTGTGACCTTCTATCAAACTATCAACGCCCAATTTTTCGGCTTACTAATAACAAGTTCAAGGAAAACCCTTTCAACTCTAGTTTTCACATTTGCTCAAGTCTCTGTCCGACCAGTTTCTCAGGATGTGTTCTGTGTACGGGAATCCAAGATCTACTCACATTCTTGGCACATTATCGTACAAGCAAGATGATCAAGTTCCACCATAAATCAATAACAACTTCTCAGACAGAGAGCGTGGGCAGAGAGATCCACTTTCACTGTAACATAATCTATGATGAATTTGGATAATATATCCTCCTCTAATCTGTTCAGTGAACACATTGATTGGTGGTGTGCGGGGGCTTACAACGGATGCTGTTGTTTCACCGTTAAATCCGGCTCTAATGCAATTTGTACAGCTGCAGGTGCTCTTTATTTTCTGAGGGATTCAAATCCATACAGGTTCATTTTGGTGTGATGTCTGTTTATGTGTTTTTACTCCCTTTACTAAAATAATGACTTGAAAACAGTAAGAGAAATGCATTTATCTAACATATAATGGTGTTATTTGGTCCGTCTTATCAGTATTATGCTCCCATTATTGTTTGGCCATTAGTTGATGCATTAGAGTCTTTTACCAAGCATTACATTGTTTTTACCTTTGGAAGAAATCACGACCTATCATTAGAGCAAGAATGTTTTCGTTTTCTTGACATTCAGCAAGCTATTTGAGCCAACACACAACTGATTTGCATTTCTTTGTCACCCAGAAGGAATGAAAACGTGAGTAAGAAATTGTATGAGAAGACATGACAGAGATAGAAATAAGAAAAGGTGTTGGGGGGGGGGGGGGGGGGGGGGGGACTGGCAGAGACGGTTAAGTGGCTGTTAAAGATGTTTTTTTTTAACGCCAATGAGGCTGAGGAGGACAGGGTCAATATTCACCAGCCCAGTTTCTATCTCTGAGCGTCCAAAGAGTGAAACCTACAGCTAAAAATACCAGCACCGCCGCTTTATGACCAGAACTGATGAGCCGTGATACTGCTGCTTGCTCTATTAATGCGGCTGCCGAATCCAACCTTTTCCCCTCTCAGCGGGTCTCGAGCAAAACAGATTTGAAAGAATATCATTTTTAATAAGCCATTAAAAGGAGGCTTTGAATAAATTGAATTCACTGGATCAGTTTGTACAGTCTCAGTGAAAGATTTAACTGATATTGACAGTGTGTGCTTTTGTGTACCTTTCACAAAGGGAAGCTCTCTACATTGAATAATCTGCTCTTGATCCTCCATGTAAGTGCAGGTGAGGATCAATTGTGTGGGAAGTGTCGTTGACTTTTGAAGCAGGAGTGCCCTCCACTTCAAATCTCTGTCTAGTCAAGAGTAAATGAGAACTTAACTACCTAGCTTCAACACAACAGTGAATCCAGGCTTGGCTGAAATAGAAAAAAAGATAAAGGGATCTGTTTCCTTTTTGTGGGAAATGGGAATGTCATTTGTTTTACAGGTATTTCGCATGGATGTATAAAAAAGCATGAATGGACGTCTTTAAAAAATACCATGGCAATGCTCGAGTTTTTCCCGAATTGGTGGAGCGATGGTGGTTGTGGGTAATAATTAAAGCAGCAGTTTGTTGGTAACAAAGAGAGTCAAGATTTACGCATGTTCAACGATAGAGTTGTTGACTTATGAATCCTGGGGTATCACCATTCTGCATCTTAATGCTGTTGTTTTGACTCTGGGTGCGTCCATTAATTTTTGACCCAATCCATCCATGTGTGAGCTGCTCAAGGGTGCCCTAATGGTTTTGGCCACCATGACACACATACCAGCCCAGGGCACATCAATGCAGTGTGTGTGTGTGTGTGTGTGTGTGTGTGTGTGTGTGTGTGTGTGTGTGTGTGTGTGTGTGTGTGTGTGTGTGTGTGTGTGTGTGTGTGTGTGTGTGTGTGTGTGTGTGTGTGTGTGTGTGTGTCAGATATATTTAGAGTAAGCCAGTAAACACACTGAGTAATACTGAGATGCGTCATTTTAAGATCCTATGACTGTAGGATCTAAACAAACTGCTCTCTTGCACACACACACATACACACACACACACACACACACACACACACACACACACACACACACACACACACACACACACACACACACACACACACACACACACACACACACACACATGCTCATGTAGCCTATAGCAAATACGGTATGAATACTTGCAATGTGGTCATCTGACTCATACCTAATGTAAGAAGAGGTGATTGTAGCTTTAATGTTAAACTTTTTTTAGAAAGCCAACACTAAATAATCTTTCTTCTCGGTCTAATTATAAGGAAATAAATCTGTACCAAGGACAGAACACATATGCACACACTCTTAGCAAAAAAAGTTAAAAATAGCTCTCTCTTTATGAAACACACACAAACTCACACACACAATGTCCTCATAATGTGACTCTCCTACTTATCCCTTCACATTCATCATGCTGTCATTCTATTCTTGGCCAGAGGAGGGTCTCCCTTCCAGTTAATTAAATCAGATGCTTATCCTCATGACATGGAGGGAGAGAAATTTGAGTGTTTTTATACAAGCACTAATAATAATATTGTTAATAATACTAATAATCTCCTCTCAGACAGCTGAGACTACAAAGTGTGTACTCTCCTGCTCAGGCACACATACACAGACTGGATTACTAGTGACAAAACATGCAACTAATCAGTTTCTTCAGATACTATAGAGAGACCCTGTGTTAAAATCGTGTAACTTAAAGGGCCCCTTTTACGCAAATGCTCTCTTTTATGTCTATTTCACATAGATATGTGTCTCTGGTGTGTAAGGAGACTTGTGAGTCTCTTCTAAAACAAGAGAAGGAAAGAGCTAATCTGGATTTGGCAGAAACGTGAAGTCAAGTTTCTTATGAGGGTTTGCATAGACCATATATACCATATATAAGGTGTTGAGTGAGTTAGCGCCAGGTAACCAAGGCCACCCCTAGTTTTCAGTGTAGGGTATTGCATTCCCATAAAGTTAAGAGACTAAAGACCTTGGCGTTATTACTTTATTACTCAATTCTTTAACCCGTCCATGTGTATTTGCGAAACTGTTGTTATTTTCATATTTGAAAACAGAATGCAAATATACTGTACCTTTAAAAGCTGCTTCATTTCATTTAAAATATGCATGGTTATCGGTGTAAGCCGTTTCTATGTGAACTGTTCGCAGGAAAGTATTTCACAAACATTTATCTCACAAAATCGAAGCAGCAGAGGCAGAAACATTTGGAGTTTCAATGTAATAAATAAACACAAATCAATAGCATCTTTTATTCATTATTTTGACCCTTTCTGCAGGGTTACAACAACAACAACAACAACAACAACAACAACAACAACCTTAAAACTACACACCTGCTCTTTGTTACATGGGTTTTTATCACATCTTCAGGGGCCCAAACAGGGCATTTTTACCAGGGGCCCCCTAACAGGTTATTGCCCTGGAGGAAAGAGTGTTTCAAGTCACACAAACCCACATTGAATTGAACTGAATTAAACTGATGGGAATGAGAGTATTGAGGGCAAGGGAAATGTGAACCACACTCACACTCACACACAACCATACACACACAACCACACACACAAGAAAGACTTCTCATGAGAAGTGTCTCTCTATTTTCTCGAATGTTGTCTTATTGTTATTCTTTCCATGCCAGTCTTTCTGAGGCTCTGGATTCTAAATGAGCTGAGCAGAAGTCAACTGAACTGAATTGACATAGTGGGAGACAGCCAGATAGAGGGGAAGGAGATGGCACCATAGAGGCATAAAGAAAGAGGAAAGGGAGAAGGAGAAGAGAGAAACACACACACACACACACACACACACACACACACACACACACACACACACACACACACACACACACACACACACACACACACACACACACACACACACACACACAGAGGAGGAGAGAGAGAAGTGACATCACATCTCTCAGCCTCTCTCTCCCTCTCCCCCGCACCTTTGCTCCACTTCTCGCCGAGGAGGCGCACACAGTTTCTTGCTATCCTCATTCACCGCTCGTAAAAAGGGGCAGGACCAAAAACCAGGAAAGGAGAGGGCAAAACATTTTTTTTTGACAGCATGAACAGCAGTTTTCTCAACATGGCGTCGATAGGAGACTTCGACCCGCTGAACGCGACTATCCCTGCCACCAAAGTTGAAATCACAGTGTCCTGCAGGTAGGGGAATGTCTCTTTTTAACCTGGGTTTAGTCTAACAGGCTGACGGGAAATCACATGGAAGTCACTTTAACTCCAAGTTTATGTTTAGTTTCAGTTCATCGTTTGGTATATCTACTACTGTGCCGAGGAATGGGTAAAAAAAACCGTCCCATTTAGGCTATTTATGGCGAGTAAACGTAAAACCGAGGCTAAGTGCTGACTTCACCACGTACATTTGAGAAGTGTGGTGCCACTTTGTTACTTTTACGCTGTTAAAAATAACGATTTCATGATGATACTTAGCTATAAACACAATACTATCAATATGTGATTTAAATGTTGAAACATTATGGTTAAAACCCCAGTAAGGTCAGCTCAAACTGACTTTAAAGTAGCCTACAAGAAACGCAAACGTAAGTACATGAACGTTGCATCGGAATGTTTACATTGAAAATAATAAGGGAAAGAAATGGTGTTTTATGGCTATTAAGAACACAATGTCTTATACAGTCTCACTTTAACATCACATACAAGTATATTGTAGTTGTACAATAGGAAGTTAAACCGTATAATATGGTTTAAACACATTTGTTGACAGGCATGTGTGTCTGCAAAGTGCACGAGCATGTTATTGGTGTATTCCTATTAAGACATTTCTGTGTGTGTGTGTGTGTGTGTGTGTGTGTGTGTGTGTGTGTGTGTGTGTGTTATTGCAGTATTTGACAACTGACAGCTTTATTGTTGTTGCTTGTTGGTCAGCTGTCAATAGAGAGGCATTATTGTGGCTTATAGGAAGCCTATATTGTGTGGACCTGTGAGTGACAGTGAATGCAGCGGACAGGGCTGGTGTGTGTGGGGTTTGTTTGTAACCCTGTGTGAAAGAGCTCTTTCTCTGTCATTCAGGGAGGAGTTTCCTCTCTGGATGAGAGTAGGGTGAGAATGCAGAGAATGTAGTTTATTCTGCATGACTGGTGACCCACAGTAGGCTACAGGCCGCACACTTCACAGGTCAGCCATATTTTCTGAGGAGCCCCCCTGCAAGGGAATCCAATTAAATGTGTCACCTCTATCAGACAAAATAGGTCACATTGCATCTGCTGGCATATGTCGAGGTTGTTTAATACAGGTTGCATTCTCTCATTGTAAAGTAGGTTTCAGTGTTTGGGAATTCCTCTGTGGCCTCCTGTTTGTCAAACATTATTTCTCAAGTGTCTTTAATCTCTGCTGGCCGGATTGTTGATTTTGTTGCCAAGATATCATTATTTGACTTTCGAACTTAAGTCAACAGAGCATTGCTTTAACAGTATGACTCTTGTCTTCATTGTAGTTTTTTAAAAAGTGCTTAATTTGACATTTAATGGAGTATTCTTAAAGTGAGTATTTGATATGTAATGCATTTTAAGCGGAAATATTGCAGTCAATCATGTAGGATCAGTTGTGGGAAGACAAATTCACGATCAAAGTTAGTATTTAATGTAGAAGATTCAAGATATAAAGGCTTTATTGTCATATGCAGAAAAGTTACTGCTAGTTTGGGAAATAAAAATCCCTAAATCCCTCCCCTACACACAATAAAGTTAAAACATAAAAAGAAATACACATAGTGCAATAAAAAATACAAGGAAGATGTACAAGTAACTTGTAATTACAAGTAAGTAATACAAGTAAAATGCCAAAAAATAAGTAAGCTATATAGATGTAAAATAGAGTACTATAAAACAAAGCGTAATGAGAAACTGCAGAGTTGAAAACAATACTGCATATCTGAATACAATATAAATAAACATGTTGTTGTATTATACGTAGAGTGTTAAAAGATGTGTTCCATACACAAGTAAGTAAAGACACTCAGGAGTTTAATCGGATAGATACGTGGAACATAACGTTCCCTGCATCGTATACTGTATTTCCAGCAGGTTTACACCATCTCCTGAGTAACACAGATACAAGACATATTCCTGTAGAATATATGAAGACGATGGGCAGAGTTTCTTAATGTCTGAGTCACCCAGCCCCCGGGGGGGACATGTTATGATGGCTATCCTCCCACCTCCAACCTGAGGTAGAATGCCATGGTTACTGCCAAGTGTGTGCATGCATCATGTTTATGTGAGCTTATAGCATATATGTTGCGCTTGTTTCAAGTGCACACAATGACAGTGTACAATATCACCATGGTTACTACTTTTTCAAAGTTTTCCTGTGTGTGTGTGTGTGTGGGGGGGGGGGGGGGTGTAAGGGTGAGAAATTGCACTGAGGATAACAATGGCTTTAAGTGAGAGTAATATGCATTAATAGTCGTTATGTCAGGCGTTTTTGATATTATTGTTTGTTATTTCCCTGCAATTTTGTCATTGATGTTTATAATTGACTTGAAGATTGAGAATAAAGCTTTCTGAATTTCGAAGTCATTTAGTTGAGACTGCATCTGATGGAAATGTTTTGGCTTATTTCCTATGCAAATCAGTCTTCTTGACAGTTGAGATTACATACTGGTTTTTAGATTTGAACAGCTGTTTCTGGAAAAACAGATCATTTGCAAACAAGTGACTTAATGATTTTCTGCTTTTACTTTCAGTTAGATTTTCCTTCTTGTTAGTTTAGGCACTGAAAGGCTTGTAAAAGTGGATTTTTTTCCAAAGGGAAAGAGCGGAAGAAGCAGACATCGTCATATGAAGTAGCCCCCCTCATGTTATTGTTGTACAGTCAGAGGTGACATAACTGTTGCCGAAATATTGACATATTCTCTTAGCCTGCGTCTGCAGCTAATTCAGATAAAGCTCTGACGCTGTGGGGAGATGAAGTCAGAGCTTGGCTTCGACTCAGCAGTGAGCTGGAGACATTTTGCTGATCGATGGAAGAGCTCCGCTGTGATCAATGCGCTGCCAGCTCCGCCTGCTGCGCTGTACAAAAGCACACATACGTAAAAGCATGTTCACACATACTGTACGGGTCTACATACTGTATATGAAAGGGCTTAGACACAAACCATCCGTCACCCACTCTCAACAGTCACAGAGGAATAAATGACTCCCTGATGCACTTACCAGGGGACCGTGAATGGCCTTAGGTCAAAATAAATGTCATTGATTGGGCCAGAATACCGGCTGTTACCTTTTCCTTCACACTCGGACACACACACACACACACACACACACACACACACACACACACACACACACACACACACACACACATACACATATTTGACTCACTTTGAGTATTTCTTTGCGTTTGTGTCACGTATTGCAAAAATGATATTAACATGTGATAAATGCAACATTCTCTTGCACTATTTCTATCCCTCTTTCTTATTTCACAATTTTTTATTGTTTAGTGTCTTGTGTTTTTATATGGCATTGTAAGAGGAACATGGGACTTTTCTTTGCCAAAACAACATTGTAGCCATAAAGCATTTAATCTACGCAAACGGCGAACTGAGACTCTGTCACTCAAAGCTGCCACAAGCCCTTAACATGTACCCTAATGCTTATAAAACTGGTGAATTCTACAATAAATTCACCTACAGTTTTCATGAACACGGTATTTAGCAATAAGGAACAAAGCTGTCTTTTGTACCAGGCAGCATTGTGTTTATTTGTTGTAGTTGGATATTTTAACACTTTGTCAGAATTCACTTGCTTGGACATGGCCTTTCTTTTATTTGAAGTTCTTGTAGGAGTAGGATGGACTGAAAAGAAATAGAATCAAACTGTAGAGAAATGACCCCAGTGCAGAGGAACCCTTTGGCATTTCCTACATCACAGTTTGTCTGAAAGAAAAGTATGAACTCCTGATCCGATTGTGTGTTTTAGTGGATGTTTGCTTTATTTTTCGAGACAAATAACACTTGCACACAAATGAGCTTGCGGTCCAAGACAAATAACCTGACGGATGACCGAGAAGGAGTGAAACAATGTCTTTTAGACAGCTTGACACATCTGCCTCTCTGTCTCTGTCAGCAAACATTGTTCCTGTTGACACTAATAGCTCTCCTTCCTCCTCTCCGTCTACCTGCTCTCAGCTGTGGAAAGACAAAATGTCTTTCTTTCTGTGTCCGCTGTTGCCAAAACACACTAGTTGTGGTGTAAATGAGAAATGGTAAGAAAGGTGTGTTTATGTGCTTTCCGTCTGACTAAATGACGAGTCAAATATTATTATTTTAGGCGGCTTAGAGTTTAAAAAAGTTAAAATATATAATACTTCATCCAAAAATTGAATGTCAGCCTTTAGTCCGTGTCAACACTAATTGTTCCTGACTGATTTCAGCAAAGCCCGGTTTGGAAATATGAAAAGAGGCCAAATTGGAAAATGAGGTCATATTTGTGCAGGCCTGAAGGCTGGGACACGCGACTGCTGTGATCTTAATGGATTCACTCCCAAAATGTGTCATCGTGTTAGCTTCAAACTACAAGCAGTTCTGCGGCTTTAGGTATTTCTTCTCATGTCAAATATGAGTTAAAACGCGCGTAATATAGTTAAAGCTTGGGACCGCTCTATGTTTTCCTCATTGATTGCATGCAATTGGTGAGAAAACAGACCGCACAAAAAACAAACCATTGTGTTACAAACTTCATTGGCCAAGCAAATGATTTTACAGATCACGGAAGTTGCTGGTTTATCGTTGCCTTTATCGTTTAGTTTTCTTGAGTGATTGTTTCACTTAGAGCTCCAATATTCGCAATAAAACACCAAAGTTGTACATTAACACCAACAAAGTTACCGACGATGGCCGCAGTAGAACAGCTACTCCCTTGTTCTGCAAGTTTAAATGACTATTTTGGTCAAGGAAGTGAATGGATGCTTCCCACACAGAGCACAAAGTCATCATACTGTTTGCTTGTGATGTCAACTTAGTCTTCCTACAAGTGGAAAAACCTTTTTTATAGTTTTCATCAGGCTCCTTTTGTGGAATGGTCTGTATGTGTTGGCAGATAATGTGATGATAATAACATAATGACGTTTTAAAACTGGAGAAAAAACGTCCATATAGAAGAAATGGCTTAATGTTGTTGCTTTTTATCTTACCAACTACCAACAGATCTGTCAACAGAAACGCAGCATGGCGACGAGCGCATTGAAAAAGACTTTGGGTTGGTTTAAGATTTGCATAACCATCTGCAAAATCAATATTAGCATGCCTGATAGATAATTCATGTTATCGTCCTTGAAAAGCCAGCTGTCTTCAACGCTGGGCATCAGGTTGTTTTGTAACAGGTGAAGCTAGGTAAATACAGTTATTATGTTAGGACAGAAAGCCAGAAGTACTCCGGGTGGAGACAACCTATTTTAAGGTAAAAGTGCGTCGTGCTGTTGGAAAATATTTGAAGAGAAGGCGGTAAAGTTTTCCACTCAGTCAGAGCTTCAGTCAGTCGGCCGTCTCACAACCAGGTCTTATAAAACCTTTGTGTGTGTGTGTGTGTGTGTGTGTGTGTGTGTGTGTGTGTGTGTGTGTGTGTGTGTGTGTGTGTGTGTGTGTGTGTGTGTGTGTGTGTGTGTGTGTGTGTGTATACAGCTCTGCAAAAAATTAAGAGACCACTCCATATTCTTTTAAAATCTTTATCTTTATATGTATGGCAGCCATCCAGTGTTTGCCGAATTTCAACACAGAGAAACATTGTCAGTAGTTTATAGAATACAATAGAAATTTAAAAAATCCTGTAACTCAAAGACACGTCTATAAATAATAAAACAAGAGAAAAAGATAACACTGAAGTGGTCTCTTAATGGGGCTGTATTTGGCTGTAAACACAGAAGTCCTTTTTAACCGCTTCTTGGGGACGTTCCTGATGTTCCAAAGCCTAGACATGAAGCATAGATCTTGTAATATTTGTATTAATTGAATACCCTGAAGTGATGTTATATGCTACTGTTGTGGTCTATGCAAAATCACCACTCAAACCTTGATTTACTGAAGACGTACAGACTCTGTGAATCACTAAACCCAAATTATAAAAGCATTAACAGTATCTTTTAGTCCAAACCTCTCTTAAAGTTAACGTTTTCCGCACACCCTAAGTATTTTTGGTAAATGAAGATTGTGTAAGATTGGATCTTCCAAAAACAGTTGGGAAATTTGGACTATTGAGAAAAGATAAGGAAAACCCTGACGCTTCACAATGTGTTTGGACCCCAGGTCATTGTTGTATTAAATAATGCATTCTTAGTCATCTTGAAAAAGAACCCCCCCCCCCCAAAGCAAGGCAAGTGTGTCTCAATGAAGTAGTTTGTTTCTTAGAATGGCTATCATTTATTATTGAGCCAGTGATAGTGGCAAAGTATTTAGTGTCAAAGTTTCTTGGAGATAAAGTAAAGCTGAGTGAGGTGAAGATGTGACTCTCAGATCCACATGTCACGGGTTACGCGTTATTGACCATGTGGCCCCTGTGTGATTTGTGACATTGATCCTATTGATTCCCATTTGAGGGTCCACAATCGCGTTTCTCTTGCAGATCGCCTCCAGAAAATCTTCCCCCACCTTGTGTTACGGGTAGAACTACTTACCCTACAGCCCCGTCCCTTAACATCACGAGTCCCACTCGACCCGCTATCTATTTTCAGGTCGCTCACTCCCACTCCGCCTATGGGATTTGATTGCGTTGACCTTTCTGGCCCCATAGAAGTCGCATAATGGTTCGCTTATTGAAGACACCGCTGACAACCATCACTTTGAAGAGGAGACGGGGTCGCCCGCTGCGAGCAGGTTCAATGCCAGCACGAGCACAAAGGAAGCGTGCGTGATGACATGACGGCCCGTAACTTCTTCTGTCTGTTTACATGCGGTTCTGAGCAGCGGGGGGCGCAAATGATTTTGGCTGAGAGCACAGTGGTGCTGGCAATCAGCCAGACAAAGCTATATTGAAGAAACTCTCTCTGAGCTTACACCAATTGATGCCACTGTCTTTACTGTCGTACTTTACCTCGGGTTCCCAGTAAAGGTGTGTGTGTGTGTGTGTGTGTGTGTGTGTGTGTGTGTGTGTGTGTGTGTGTGTGTGTGTGTGTGTGTGTGTGTGTGTGTGTGTGTGTGTGTGTGTGTGTGTGTGTGTGTGTGTGTGTGTGTGTGTGTGTGTGTGTTCCGTAATCAGGTTTGGGCTTTTTCAAGTCAGGTCAGTAAAGATTTATGCACTCGGAGGAAATTACTATCGACCCCCTTCCTTCTGTTATTCTCTCACTGCGGGTGCTTTTCTACATAAGTCACCAGCCTCTGTGTGTTTGTGTGCGCGCACTGTTTCAAGTATCATGTGTGTCTTCAGTTGCTCCGTAGCAACACACACATTTTTGAAAAACGCACATGACGCAATGTGACACAATGCCTGTGGAGCTACAGCGGGAAAATGGATTGATAAAGATCTGACGGAGAGGGAGAGCGAGTCATTGGCAAAGGTCAAGGGCTACACACACACACACACACACACACACACACACACACACACACACACACACACACACACACACACACACACACACACACACACACACACACACACAATTGTGTACTATTCTACTACTACATGTGGTAGCAATGAGTGGAAGGGTAATAGGTGTACACGCTCACCCTCACTCTCAAGGTTAGACAGCATTGGTGTTATTTTAAAAAGCAGGTGATAAAAAGGGACTCAAGGACACACACACACACACACACACACACACACACACACACACACACACACACACACATACACCTTTCACATCACTCAAAGGCAAAAAGAGACTAACTACAAGATACAATTCCATCACCGCTTTGCAATTTTGTGGATTTTTGATGTTGCATTTGCAGTGAGAGAGAGGTTTTTTCCAGAAGTATCTAGCAGATGTTCTTCTTGATCATTTCTCATAATAATCCCGGGAATAATTGAGCGTTGAGACCTGTTGACCTGAGGGTCAAACGGGCGTTACAAGCTCTGCTTAATGGGCCATCAAAGAACGTTCGAATTACAAATGAGGCATTGATTCAAAAATATTCCCAGATGTACAGCAGAAAGCCTAAGGGAGCAATTGAAGGACTGCATACAGACGCAGAGGGCACACAATGCACACATGCGATTAGAAGCACACTCACATTTGAACACTCACTCACTACATATTCTTACTCCTGTGCCTCCCGTCAGTCAGACAGCTGATGACATTTTCGGCACACGCGTAAAAATCCGATCACATGTGACGCTCTGACATTTGATTTTCACTCTGATGATTGCCTCCAGGGAGATATGAAGCCGCAATAAAACAAATGAAAAGATCTGCTATAAATCCCGATTGCCTAATTATATTTTTTTGGCCTTTTGGGTGTTGATATCGGGACAGAAATTGGCAAAATTTTGATTTTACATGACTAAAGAAAGGGTGCACACCAGATCTGCCAGTGCGACACAGATTGAAAGTATTTGACAAGGGAGATTGCTCGTCATACAGTAAAGCACCCTCACAGACATATTTACAGCCAGGCAGAGACAGATACAGGGGGGGGGGGGGGGGGGTAGAAAGATGGAAATTGGCTGGCCTAATGAAGTCCTCTCCATCCAGGTCACATCGCACAGAGGCTGTTTGAATTCCTCCAGGGTTGCTGTCTGTCTCTCTGTAAAAGCCTCTAGCTTCTGCCTCACATGTCTCGGTATCTCCCAAACACACACATACACACACTCTTGTAACATTTTAGAGTAAGTATTTAAATCATAAACAAATATCTTTTTCATTCTCTCACCCTCATACTGTCGTAAAGCAATCACTCAAAGACCGGTGTTGTTGTTGTTGGAGGAAACCAAAGGCGGATTAAACTGCAGTGAAAGCTTTGACAAAGGCAATTAAGGTAAAATGCCTCCAGCACAGATGTGGGTTTGTGTGTTGTCTATGACTGATGTGTATTTTGTTGCACATGTCAGTGTGTAAAAGGATATTTGTGTGTGTGTTGTGTGTGTGTGTGTGTGAATGTGTGTGTGTGTGTGTGTGTGTGTGTGTGTGTGTGTATACTGAGATGTTCTCTTGGCTCTCCCAGCCCTTGTCAAGAAGAATTAGGGCATCAGAGAGAATACAAGCTGCTGATGCTTTCCTTCAGTGTGTGTGTGTGTGTGTGTGTGTGTGTGTGTGTGATAGAGAGATTGGGTGGGATTGTTAAGAATGTGCTTTTCTTTTTCAAAAATGAGAGAAAGAAACACAAAAGGTAAACAGAAGAAATGCAGGTACCTGTAGATGTGTGCTCAGCGACCTGTTGAGAGCATCTGAGCATGCCCAGTTGTCTCCTCTCGCTCCACATGTTTCCGAGAATATTGCTCTGTTGCTAAGCACGTCTGCACACTCAGCCAAGAGTCATGCGGCGGTGAATGTGATACAGAAAAAGTGCATTAAAGTCGAGGAGAATAGAGTCTCTATTCAAAGGTAATGCATACTAATACAGTATGGGTCTGATAGAGACAGCGTGTTTAACTTCCCATCTGGAAAACGCTTGAATTGGATTCTGAATTTGTGTCATAAAAGCACATGACTTCAAATATGTTAGACTTTTCAGGGAAAAAAAGGATAGTTTCTAAACCTAATTTATGATTTCGTCTGTCTTTGAAAAAGATTTAAGTTGTACTCAACCTCTGTACCGAGCCCTTAAAGCTCCGTTTACCAGGATTGTAACATTTAATGAGTTTCTTGCACTGCAGGCTCCCTTCAGCATTCACACTCCCCGTCTGTAGCTTTTTGCAGCTTTGAGCTCCGCTCTCTGGCGTAGTGAGTGAGTTTTTGCTCTGTGTTCCACCTGCACTGTTACTGAAGGCAGAGAAAAAATCCATTTATAATATAGATGTTCCACTTCTGTTAAGCCAAGGTGCAAGCCGGTGTTATTGTAGGAGTAGTCGAATGACAGCAGTTGGATGAACATAACATCACCAGAGTAGCCATTAAACGTTTCTCCATTAACAGTGCTTTCTCCACTCAAATGTTGCATTCACAGGATATTTCTATTACGCTGGTTGGGAAGTCCTTCTTCTGACAGTGTATTGCTCAACACGTTTAAACACCCATTGTTGGTTTGTGTCAGATCAAACCCTATTTTAATTGAAATCATACCTGAAATGATTTTTATACTGCTCTACTTCAGCGGTGCAACTGACGTCATAATGACTTTGATTTAGCTGCCAAGTTCTGCTTCAAAATAGGAGCAGCTATGAGCCTTTGTTTTGCGTAATGTCTTACCGGATATTAAAGGCAGTACACGTGATTCAATTCAATTTCTCACTTTATTTTAGTGTCATACAGATATTTCCATAGTGATTACGTCAAATATTAAAGGTTATAAATGGATTTTTTCCCGCAGCTCCCCTATTTGTTACAACCACAGCAGCTTTGTTTGCGTGTTCTGTCATGATTGGGGCATTTGTATCACATAAAAAGTGACTCATGAGAGGTTTTCAATTGCAAAAACATATGTAAGTGTAAGGAAAGGATTGTCCCAGGGGTGTAGCGCTGAATATTTCCAGTAAGTCTTCCTCAAGTTTTTCCACCCATTAGCATTTCAATGTGTGGTTTCTTTATCTTAAGTAAACACCCACGGTATAATGGACTTTCCCATATTGTAAAAGCCAAGTCAGAACAGGAAGTACTGCTTTGGACTCTCTCAGAGAAAATCCCTTTCCCCTGAGAAGAGGACAGAACAGGAGATGAGACTTGGTAATAAAAATGATATATCAGGCTTGAGCTACTATATGTACTTATTAAACAAGTAAAGGAGGTCCAAATAACCAAAAATACCAATCAGATCTGTGTCATAAACAATATCAGGTTAGATCTTTGGATGAAAACCAGCCCTTAGAATACAACTTGAGTCTTTGGCACGGATTGGAGAAGCTAATTCATTTTTCTGATGAAGTTGCCTTCCTTTGAAAGCTCGACAGCCAAATGTAGCTTAATTTATAGGTCTACATTAACCAATTGCCACATTAGGAAATCAAAAAATCCTTAATGGTTTTGGCATGCATTCAAAAGCATGCAAACTGTAGCTCGAGTTGTCTCACAGCAAAGTGCTTATTCTGGAGGCCTGCAATACTGTTGGTATCACTTCAGCAAAACATGTATTGCATGGTTTTGGATGCACACAGTGCACTATGTCATTCTCTTTCATTTCCCTTCCTATTTGTTCCCCTTTATCTGTAGTTCCTCTGGTACGCTTTGATTCTGCTTCCTCTCCTCTCCTCCCGTATAGTGGGCCAAAAACCCAATTTATTTTAGTAGCGTGGAGAGGGATGTGAGTGTCCCGGGGGGAGTTCTTTGCTGTTGTGTCGCCCAGGTAGCACACTGTCAGGGACACGGCCTTTCAAGCCAACCAAAAAGCCTCAGTAGATATTTTTTTAATCATTTAATAAAACAGGAGGGCAGGAGAGGAATGATGGGAAAGCCGAGCGGGGTAAACCGGGGACGGGGAGTAGACTGAAGGGAAAGATGAAAATAAATCGGTGGAGTGGGAAAAATGGGATTGGAGGTGAGAGAAGGGCGAGGGAGAAGCTAGAGAGAGAAGGGAAAATGGAGGAACAGGTGACAACCGCAAACACTACAGCACTGATGGAATCCCAGTCAGAAAACACACCCACGACTGTCAGTCAAGTCAGTCAAGTTGCACCAATCGGCTGCCAGTAGTTGCTATGGTTGCCGTCGCCACTGTGCTGTTATCCCCGTGGCTCTTGCTGTTGACAAAACACTCAGAGAACCAGGCGTGTGACATAATTACAGAGTCGTCATATCAGTATGAGATGCTGCATTTTCCATATCTCATGTCTGTCTTTTATTTTTAAATCCCTCCCCTCCCCTTTATTAACCCTCTTAGAGGGAGATTGAGAAAGCAAATGAGCATAACGGAGCGTCTGTGTGTGTACGTGTGTGTGTTTCCCGCCCATCATGTGTCAGATTTCCCTTTCTGTTGCTTTGATTGACAGCTGTCAACGGTAATGCGTCAGGCATGGCCGGGGTGACAAAGAGGCTTTGATCAGATCTGAGATCAGCACTGTCATATCTGACTGGAGTGTGCCAGCTGGATAGGGATTCCCTTTAATGACAGTACGAATAAAAATGTGTATGTCAAGTGTCAAAGTCGTTTATAGGTTTGCTTTGATCTCAGTCGACCCCAGTACAATATCCAGCTTGTTTGAATGAGTTTTTTCCTCATTGTGACTTACTTCTTTTACATTAAAGTCACATTAAAGACCAACACTGTCTGTTTTTAGAGTGATTTCCAATTCAAAAGCACCAAATTTAGATGATTTTGATCTGATTTGAAGGCATTGTAAATACAGTGGTGACCTACACGTACTGTATGTTAATTTTACAGGTTCTGTTTTTAATTAAAGAAAATGTACATCCCCAAAAAAAACTATATAACACACTACAGGAAAGGGTAAACCCAAAAAAGGTTAATAGGACCTTTTTTAAATGTGTTGCGTTGTCTTTCGCAGCAAAACATCTAGTCTGCCAGACATTAATAATAGGAAGATGAGATCTTTGAAACTCCAAACCAACATGGGAAAACTGGAGTGCATTGAATTATAGAGGCTTATCTGGCTGGTGAATAGCTTGTAAATCTCCTTAGCTTTTAGCCAATGGCCTTCCTGATATAAATCATCCCTATGCGCGTATTCATACCTAATTTATTGTGCAATAAATCTGCATGCTCTCTGGAGATTAAACCCATTTAAGAAAATACCCTGGAAATGTGGAGGAATTCTTAGAAAATCAGAGGACATTGATTGGCTATTCTCTGAAATGCCTCTGTGAAATGTATGTGTTTTAAATCTCTAACATGGTCATCAGATAATGGACGTGCTTTGTGTACATTGTCAGTAATTGTCTTAAGAGCTGTAGAGGTGACTGCTTGAAAAAGGTGAACCATGTCATGTGTCCTTTTGCAGAAAACATACATCATGTTTTACATCTTCAGAGGCTGCCATTTTCAAATCTTTAAAAAAAAAAGTGATTCATCCCAGCATCACCAGAAAGAGTCAGGTGCAGAAAGTTGGTGTTTTTACAGGGAAGATTGAGATGAATCAAAACATATATTGATCTGTTGAAAAAAATCCATATTTTTTTATACAAATGTGTCCTTTACTTTGCCGTTAACATCACTATACCATTGCTTGTCAATATAACCGATAACTTGATTGACATACTCATCTTTTTCCCTATTATAGTGTCTATGGTACTTTTTTATTTAACCTAAAAGGCATTCAATTCAATTCCTATAATACTCTTTCTTTCTTTTTTTAAACTGCTAAATATACTAACACACTATTTTAGTGTTAGTAGCTTTATTCCCGTGCTTCGAATGGCAGTTTTTAGCTTTCCGCTGCCTGCCTCTGGATGAATAGAGGAAAGGAGCGAAAGAAAAAGAGCCATGACTCATTCAAATTATCTGCTGAAGTGGAAATCCTGAAAACACACACACACACACACACACACACACACACACACACACACACACACACACACACACACACACACACACACACACACACACACACACACACACACACACGTTCATGCACAGGGGGAGCCCATTTGGAGTTTCACCATGTGTGATGTACTCTGAGCAGCAGCCAGTCAGAGAGTGTGTTGCTTCAAATCGGCTGTCAATGGGAGAAAGTCTATTTTCACATTAGTCCCTAAGTGTACCTCCATCTGTGGGGGTGCAGAGTGGGAAATAACACCCAGGTCTCTTTGAGTGTGTGTGTTTTTGGATTGTGGGAGTTAATGACGAGAAACATGAGCCAACGCTACTCATAGCTGCTTGAAGTTTCTTAAAAGTCTTGCAAAGGGGGCCGGAAATCCTTGTGCAAAGCGCATTCCCATGTGACAAATTCGAAATGTGTGATGCTACAGTTTACCAAAGTTGGGTCAAACAAGCAGGAGAGACTCATGGGAAAAAACACAAGACAGAGAAATGCCATAGGAAGTGTTGATAAGTTCACGCAAGAAAAGATGGAGACAAGTGAAAGTGAGCTGAAGAAAGAAACACACTTCTCTGTCTCTCAGCCTTTCAACATCCCTGGGATTGATAGCATGACAGGAATCATTACCCACTCTGTCATATCCCTTTCACCAGCAGGATACATCAGGGCACCTGAAATAGATGAAAGGAAGAAGATTGGAGAACAAATCTTAATTCTTACGGAGGCCCTTAACACGCTAGAGTGATTTAACCTCATTGACATGTTAGTGATCCCAATCTCTCCTCTCCTCTCCTCCTAGACCATTAGGTGCCATCATCACCACCAGCATTCATCTCATTATTCACAAATCAGGATTAATGACAAGGTCTTATGCCACTTTCATATCAAGCCATTTGGTTTCCTCTAGTCGTTCTTCTACGTTTTTCTCGGGGGGAGCATAAATTCTTCGGTTTTATTAATGTTCATCTCAGCTGAAACTCGATGGTGTGCCCAGACAGAGAACTGAACAATATATCACGATATGATCTTAGACGTAATGTTTCTCAAGCATGAAATGAGCAGAGATAAAATCTGAATACCGATAAATAAAGTCTGGATATCAGTTGAATCCACTTCACACATGGCCTGAGGGTTTGTAGTGGAGGTAGTTGAAAGGATTTTGCGCAGGGCTCCAACCGTTACGTGATGAGGAAGAATGTATGTGCTTCTTTACAAAGTGTAAAATGCTTTTCGATTTCAATGCAGGAGCTCATGTTCTTCTTCTTTCAACTGAAGACGGACGCAAATATTTGAAAAGGCCTTAAATGTTAACAAACAACAAAAAACCACAAGTAATCTCAAGCGCTGTAGTTTTTAAGCTATTCAATAAGGAGTAAAAAAATGTGGATGAATGCACATTTTATGGCAGCAGGTTGGGATTAGCCTCTAGGCCTTTTTTAAGGCTTAATAAGAAAGGAAACACCTGCTAGTAGCACCAGTTCATTGTTATGTTTTATCTTTTCATGAGATGTTGACAGGCTTATACTTTTTAAAATTTCATTAAGAGATTTTGGTAGACTTACAATGAACGTTCTTTGTCCTCTTGATTTCACCAGTAGTACACAAGCCTCACTATCATGGCCAATGCTGTTATATATATATAGTACTATGAATACATCTTGACACCTCAGATAAGAGTTTCAGTGGGATACTGTAAACAGAGTGTGATGCTAACGTGCTGAATCATGTCCAACAGAGTCCATGAATAGTCTGTGTGTTAAAAATGCGTTCACTGCCACATTTGGATAACAACGGAGCTGTGTTTCTGACCACTTTCCCTTCTGTGTCTCCATAGAAACCTGCTGGACAGGGACACCTTCTCCAAATCAGACCCAAGTAAGATCCACCACATACTGTATCTTTATGTCTTATAAAGCCATGGTGAACAAGTATGTGTCTGCATGATTGCCTGTTTATTATTTCAAAAGGGACCAGTAGAAGGTCTTTTGTGTAGCCGTATGTAGTCATGACTCACTCCTTATGTATAAAAGTGTTTTTTTCTCACTAAATGCTGCTGGAGAAGTGTGACTAATGCATGAGGCCAACTAAGAAGCTTCTACCTATAGATCTACAGAATTGGTGTTAATTACCCTCTCTTCATCCAACATTTAGAATCATCATAATTATATTGGTAACAAGGCAGTTAGGTAAAGGAGCAGTAATATCTTACGCTTCCTTTTTTAGAGTCAGATGAGAAGGTCCAACCTTATGTCTGCTGAATGACTTCACTTATTTGAGAGTTAACTTATCATATAGTTAATTATTTTCATGTGTGTGTAGGTGTGTCTTAGAAACTATGGATAAGATATCAATGTTAGGATTCATAATATAAAATATAAACATAGTTGTGGAAGAAAAGCTCAAAGATTTCACACTTTTGACTCCTATTTTACTAATCTATACTTTTCATTTGTAGAAGTAACAATACAACATTTAAAAGGTACTCTGGTAAAGTGAAAGTCCTACATTCAAAATTGTACTTAAGTAAATGTAAAAAAGATTTGGCATCAGAGTATATTTTAGTTCCAAAAGTAAAAGTACTTATGTCATGGCCCATTTCAGGAAAATATACGTATATTTATAAAATGACTAGGTTATTATTATTGATGCATTCATGTTTTCACCACAGTTGGTACATGTAGAGCTAATTTAAATAACTTTGTTTTACCCTCTAATTAAATATCACTGTTTATATAAGTCGATTTACTTTTTGTTTTGGCTTAAATTCTGAATTTGCAAAGTAACTAAAGCTGCCAGATGAATGTAGTGGAGTAACAAGTACAATATTTGCTTCCAAAAGTGGATTAGAAATATAAAGTAGCATAAAATGCACCGGACCCACTTATACACACATACTGTTTTTGTAAAACATAGTATGTCAACACATTCATAGTCACAGAAGCATGGAAAATAAAAGACTCCATGATGATGAAGGCGGGATAGACACGATGACGAGAATGACAGTAACATGATGAGGATGAGTGGAGGAGGAGGAGGAGGAGGAGGAGGAGGGCTTTAACCACACATCCAGGCATACTCTTATGCCGAGTGGTTTATGCTGAGCATGGTGTCTTCAGACTCCTGATATGAACCAGACTGACAGCAGAAAAACAGCAAGGAGGGAAAGAAAAGAGGAAAAAACGGGTTGTCTGAGAATCATAGAGATACCCTGGATCTGTCACTTGCTGGTAAAAGTACCTTTTAAAATGAGAGCGGTGATCAAAAAAAGTATCTCGGTCAGAGGTCATATTTTTCGTCATTGAAATTGAATACTACTCTGTATAACCCTTCAATACATAAGCTGCCAAAACCGTGAAGAAGTTTTCTATTTTATAATTTCCCAGAAATATATTATCTATCAGACCTCAGAAATAAGACGGAAGAGTGTGTGTGTGTGTGTGTGTGTGTGTGTGTGTGTGTGTGTGTGTGTGTGTGTGTGTGTGTGTGTGTGTGTGTGTGTGTGTGTGTGTGTGTGTGTGTGTGTGTGTGTGTGTGTGTGTGTGTGTGTGTACATGCTCATTGATACATCCTTTCTGGCACTTATCTGAGAAACACATCAAAGGCTTCGAGAACTGAAGTTGAGTGAGCGCAGTCATTTTCCGTTTATTGAATGGTCCCGTTTAGGGGAAATTGGATAATGTTCTCAAATTATGTTTTTCACCATCTAAAGACAGAAAACATGTTGGGGCTTCATGAATAAAACTATTACGTGCTTTGATGTAGTTTCATTATTCATAATTCCTGCTTTTATGACTCATTAGGCATATTCGGATGGATCCAATAACAGGTTTTTTTTAGCTTGATGTTATATGAGAGTAATATTCATGTGTCCTGCAACTATGCTATTAGCATGGGTTGTTAGCAAGTTTCTTAATGTTATGTGATGCGATTCTGTTCTCCATAGTATGTGTTCTCTACGCACAAGGCATGGGCAACAAGGAGTGGAGAGAGGTGAGTGCTAAAGAGAGTGATTTTATGTTGTTGTTGCCGATATTTATCCAACAAACTGTGGAAACAGACTCAAATAGATCTAAAGATACTCCTAAATCTACTATTGGCTAGCATTGTCAAGCTAGCTATGATACAATAAGAGGCCACAGCTATGCTAGTTGCTATCTGAGGCTGTGGTTTTTCACAGTGGTGCTTTAGGCTAAATGCTAATACCACCGTGCTAGCAACCTAACTAATGCTTTGTTCCATTTACCACGCATGACGTAAATCGTAGCTGTGAACAACGTCACACCCAAGTTCACCACATTCCTGTTCATCAAGTCAGAAAGGTTATTAATACCAGTTCTAACCATGGAAGCCATTGTTAGCAAAGGTGAGAACATCAAAAACACCATAGCAAAGTTAAAAGTTATACAGTGCTGTAGTCGGGGCGTTCCAGGTCAAATATCAGACTTTGAGTTCTGAAGGAATTCACAATAAGACAATGCTGAAACACTAATGTTTAGCAGGCATGATGCTTACCACCATATGTTAGGTTGTTAGCATGCTAACTCACCTAACTTGTTGTAATAATGGCTGAAAGCTTAACAGTAATAGTATTAGGCTTTTTCAGAAATATTCAAATGTATCAATCACATGAGCAACGTGAAAGGAAGAGCTATTTAAGCTCTAGTCAATATTATTATATAATGTAATGTAAAGAATTATAATCTGTTTGTGCTTGTGGACACAACCAGCAGCTACATGGTGTTAATGCTATGTGTGCACCCTTGTTAGACTGTACAGCAACCACCTACGCGTTTCACAATGATGAATATTCAGCAATGTAAACCAAGGGGCAACTTCGATCATTCCCATTTGTTCATTGTTCTGAGTAGTCCATCATCTGCATGCATTATTAATAGGCTAAGCTAAATGCCACCTGCAAATGTGCTTGACCCTCATTGACTTGATGCTTCAGCTGCTCTGCATTCATTCCTTTAAAGCTGTAGATAATCTTCTGAAACCAGCCTCTGCCCTGATGAGTCACCTGACGAGATAACCTGCTGGAGATTAGTTCTTCCCATGAGATATTACAACCTTACTAAGTGCATCTAAAAACTACAACATGTAGAAGAAACAATGATTTACCTTAAATGTATCCGAATGGTATTCTTATCTGTCTTTATCTTCCTTTCTTTGTCTAGTTTGGGAGAACGGAGGTGATAGACAACACGCTAAACCCAGACTTTGTGCGGAAATTCATTTTGGACTACTTTTTTGAAGAGCGGCAGAACCTGCGATTTGACTTGTAAGTAATGCTTACACCTGTGTGTGTGTGTGTGTGTGTGTGTGTGTGTGTGTGTGTGTGTGTGTGTGTGTGTGTGTGTGTGTGTGTGTGTGTGTGTGTGTGTGTGTGTGTGTGTGTGTGTGTGTGTGTGTGTGTGTGTGTGTGTGTGTGTGTGTGTGTGTGTGATCATATGGTTGTAATATTTTCAGAGATTGATTCTTTCTCCAGGGATTGTAAAGCTTGAATGACATTCAGGGTTGAAAAGTTAATATTTGGTTTACTCGAGGTTTGAAGCCTCTTCCATTAAGCGTTTATTTTACATTATTAGTTCCTAAAAATATAAACTGCGCTTCCAGATGTTACCTGCAAAGGAGAAGAAATGATATGCTTTCATATTTGATTTAAACTGTACTGTAGCTACAAATATGGTGATTATTTTAATATCCTCCACTCCGACACTGCTCTCTTTACTACACAATTAACACATTGTTGCCCAGAATTGTACAACACAGTTCCCTTACTTTTCTCTAATATACTCATTCATTTACTTAAATTCAGAAATCTTAATGCCACCTAATAACGACTTATAATTAAAAAAAGAAAGACAAAAGCAAGGGTGTAATTTAATATAGCAATGTAATGGAAAAAGAAGGGTATTTACAAACTGAATTTGTAAATTAATGCAGATTTGAAAAGCTGCTTTCAGCAAATATCATTCACAGTCATCTCTTTCTCATTAGCCTGGACAGCTCGAGTGGATTTTCTTTAGATGAATTGCAATGCTCACTATTTTGCTTGTTTAAAAGCTTTGTTGGTCTTTATCCAACATTACATTTACTATTTGGCAGACTGTGGATTTGGCATGCCTACCACAAAGCAATTCTCCACTTTAATTAAGTAAAAGAGACCCTCATTTCTTAAGAGCAAATTGTGCTGCGTTTCAAAGTATCAGTAAAGAGATGGAAGGACATTTTGGGGATGTGTCAGCGCTATTCGGCACTAAATGTTGTAGATGTTCTACCAGTCGGTGGTAGCCAGTGCCATCTTCTTTGGTGTTGCGTGCTGGGGAAGCAGGTTGAGGTCAGCAGACGCCAACAAGATCAGCAGGATCGTCAGGAAGGCTGGCTCCGTCCTGGGGGTCCAGCTGGACTCTTTGCTGGTGGTGTCTGAGAGGGGGATGCTGCGCAAGCTGCGTAGTATCATGGACAACATTGCTCACCCTCTCCACCAGGTGCTGACCTCATACAGAAGCACCTTCAGCAATAGACTCATTCCACCCCGGTGTACCACAGAACGCCACAGGAAGTCCTTTCTTCCTGTGGCCATCAGACTCTTTAACTCATCCACCTCAGGTCGTTAGAGGAACATTGGAGACTCAGTGACACTTTATTTCATCGCAATGCTGTCATTTCACTTTGCTTTCACATGTCACTTTATTCACCTGTCACTTTATTTAGTATTTAGTATTCAGCTTAGTTGTATTAGTTTTCTTATTACTGTACTGCCATTTGCACTATACGTATTGTTGTATATTGTATATACCTACGTAGTTACTGTAACTATTTCACTATTTCATATTTGCAAAGCTGCTCTTATTGTTGATACATTTAGTTTATATTTAGTTATAATTAGTTTATACTTAGTTATTTTAGTTTATATTTAGTAATATTTGATGTATATTTAGTAGTTTAGTTATATTGAGTGTATATTTCTCCTTCCTTCTTTGTGTTGAACTGTTGCACCTCAATTTCCCTCGGGATAAATACAGCTTCTTGAATCTTGAATCACAACCTGCTATGCATGTGCTAATGCCTTCAAAATGCACATAAGCAAAGACTTGTGAAAGTAACTCCCTTAGTTGAATCTCTGGTCCTGTACTAGTGATTACCTTACCCCATAAAGGTATATTATATGGTATTGATATGCATCTCACACTTCGTTAGCGTTCCTTTGCATAGCAGCATATGATGCTATCTGTAGGAGAGTTGGTCTTTAGCTTCATTAAGCCACCAGACTGCCTTTCAGTCTCTGAGGGGATTCTATTTCCTAATTTGCTCTCAGATCACAGCTCTCATTGAATTACTGAGGGGATTTCGGTGGCTTTATGTTATTAGAGGCAGACTAATTATGTTATAATCTATGAACCAGGGGAGCAACGTCAGTAAACCCAACTAAGACCTCTGTGGAGGGGAGCTAATGATTCTGCATCTTGTCTGTTTAGTAAGGTTTGAGGTATTTCTTTATAACTATTTTTCACAGCTGTGTTGGCATTGTTCCTGTTCTAATTGCAAACACATTTTCTCTTAGAATATTCAACAGTGTTTTTTTTTAAAATAATGCTGTTTAAAATAAAGTAGAGGTGTGACCGTGTTCTCCTCACTTTGATAACAGACTGATTCACCCTTGCTAAAACTCAGGTGGCTGCACTACTTGAAAAAATCAGTTGATCTAAGAAGCATGGTTCCGCTCTTTTCTAAGATACAAAATTGATTCACAAAAAGGTTTTTTTTTCCGATAAAAAACCAACTTGTTTTTGTATATTTTATTTTTAGAGCATGTGTACTTTTTGGAGTATTTATTTATATCCATTGTGTATTGAATATATTTAAACTTTGTTTTAAGTCAATGAAAACGGAAAAATCCTCAAAATACTTTTGGGTGTTTAAAGTGTTTATTTGTGCAAGTTTGACATAAATGAATGTTACTTTTTTAACTGTGCCTTTTTGTACATTACCACAATGTAATATTGTTCAACACATCTTGCCACACCGCCTTTACAAGCCCACCATAAATTGGAATAAACCTAAATTTAGCAACCATACAAAGTGACTCTGGATACATTTTTAATAGAGAATTCATTATGGATTTGAGATGTGACCCAAAGAATTGAAATAGGAGCTGAAAGATTTACACTTTTTATATTGTATCTTGTCACCTCTCCTGTCCGTCAATACTGATACAGTAAGACACAGTAAAAAGACTGTAAAAAGTGTTGCATTGTCTAACAGTCTTTAAAAGCAAAGTGTTTGTCTAGATTTCCAGTCAGTGGTGGTATGCTGTGTGTCCGTATACTGCTGTTTCAGTGTCTCAGCTGGTGTCTCTGTCACCTCTCATACTCGTACTGTCACCGGGCCACGTGGGAAGACCCACTCCGAGACGAAAGCAAATCTGATGTCCTGTGTGTGTATTCCCACATACTGTGTGTGGCCATGGTGACAACCCTGTGTGCAGTTTAGCCGTGGTTACCATAACAACCAGGGTTCCAGGGGGATGGCGGGTGCGATATAGGAGTAGACAGATCTCCTTCAGGGAATAGAGAAGCCTTTAACCTTTTATATCTTTGCTGCCTGCTCCACTTGTACTACCACATGTTACAACCCAGTATACATTACCATACATAAATGGAGAAACCTGTTACTTTTTTCCCCAAATTTTCTTTTTTAGCTGTGTTTGGAGGCTAGAACTGTAAGGAATTGAGCTTGAATTGGTTTTTCTATACATACGTGTCACATTTTTACGTTATCACAAAACTCCAGCGTGTTTTCCAGAGCAGTTATGAGAAATTCCTCATATTCAAACTTTTCCATTTTTCAAGTAAGTGTTTTTTTTATGCCTTCCCATTTGTTAAGCTAGTTGAAATAATGTTCAGTATGAACGCACGTGTCTCTGCTTTTTGTTTTTGAGTGGTTTTCTGATTGTAACTGAGCATCACAGGAGGCTTTTTGTTGATGTGTTGTTGTGTTGCGTGTGAGTACACCTAGTTTGCTAACTGGCTTCCTGCAGAGGGTAACACAGTCTCAGATGATGGGAGATGAAAAAATGTTTCCCGCAAGGACCATGAAGATGGGATCTGTGGGAAAGTGTTATGAAGTACTACAGTGTATCCTCTGCATATTAATGAATAACTGCACATGGTGTAGTAGACTTCACCTTAATTCTTTATATTTTAGAATAACAATCAATATCATTTGACTATGCTTTTCCCCTATTTTCACAGTGAAGTTGATCTTTCCCCCCCTCAGTATCTCAACAGTTATTAGATGTATTGCCAGGAAATGTGGTGCTGACATTCATGCTTCCCAGAAGATGAACTGAAGGCTAATACTCATAGCTTATCCAACCCTCATCTCCCATGTTTTATTTTGTGCAAATGAGAAACATATTAGCATGCTTACATGTAAAGTTGAGATGTTGAACATCCACATCAAAACATTGTCATTGTGCGCAAATTAGCATGAGCTTCGTTTATGTACAGCCTCAAAAAGCAGCTAGCTTTGGGCTGGGAGGTCAAATGAGAAGCAGAACCACAAATGAGTAAAATGAGGTTCAAAGTTATTAGTTCTGTTTGTCTATTTTGTTCCATTTACTTATCTGTAAACTCCTACAGTGAAGCGGAGTGAAAAGAGTGGGGATTGATTGTCTGTATGTCGCCATGCGGACACATTTTGTGATAATGAATCATTTCCAGAGGGTGGATGACGGGAGAGACACTCTGAATGTGGAAAGTCACAGCCACTCGTGATAAGCAATCATGTGATCGTTAAATCATTATGAATGCTTACTCATGCTTTGGAATCACATTAATTTAGAATAATGATTTCAACACACAATGACAGTCTAAATTGCCGCTTTGTTTCTCCTCCAAGTTTTCTCCTGCAAGGAGGAAATCATATTTAGTGGTGGGTGAAATAACCTGAGCTGTAAAATGACCTCAAATTGCTGACTGAATCACTTGTCTCATTGCTTCACTTTTTTGGAGTACCCGCTGCACTGCAGGAGCCACTTCACGTAAGAGACCTGCAGGTGGAATGGAGGAATAAAACCTGTGACTAACACAACATCAAAAAAGAACACACTAGCCAGCTGAAACTCATGGAATGGATGGGATGGAATCACTTATCTTCTCACAAGCACAATCTCTCTCTCTGTATCTGTTTTTATCATGTATATATGACTTTCAATTAGTCCATTTAGTGTCAGTTTAATGGAGGATGTCTCTGAGCCTGTGATGTGGAATACCCAGAGCTTCTGGTGCGATGTCTCTGACAAGCTGCTTGGCCCTATTACTGATTGACTCCGTAATCTCACATTCCCAGCTGAGCTCCTTTCACCCCCCCCCCCCCCCCCCCCCCCCCCCATCACTTTCTTATGCACTGATTCTCACTCTTTTTTTTCCTTTTTTTTGCTACAGGTATGATGTTGACTCGAAGAGCGCCAACCTGTCGAAACACGTGAGTAATAAAACTGTTTTTGTGCGCATATTAAGACATGTACGTTTTACATCTATTTCTGTCTCTTCACACGATTGCTAATTTTATTCTGTGGGTGTGAGTGTTTGTGAGTCCTTGTTATTAGCTCCCATTAGCCTCGTTCAAGCCACACAACAGCAAGCTGGCCATTACAATGAGCTCATCGTGTACTGTAATAGCACATTCCCTCAACGGCCTGCAGTTCATTTGGAAATTAAATAAACACAAATTTCCCTGATAGCAGTCATTAGCATAGCGGTAATTAGCAACAACAATGTGATAACTTGCCAGTGGTGCCTGTGTCCTGCCTACTGCATCATGGGAATTGTAGTTCAAACAGTTAGTACACTGGAAAGGTAATAGAGTGATTCACTAAACGTGTTGTCCTGAACTTGTATTTTCAAACTTCCATATTGAATGATGAAAAATATCAACATTCAAAAACCATTTTCACAACAAAATAAACTCAACATTGTGGAAATCATTTTTCATTTTATTAAGAATAAATGTAACATGGCTATAGCATGACGCGTGTGTTTTTTGTCTAGTAGCAATAGAGAAATGGCTGTACATAACATTAATAGTAATTAGATTTAGAATTTGGTACAATAATAACAGACGAGAGAAGCGCAGTTGGTACTTATGTATCGGGAAATCAGTATTAAAACCATTCAAACCTTCAAAATAATATGTAAAGAATCGGTATTTTTTGCAGAATACATTTCTACTGAGTTTATTTTGAAGTTTATTTCTGATCACTGGGCCATAAAACATGTTAATTCATGAGTTATGAAGTTGATGGCATTTTTGTTGAGGCTACCTGTTTTCCAATGTGTCTAGGCGTTATGCTAAGCTAAGTTAGCTAACAGTAGCTTCATACTTTCCCAAACTTTTCCTTTGTAGGGTGGCACTGTTAATAACAAAGGGCGTTTTAATCTAACGACGTTAATCCATTGACTAAGCCGTTTGTGTATCCTATTTTTCTGTAATCTTGTGTGCACATCTGTCCGATTTTCCGTGATATCTGAAACATGTTTGGTCAGGTGGTAACGGTGAATACTGACCAGGACTGTTTCTGTCCAATGCAGGAGAGTTATACCCCCAATAACATGATAAGGAAGCTATGAAAGATAAAACAACAGCTGTCTTTTCTACTCAACTGGACATTTACATTTATAGCTCCAGTGTCCATATTAGCCCGTCCTGCTGTGCTTCCTCATTCTATTCAGCAGCTTTTGGCTACCAGCTGAAAGAAAGGTTTACAATATGCTTGTGTCTGTGGAAAGCTCATTTCAAGTTACACTCACCTGACTGCTGTGTGCCTCTAAGCAGAGCTACAGAGAGTGAGTCACATTCTGCCCTGATGTGACACACTGCAGCTCTTATCAGTGTTTCCTCTCAGCGTCCGACCCAACCAGTCTGCACACATATCATACAACAAAGTCACAAACAACAGAGGCAGTCATTATTGGCAGAAACAGTAGTGGATGGGAAATGTATCTGAGCAATCTGAATATTATTAGAGCTGTTAAAGATAAGCACATAGAAGACACTTGTGGTTGTGTTTTCCTTATAGTTTACAGAATTGAACATCATTTAAGATAATAGAACAGACCTTTTTTTGTGACCTAGGGCGAAACATTGCTATTATGGTAATGCTCATGTTCTCTAAGGGAGATAAATGACTACTAGTTCAGTCTTTCAAAAGGGGCCCTTTTATGCTCATTTTCAGGTTTGATTATTGGATTTGGGCCTCTACCCTAACATTTTAAAATGCTTAAATGTTTAAAAAGTGCTTTGTTTTTTTCTGCTGCACTTCTTTTCACCCTCGGTCTGAAACAGGAGCCCAGTCTGCTCTGATTGGTTAGCTGGCCGGCTCTGTTTTGATTGCTTAACTGCTTGGAGATGTCCCGACCCCTTAGCCTATGATGTACAATGTGCTGGAGCGCTAGCCAATAGAAGCGCGGGTGTTACGCGATGATGTCATTATCAAACAGAAGTAAACAGAGGAGTCAAGAGGAAGGGTTTCAGGTAGGGGGGGGGGGGGGGGGGGGGAAACTCCCTCTGGAGGGAACTTTGGGATTTTAGCCTTGCAGACCATTTACATGGACAAAAACCTATATAACGCACTACAGGAAAAGAGAAACCCTACATGTGTAATAATAATCATTTTTTATTATACATGCTTTCTGGTGAGAAAACCATTCTACCGTGTTTTCCTATTGAGTAATTTCACTTTCACCATGTTCCTGTGAAATTGGAAAAGGTATTTTTCTCTTTTTATATCAATTTCATGACCGGGTATAAATATAAGAGGTGCATTTAAAGACCTCTGTCGAGGCACAGGACTCAAGGTTGTGTTTTCTGCACTTTCATAAAAGTACCATGTACCTGTCAGAAGGGATGGAGAACGACAGGATACAGATTGTATTGAGCCATTATCCTCCATTACAGCAAACTGCCGTCCTGTATCATTATGTGGCATCACACTGAATGGTGCAATGGCAGAAGGGAAGGATGTTCTGCCATTGATTTCTCATGGTGTTTAAACCTAAACACAACTGCATATGCTTAAAAAAACAGCATAGAAAAGCATAGACATTTTAATGCAGTATACATTTAAACAAGCAAAGACCCTTAGCTAGCTTTAATTCTAGGGTACTTCTTGGTCTTGTTTTTAAAAAACGATGCTGCAGAGAATCCCCAAATTCTTCTTACTATTTGTTTCTGTGACATCATGACGTTTTAAAAGCATCTATTGTGAAAAATCGTCGTTATGTTGACATTATAGCGTAACACTTTGGTCATTTTCCTCTTCCTCCAACAATGATCCATAATAAATGTTATTTGTTTCTTCGTCCTTTAAAATGATGAATGAATGCCATCAACTGCACTGTTGAAATGTATTTCCCTGTAACTATATGAACCTAGGTGTAGATAAATTGAACACAACGATGGAAAATACTCCCAGTCTCTCAAAAACAAATTGAATTGCTCTTAGTTTCCCCTCTGGTAATAACATTTGTCGCTTTGTTGTCTCTCTGGGTAAAAATCCATGCTTTCCCCATCTCTCTTTCTCATCTTTAACTGTGTCACCTTTTCCACTGCCAGCTCTCACTTTCTCTCTTTCTTGATCTCTACATTTCACATTTCCCTCCCACCTTGCCTCACTTTCTTGTGATCAATAATCTCATACAAGAAGAGACAGGCATGTGACTCGGGTTCGGAGGGGGTGAAGGGGGTTGGGCGCCAATCCATTAGATGGTGTTTTAACATGGGAGCTGTTGGCTGCAGGCACACCTGGGAACAGGGTGAGAACGAGTGTGGAATATAGAGGGACAGGTCCAGAGTGGGGGAGAGAGAAGCATGTCCTGTTTATGAGATCACACTCATGTATATCTCTGTATGCAGATGATGGTTAGGAAGCCATTCTGATGCGATCAGAACATCTGTAAATACTCTGGTTGCTTTGAATAAGTCGCCTCGTTATAAAGGATTTGCACGTTTTTCTGTTGGTATCGATAAGGGCTTATAAATATGGATGAGACGCATTTAGCTTGAGTATATTCCCATTCCTCCTGAAACGCCTCCATTAGACTCCTTTGTTTACTCCCGTGACTCCCATCACTTTAAAACACTTGCGCTTGTATTGGCTGGCGCTCCAACACATTTTACGTAATAGGCTAATACACAGCCAGCTAACCAAATCAGAGCAGACTGGGCTCTGGTTTCAGTCAGAGGGTAAAAAGAGGAAAGCAAAGCATGTTACATGTCACAGTAGAGGTACAAAATATAATTATGAACCTGAAAATGAACATAATAGGGCCCCTTTGAACGGGTAATCCATAGGTCCTTCAGCCAATAGTTTCACAAAGACAATCATCCTATGGACCTTCTGTGGATAACAGCCACTGTTGCTAGGTGATATGTGACTTTACTTTCAAATGTTCTAAAAAAGTCCAAAATACTGCAGTAGCAGAAAAATAGGATTATATGCTACTACACTCGTTAGTACACTAACATGGCAAATATTACCACTTTGCATGTTCATATTTTCAATAACAACGATGAATTACTAATGAATTCTGATTTACTATGGTATAAATATACCAGCCAGTATGAACATCATTACATCTAGCTCCATCTTTTCAAGTTGCAGAATCAAACTGATTTACACAGTAATGGATTATAAAATATGATCAATTGAAACAGTATATATATATTATAACAACAATTCTGCAGTATTTTATGTTTTGATACTTACGTTAATGTTGCTGCTCATTCTTTGTTACTTTAGCTTAAGTAACTTTCAGAATGCAAGACTTCACAGTGTCATAATTACTTTAACTTGAGTAAAAGATCGGAGTAATTTTTCCAGCTCTGAAAACAAACGTGTTTACAAGTCATGTGATACTTGAGCTAAAAAGGCTGACAGTAAGCTTGGTAGATGGATAGATAGAGTCACATAATAACAGAGTAAGCTGATCAATGGAGCGTGCAATCCATTATGATAGCGCTGCTCGGAGCCATTCTGTCAGATATTAGACATGCTGTCCGATAATGACAAACAGCCTCAACACTCTGCCCCTAGGTGAAATTTGGCTAGCAACAGCATGTTTCTTTAATAGCTTTTAGAGGGATGTGAAGTGTTTGTGTGTGTGTGTGTGTGTGTGTGTGTGTACAGTAGCTGTGTTTCATACTTTTATTTTGAAGTGTCACTGAGCAAGCAGACGGCGATGGTTGCCAATTCTTCATGCGAACAAATTAAGTTTCCAGGACTGATCTCTTCTTTTCATGTCTCTGCCTTTCTGTCAGCATCAGCGGAAACATTTCAGTATGTGATGGTGCTTTAATTTGCCAGGAAAGCAGCGGATAGGGAGCAGGTGTGAGGGCTGGTGGGAGGAAGACTCAATCTATTTGGCAGTATTATCTGTCAGTGGGGGAACATGGAGCGATTTGAAATGTCTGTATGGTTGCACTCTGTAGAGACCAGCGATAGGGGTATTTTTTATGTGTTTATGGCTGTGTCTTTTATAAACAGAATTCAATGTGTTGATTTTTCCTTGTTATGTCCAGTGTAGGGATGTCTCAATCACAAGTTTTAAGCCCCTGACCTGCAGCTGCAGAGGTTACAAAAATCCATCCAATGCACATGCTTGACAACGGGACACCATAGATGACAGAAAACTACCAGCTGAGCTGAACCACAAGTACCAGAAAATAACAGTCTGTTGTTTTGCTGTTTTTAATGGCTCAGCCCTTTCTACAGTACACCATCATAGCTCATGGAATTGGAGGAGAGATTGACAAGGGAGAGTTTCCGACAGCTTGTAGCATTGCTGTGATTTGCAAGTAAAAACCATGTGTGATAACAGATGTTAAACAAAGTATCGGATCGGGCAAATTATGGCTCTACAAGGCAAATACTGATCAGTGAAAAAAAATGCCTTGATTGGATACAGATCTTGGAGATCCGACCAGCCTTAGCAGATCTGACCTAGCCTTGTCTGAATAACAAAAATACTTATTTAAAAACTCTCTTTCTTACTCTACCTCTGCAGGATTTTCTGGGCCAGGCCTACTGCACTCTCGGAGAAGTGGTTGGATCATTGGGCAGTCGCTCGGAAAAACCTCTTGGGTGAGTCTTTGTGCACATAGCCGGGAGTTTGCCAATAATTCAGTGATTATCAGAGTCAGATCAGATGTTTTGCTCCTTATTAGCTCATTTTTTTGAGAGAATCAAACACAAATAGATCCTTCTGAAGAAGTATGAAGTAACTGTAAAGCCACCTGGCTCTCTCTACTATAAATTAACAACAAAGGGACTTCTTAACAACTAGTGTGAAATTCACTTAATCCACAAGCAATGTGCATTAGAGGAGTGAGATATGTGGTGATATACTTTGTATTGAGAGTATCTGTTTGTTAATTGGAGTTACTCAAGCAAGAAGATAAGGAAAAGTGTGTACCCTCCAGTTTTTTAATGAACACACTCATGCACATAAAAACACACTCTAGGGTATTGATACACATTCAAACACTTAGGCTCATTAAAGCGATGGTGAGCAGACTTGTTAGGCTGCCTGCATGTAACACCTAAAGATCACTACATCTGTGTGTGGGTGTGTGCATGTGTTTCTTTTGTACATGAAGTTATTTAAAGTTGAAGAAGAAGAAAGCAGAACATACTCGCCTAAATGAGCTCGCCGTCTTCGTATTTATAACCCTTGGAAATGAATGCCTCCGTATTTGTTCAGTTCAATGCAAGAACACATTCTGGATTCCTTGTGTCTAGTTACAGCTACTATTCAAATACTTTGATGGATATTACCAGTATAGTCCGCTTCTTTTGGAGCACTAATTAGGATACATCATTGTCTACTTCTATCCACGATGCTGCTCTTTTATAGCCAACTTTGTCTTATTTATTGCGTCTTTTTAATCCAATCTGCTTTTTCATTTGAAGCGTTCATGAGCCTTGAGATCTTAAAGGCTGGTGTCAGGGGAAATAAAAGCCATGCTGGCCTACCTTCACTGAACGCTGGCAACCTGGCAACTTGTGTGTGTGTGTGTGTGTGTGTGTGTGTGTGAGCTTATGTCTTATATTAAAAAAAAAAGAGGACACATCCTTGCATTTCTTTATAAACTCCGGATGTAGTGTGACACACATACATAATTTAATGTTATACTTAGCATGAAAACAAATACAATGGCATGCGATTTCCCCATATCCTTTTATGCACTTGAGCAGCAATCGCCATGGTGATTGCATTGGAAGGTTACTCACTCACAGTAAAGAAAGAGAGAGAGAAGGAGAGACCTGTCCTTCCGTGTACGTGCACATGCTTTTATTATGTGCACCATGGGCCCCTCCAAAGTGCAAAACGATGTTTTCCGCACTTAAGCCCCATCGATGGAAAAAACACACACACACACACACACACACACACACACACACACACACACACACACACACACACACACACACACACACATACATGTACACGTTCTAGATGGTTATAGTGGTACAGCAATAGAGTCCTAAACCCGGAAGTAAGTTAGCATCTTAGCACTAATTTACCTAAATTATAGCTTCTCGTTAGCTATTAACTTCTGGCACTTGCATTTATGCTCCAACTGTTATAAAAGTGTTGTTTCTATTTGGAAGTTGCTGCTGAACAGATTTTATTTTCGGCAAAAAACCATAGGACAATTGAATTACTTTCTGTTGAGAGAGCCCTTGAGATACTTACTTCCAGGTAGGCCTACACCAAAACATTATCACTGCAGCACTCTGATGGCAAAAGATCAGCTGCACTCGGCTCAAGCACTGTTCCACCCTGTAGAAGCAGTTACAGATAATGGATGGATGTATACCACAGGTGTCATATAGACCATTTATAGCCCCAGTTTTCAAAGATGTCATGTATGATTTGGTGCAGAAGCCGAACCCCTGTCAACATTTATTAAATACAAACGTACAGAGGCCACAGCTGTTGCTATCATTGTCTTGCCGAGGTTGGGTCTGTATGTATGTGTGTGTGTGTGTGTGGGTGTGTGATCGACTTTGTCAGACACACACCTGCATCCTGACACGACAGGGGGGATCTTTAACAATTTTAATGAGTGCTAATTACAACTAATTACATTGTTCAATCAAACTCCAGTGGGCATTTGTGTGTGTGTGTGTGTGTGTGTGTGTGTGTGTGTGTGTGTGTGTGTGTGTGTGTGTGTGTGTGTGTGTGTGTGTGTGTGTGTGTGTGTGTGTGTGTGTGTGTGTGTGTGTGTGTGTGTGTGTGAGAAAGAGCAACAGAATTCAAAACAATGACAAGCGCCTACCACATCTTAAATCTATAATGCAATAGAAGTAGCCCTTAGCTGTCATAAATATTCATAAAGGTTTAAAATAATGATCCAACTTGCCATTTAGCCCGTATCCAGCCTTTATGCTAAGCTAAGCTAACTGGCTGTTTGCAGTAGCTTCATATTTAGCATTCCGAGAGTGAAATACATGTTGTTGTATTTCAACTTTCGGCAAGAAAAAACAAATATCTGTCTTTCCCCAAATGTCAAACTATTCCTTTAACTTACAAAGACACCTCTCGATTTTGAAGGGTTAGGGTTAGACTGATGACATGTGTTTTTGATTACCTGGATTTGATCTAATTTGAATCCTACTGAGCTCTTGTAACCAAAGTAAAAGTTAAGCATACATTTAGTGTTCCATGTTGAATCTTAAACATTCCTTTAAGGCCTTTTTATTGTACAAAAGTGATACCCTGCCACACTGTTTGGTTAGATTTGCAGTACTCAGGTTACTCAGAGAAATTATTATCATCCTCTTCACTGGAAATACGGAAGCTGGTGTTCATGTGATTAAGTTTCCATCACTATTTACCTCTGCCCCTTTTGGCAGATTGTCAGTGTTCACAGGGTCAGAGAGAAACCCCGGTGAACTGTAGAAAGACCTAAGTGGCCTTCAATTTTAGATACAAGTGATCCAAGAACGCCGACCTCAACAAAGGCCGGGGGCTGTGAATACAAGCCTGATTGTATGGATTTGTAAAGGACGTACAATGAAACACTCTATCTGCCTCTTGGGAGGGGGGGAACATGGATTTCATGTTCAATGTTTCTTTTGTTTGAGAGAATTATGGTTATGAGTTTCCTTTTAGGGGTGTGTGTGTGTGTGTGTGTGTGTGTGTGTGTGTGTGTGTGTGTGTGTGTGTGTGTGTGTGATTGTTTCGCAGCATGTCCAAGATTAGATGAAATCTCACGTTCCTATCATTATAATTGATATATCATTCAGGTATTGTCCCATCCCGTGTGTGTGTGTGTGTGTGTGTGTGTGTGTGTGTGTGTGTTTTTGTGTGTGTGTGTGTGTGTGTGTGTGTGTGTGTGTGTGTGTGTGTGTGTGTGTGTGTGTGTGTGTGTGTGTGTGTGTGTGTGTGTGTGTGTGTGTGTGTGTGTTAACGCTGTAGCCGAGAAGTGGCCCAGACTTAATTACCCGTCTCTTGCCAGACGCTGATTGCAAATCCATGTGTCTTGATTAGAGGATTCACAGTGTTTCCTCTCTCTCAAACACACACACACACACACACACACACACACACACACACACACACAGATATTCCTAAGGCACTTTTCAACTTTGAAGTGCTTTTCTGTGTCGTGATTAAGCTTAAAAGAGGAAAACATTTTACCTAGAAGTGAGGATGAGGACATTTCTGGATGATTATCACTTTTAAGGTTTGATTTTTACTCCAAACACACATAAAGTCCACCAAAAATAGAGATATGACAGTTAAAAACACATTTTTCTGGCTTTTTTCTCACATCTGGGATGATCCTCCCCTTGACTTCATCCGCACAGTGCAGCTGTGCACAGTTTAACAGAAGGACAATATAAGACTGGGCTGGTTCTAGTTTCAAATAACCGTCTGTGTTCAAATGTAAAAACATCTGGTTCTATAATATCCAATAATAAAGCAACAAATAGGACCAAGCTCCAGACAATACTCGCACAACAACGTGATCATATGTTTAGGAAGTGGGAAAACTTTTTTTTTACACACTCGCATAAATTGCAGTGCACAGTTCATAAAGCAGCGTTGCGTTACATGTATTTTTGATTTGGATTTGAGACAGTCGTTCTTTGCCAAACATACTGTGCAAACTTTGACATACATAATGCATCCCGTAACTATGCAATCCTGACACCCACGCATCATTTTGAGGCCGATCTCGCAGACAGATTAATAACCACCTTTGAAAAAAAAAAAAATAGAGCAACGAGAACAAGCATCGGAGGAACTAACGAGCAGAGGAATCCCATTCGGTATCTCACAGTGGGGGGCCCAGAACCGGCAGAGTTGTCATAGCGACCCAGATTCCAGGCGCTTAACGGGTGTGTGTGTGTGTGTGACTTTTAACTGTTTCTCCATGCATATTGTTGCAGTGAGATGACAGGATTAAGACTGAGGAGTGAGAAACGATACAAGTTGTATGAGCGTCTTGTTTTTCTGCCCCCTAAAACAACACGCCTTTACATTGACAAAGGTTTGCAAACTGCTTTCACTTCCATGAAGAAATCCCTTTATTATTCACTTTAAAAGTAAATGATGAAGAATTGTCCTTTTCCTTGTTTTGGGCACTTTTGTTCCAAACTTTACCTGAAGTTAATTTGAGGCATCAGCAGTCTGTGTAAGGCAAATCAAACAGATACCTTCAAACGCTCTACTTCATTCTGATCAGATGTAGAAAAGATACTACTTTCTGAAAGGTGTTTGAGTATTCAGGTGTAAAAAAGTGAAGGTTTTTAACGTGAGCTGCACCTTCGCTGTTAGAACATAACTGGTCACACATAACACGCTGGTGATATGTGAGTCTCATGTAGCTTGTCACCCCACACAGCTCATTATTTTTAATGAGCTGTACCTTTTTGTGTGTATTCCTACTTGTTAACACATAACGCTGTGTTAACAAGTATTTACACTTTAAATGAATGTTAAACGCTGCCAAAACAGGAGGGCAGGTAAAAGAGATCATTTGATGTAAAAGGTAAATGTCATCATTAAATGTTTGACTTTGATAACCAAGTGGGGTGAGAGTCAAGTGCAAATATCAAGTGAAATTTGCCAAATAATATTCTTAACCAAGTTGTTTTCCCGCTATAACATGTGATTTAATTCAACATTTATGTGGTTCATTGTTATGCATTTAGTTAATTCATATAAGTATTTAAGGCAGGTGAGGAATGGGACAATACAGCAGAAAAAATAAAAGCATAGGTTCAGTTCAAAATGCATATTAAAGAGGTCACAATAAAAAATAAGACCTATATATTTCAATTCATACTCCTGGGCGCCATTTCTGTTACAGAAGCTGTTGTTTTTATTTGGCTTTCACATGACTCCTCCTCTCTGGATGGTAAAATGCGTTTTGAGACGATAGTTCACAGATCACAGTACAGGCAAATCTCTCCTTCAAGTCATTATTTATCATTACATGGAGTCATTCTACTTCAAATATATATATAGTACTGAGATATGAATTTGCTGCTTTTTCTTGCTGGTATTTGTTGCTGCTCCCAATTTTAATTCGTCCTATCCAGTCTTCCTCTGAATATATTTGACTCATTTTACTCACATAATACAAACACATACTCTGACCCCACTTCTGCGTGCTGTCTGATAAATGGAAAGGAGAAAGGACAGGAGGAAAGCTTCCTTCTTCCAGGTGCAGTTTTACTTTCCCATCTCCAGATCTCTGAGATAAGGCCATCACCTTTACAAGCTGAATGCAGAGCATCAGTTCTAGGAACTATTTCATTTTCATAAACCTGCCATTTCAAAAGCACTTTCCACTTATATATTGTGCTGGAGTAAAAGGAGACTTGCATTAAATTCAAGAAGAGGTCCTCAACCTCAATTCTGGGCCGTCTGAATGAGTGCCTGAGTGGATTTGTGCCAGGTGGGTCTCTGAGAGTGGAGATCATCACACGGCATTGCGAAACCTCTCAAGTGTCAGGTCCAATGATATTCTTCTGCTCTGAATATGTTTCTTTAAATACTTCTCTGGTTCTGCTGTGATGACTAAGGTAGTATATTATATCTCAGTTTTATTACCAAGAACAAGATTCTCATAATAAGTTTTTGTAGATCAGTTACCCACCCTGTGTTACATTAAATTCTTAATTGTTCTCCCATGCCTCCGACATGCACAATAATAAAAAACGAAGAAAAGTCTTCATTAATTTATGTAAATGAGTTCCTTGTTTGACAAAAGCAAACCAACTTCATGCAAGAAATACAAAGCGTTCATCCAGGATAGTATAAATGGTCACTTTCTAGAGGAAATATTCCATTAAAAAGAAGCGGAAACAATCCATCTCTGACTATTCCCTAACCGACTGAAATAAATGTGCAGTTTTAGATGTTTATTTTAAGGAAGTGCTTATAAACACAGCTGCAACTGTCCAATAACATTATGAAACACACACACACACACACACACACACACACACACACACACACACACACACACACACACACACACACACACACACACCATGCTCAACAGTGTCGCCTTTTGTATCTGGGAAATGTTGTGAGGCTCTACTACTTGTAAAACATTCCATGAGGTGTATTTCTGACCAATGTCTAAACAGGGGTGTGTTCATAAAGGAAACATTCCAGTAAGTGTTTTTAATGAATGTTCACATTTAAGGAGGGGCTCCCTCTATTTGATCTCTTTGGCAGGAAATGACGCAACACTGAGGTCCTTTGCACTCATCAGACGTCATTTAGAATTAAGTCAAACACAACAACAGCTGAATTTATATACAGAACAGCAGATTTGAGGTCCATATTGACCCAGCAGGAACAGGTCATCTGAGTTCAGACAGAAGAGAAGGGAAAGTTTTTTATTTAGAAAAAAGTAATACATGTTTTGTGGAAACCGGTATAAATTTGACTATTTAAGGGAAACAACACACAACACATCACTGAGTAAACAAACAAAGCAATGAGACGCGGTCAAGTTGAGATAATCTCACAAAGGCGGCTTGACCTCGTCATCGAGTGCAGAGGACAGCAGAGTAAAAAACATTCATGCAAAATAAACTACCCATGTGATGGTGACATGTTAACCTTTAACCTTGAACAATAAACTGGACTGGAGTGACAACACTGATGCTCTCTTCAGGAAGGGACAGAGCAAGCTGTTCTTCCTGAGGAGGCTCAGGTCCTTCAACGTGTGCACGAGGCTACTGCAGACATTCTACCAGTCTGTGGTGGTCAGTGTACTCTTCTTTGCCGTGGTGTGCTTGGGGGGGAAACACCAACAAAAGGGATGCTGACAGGCTGAACCAGCTCGTGAGGAAGGCTAGCTCTGTAGTTGGCGTTACACTGGACAAGATGAGGAGTACGTTCAGCCACAGACTCATCCCACCTCGGCACAGCACTAAGCGCCTGGGAAACTCCTTCGTGCCTGTAGCCATCAAGCTGCACAACAAGGGGTTAACCGTGTGACTCACTGACAATAACTTTGACTGCACTTCTCTTCTGCACACATACAGTGGGGCAAAAAAGTATTTAGTCAGCCACCAATTGTGCAAGTTCTCCCATTTAAAAAGATGAGAGAGGCCTGTAATTTTTATCATAGGTATACCTCAACTATGAGAGACAGAATGAGAAAAAAAAATCCAGAAAATCACATTGTCTGATTTTTAAAGAATTTATTTCAAATTATTGTGGAAAATAAGTATTTGGTCAATAACAAAAGTTCATCTCAATACTTTGTTTTATACCCTTTGTTGGCAATGACAGAGGTCAAACGTTTTCTGTAAGTCTTCACAAGGTTTTCACACACTGTTGCTGGTATTTTGGCCCATTCCTCCATGCAGATCTCCTCTAAAGCAGTGATTTTTTGGGGCTGTCGCTGGGCAACACAGACTTTCAACTCCCTCCAAAGATTTTCTATGGGGTTGAGATCTGGAGACTGGCTAGGCCACTCCAGGACCTTGAAATGCTTCTTACGAAGCCACTCCTTCGTTGCCCTGGCGGTGTGTTTGGGATCATTGTCATGCTGAAAGACCCAGCCACGCTTCATCTTCAGTGCCCTTGCTGATGGAAGGAGGTTTTCACACAAAATCTCACGATACATGGCCCCATTCATTCTTTCCTTTACACGGATCAGTCGTCCTGGTCCCTTTGCAGAAAAACAGCCCCAAAGCATGATGTTTCCACCCCCATGCTTCACAGTAGGTATGGTGTTCTTTGGATGCAACTCTACATTCTTTCTCCTCCAAACACGACGAGTTGAGTTTTTACCAAAAAGTTCTATTTTGGTTTCTTCTGACCATATGACATTCTCCCAATCCTCTTCTGGATCATCCAAATGCCCTCTGGCAAACTTCAGACGGGCCTGGACATGTACTGGCTTAAGCAGGGGGACACGTCTAGAACTGCAGGATTTAAGTCCCTGGCGGCGTAGTGTGTTACTGATGGTAGCCTCTGTTACTTTGGTCCCAGCTCTCTGCAGGTCATTCACTAGGTCCCCCCGTGTGGTTCTGGGATTTTTGCTCACCGTTCTTGTGATCATTTTGACCCCACGGGGTGAGATCTTGCGTGGAGCCCCAGATCGAGGGAGATTAGCAGTGGTCTTGTATGTCTTCCATTTTCTAATAATTGCTCCCACAGTTGATTTCTTCACACCAAGCTGCTTACCTATTGCAGATTCAGTTTTCCCAGCCTGATGCAGGTCTACAATTTTGTCTCTGGTCTCCTTTGACAGCTCTTTGGTCTTGGCCATAGTGGAGTTTGGAGTATGACTGTTTGAGGTTGTGGACAGGTGTCTTTTATACTGATAACGAGTTCAAAAAGGTGCCATTAATACAGGTAACGAGTGGAGGACAGAGGAGCCTCTTAAAGAAGAAGTTACAGGCCTGTGAGAGCCAGAAATCTTGCTTGTTTGTAGGTGACCAAATACTTATTTTACCGAGGAATTTACCAATTAATTCTTTAAAAATCCTACAATGTGATTTCCTGGATTTTTTTTTTCTCATTCTGTCTCTCATAGTTGAGGTATACCTATGATAAAAATTACAGGCCTCTCTCATCTTTTTAAATGGGAGAACTTGCACAATTGGTGGCTGACTAAATACTTTTTTGCCCCACTGTATGTACATGTGTATATTTTTAACAATACGGACTTCTAATGTATATATGCCCACATCACTTATTATTCTCTGCTCTAACAGTTTGTTTTAAAACCGTTACTTATCTGTCTATATTTAATTTAAATGTGTGTTTCATGTCCCTGTGTGAACCTGTACGGGTTTTCCTCTTCTCTGTTGCTGCGTAAACACTTGAATTTCCCCACTGGGATTAATAAAGGTACATCTTATCTTGTCTGGTGTTGTGTACAGGGGCATTCAAGGGAAGAAATGCGGGACCATCATCGTGAAAGCCGAGGAGCTGAACAACTGCAGGGTGAGGACGCATGCACACCTGCTGGGGAGTTTTCATGTGTTTTTGTGTTTACCTCCACATAAAGAAATAAAAATGTAATTTCAGTTTAGATGTAAGTGTAGCTTCTCCTTTACTTTGACAAAAGCTGTTTATTTATTTTTTTGCCTGCAGGCAGTTAATAAAAAAATATGAATGTTGTCCCTTTTGTGTGTTTTAACTACCTACTTATTTAACAACTTCTTTGGTCTCGGATATATTAAAAGCATTTCTGGGCACCATAGAGCAGCAAAAATACACATTTTTTTAAGTCGACAACAAACAAAAAAGCATTTGGGATTTATTGTATGATTATCAAAGGAAAAGGAAATCAAAAATGTTTAAAAATCCTCCATCTTTCAAAAGTTACATGGGTTTGAAATGTGTGTTTCCCTGTTGATTTCCTCATTAGGAATCAGTGATGATGCAGTTCTGCGGTAACAAGTTGGACAAAAAAGATTTCTTCGGCAAGTCCGACCCCTTCCTGGTTTTCTACAGGAGCAACGAGGACGGCACGTGAGTCCCCCCTCCCCCAAAACCCTTCCTCCTTCACTCTCCCTCCATCGGTCCTTCTTCCCTTTCGTGTTTAGTTTAATCCTTCCTTTGCACCCAAAGGAAATTGGTTTCATCGATTTACGCCTCTCACATTAAAAGTCTCTCGCCTGCTTAAAGCATGTGTGTGCATTACGTGTGGAACGCAGCGATGTGAGTTTGTGTGTGGAAGCAGGAGTCGTTAGAGTGTGCAGTCCTGTACGTTCACATAGATTAGAAACGTGTGTGTCTGTAGGCTCTCTCTTCCATCCTGCAGTGTGTGACAAGTCAGATAAGACCTTGTGCTCTGAGTGCAGAAGATACCAAGTCCACCTGCTAGCCAACAGAACAGAAATCAGCGCTTGGCAGTGTGTGTTTATGTGTGTATTTCTGTGCATGGAAGTCTCCTCTAAGTCTGCAGAAAGTCTCCTCTTAAACTCCGCTGCCTTTTTCTATCCCCCTCTCTCTTCCAACACATGTCAATTTCTCTCTTTTTCTCTCTCCCTGCAGGTTTACCATCTGCCACAAGACAGAAGTGATCAAGAATACGTTGAACCCAGTGTGGCAGGCCTTTAAAATCCCCGTCCGGGCTCTTTGCAATGGGGATCACGACAGGTGAGTCCTCTTGTTTTTGTGTATATACCAAGCTATTATGGCAACTTAAACAGAAAACAACCGCCCGGACAACCGTCTGAATCATCGAGTTATTTTCAGAAAATGTCATGTGAGAAAATGATGGATGGTCCTTCGGTGTGTAGTGTACACACAGCATCACACTGCTGCCCGTAGCTCTTTCTCTTATACATTGAAAAATCCAGTTTGAATGAAAAATGCATGAACCTGGGTTCTTCTGAAAGGTCGAAATGTTGTTGTATTCGGCAGTTTCAGCAGGAGGAAAATTAGGATTTGGCAGAGAGAAAATGCTTATTATTTTTATTATATTCCCTGGAAAACAAAGCATGGTGTATGATTTAGTCTTGTTATCTATCCAAGTCAATCCCAGGGTGAGATTTCCTTGCCTTTTATAGTAATATTACATAACCAGTGTTATTTTCTGGTGACCTTTTTAGTGAACTTGTGTCTTTCAAATATGAAGACATTCAGGAGCATGCTAGGAAATGAATGATAGGAGCTCATAGGAGTTTATGTCTGACTGCTAAACACATAAACATGGCATATAAAGGCAACCGGTAGAGCAAGCTGTAAAAAATATTGACCAGTTAAAAGTGTTGCTTTGATTGTTCTACATTCCCCTCTTAAAATACAATTGAAATATGGCTTCTCTTTCATTTCAACTCAATTGTTTTATTACTTTATCGTTCAGACCGCCCTTTTATTTGCAGGGTTTACTTTATCTCAGGAGAAGTCCTAGACAGAAAACAAATGAGTCGGTAGCAGAGCATCTCTCTCATGCAGGTTGTGTGTTTATCTCCAGTGTGGACCGCAGCTGTGTACTGAAAGGTTTACAGAAGCAGACAATAGGGTTTAGCTTAGCTAGCAGACAGCAGCATTGATCTGAAGTTTGCTCGAATAAGCTCATTAGAGGAGTTAAGTCTTATCAATGTGGGATTCAGGAGAGTCACAGTGGACTGCACTTCTTACAGTCCACACACACAGGCACACACACACGCACGCATGCAGGCGTACACAAACATTGAATCTGTCTGTGTGCAGCCTGGGAGAAGAGATAAGGAGGAGCTCAAGCTGGCAAACAATACAGAAGAGTGTCCTTCTGCAGATAGGTGTTCACACACACACACACACACGCACGTACGCACACACACGTACGCACACCACCATGCATACACACATGTACAATGAGACCCACAATTGAAGCCATTGTCAATGTCCTGTCACCTCGTCAAAGCTCAGAGTGAGGGCAATGTTTCCAACAGAGATTGGGCATAACACTCACTGCCTTAATGAGACACACCCAGTAAACATGTGCGTGCACAGTCACTCTGCGCGCGCACACACACACACAAACACACGATTCTCTGGAGGAGAGGGTGTTAAGCCAACCAGGAGACACTTTCATCCCTGGAGTGCCCATCACAATCACTCAGCGAGCTCCCTCTCCTCCTCGCTTTTATTGCCTCCTTACCTTATAGGAGCTCTGTAATGATGATTTTTATTTCCACTTTCTTCTCATATTGGAAGACGAGGAGGATGTAGAAGTGCTTTTTCTTTCCGCTCAGATTTTGATTTGTTTAAGAAAGCTCTTAAGCATGGGAACAGTCATAAAAGATTCATGAAATGTTACTGCCTGCTCACAGACTTTGAGACAGTAAAGATTGACATGTATGGAGTTCCTGCTTTCTGAAAGACAAACCTAATTGGCTGAGACAGTACGAGGAGTACATGATGACACTCCGGTATTTATTTTATGCCAGTTTGGTGTCATGTTTATGCCGTCTTGACTTCATCGTGCTCACTCCTCTTCATTTGCTGCCACAGAGAGCCCTTTGCTCTGTCTGGTTTAATTCTGAGACTGTTCTTTTGTCCCTCAAGTACTCCTCTCCTGCTTTTGACAGCAGAGAAATGACCCTGGTGAAGAGATGTATTGATATCGCAGCATATCTCCCTCCTGCACACTCTTCTGTTTGTTTTTTTATGGGATGCAGAAATAGATGTGTTTGGAAATGAGCAGAGCACATTACCAGAGATAAATTCAGTGACAGGTACACAATGTGTTGGAATAAAGATAAGCTGCAGAATGGATCTCCTTACGCCTCCATGACAGCAGTGACAAAAGAACTAAGCCTTTTTCCGATCAAGTGCATCTATATTTCATGATTTTGCTGCGTAAAAGGATAGAAAATAGACCTTTATCACTGCAAATATGAATATAATAAGTCATTTTTCGCTGTGGAAAATCTCAAAATGTTGCCTTTTTTTACATAAATGTCAAGCACCCTATTCTTTTGACTGTGTTACAACGAAGCAGAGCAACAGCATACCAGGAGAATCTATGATACAGTCATAACTCAGGAAAATAAAATAAACTGTCTTTTTTATGTGATTCTCATTTTTTCCTCTCCAAACAGAACAATCAAGGTCGAGGTGTACGACTGGGACAGGGATGGCAGGTAATTCCTCTCTTCTATTTGCCTATTTGTATTGTTATTTTAGCTGTTTCACGACCCTTAGAAATTGCAGCCTGTGATCATATATCATAATACTTTCCATGACAAAACAAAAATATTTATAGAATCATAAGAAGTAAAAAAAAAAGTAATAAAATCAATTATATAAGTAGATACATATTTACCAAGTTTTTTAAGCCATAATTATTGAATATATTGTTTTGAATTCATAGTTTTTTTTGCTAATTCTGCAATTTTTTATTAATTACTAACACACAAAATATAAATATAGGTTTTAGTACAAATGTATGTATCAAAAACTGAACCCAACAGGAGAGTAATTTATTAATTGATCAATATTGCTATTCAGTTTAGTTGTAGGATTGTGAATTTAGCAGGTTATTGTACAGACAAATCTGACCTCACTACCCAATCACCAATAAATACGCAGCACTTCATTACCTTTAATCCATTTTATCTTCATTACATTGACATTCAACCCATGTTATCTTCCTGTGTACAGCAAATCTAATCCAAGTCCCACTTAATTAACACTAGTCTGTGTTTTTAGTAGGTAAGGAAGAAAGGGGCGGGACCGTCACAGATTGACTGCTTAATGATGAGTCTGGATTCTGGCAGAAAGAAAGAGGAGTGACACTTGTCAAGCTTTAGTTGCACAGGGAGTTATTTCTCTATTCTTTACGCTTTGCAATCTAATAAGTGTCTGATAGAGGGAACACAGGGGTGTTTTTCAACGGGACTGAGAAATGCTAACAATTCACATCAAGCTGTTTCAATGATCCGATCTTTGGGGTTTGTCTTGGAAGCGTTTGGTGTGTTCTTTAATGTCCACGCACGACAAATCCAACATCGTGAATCTTACTTTTACACACATAAAATTGGGGTTGCCACTATGTTTTGGTCTGGACAGTGTGTGCTACATGTACCTTGGATAATCAAATAGTGTGTATTGTCAAACTTAATTTTTAAATATTCATTCTGTTCTCGCTTTGTGTCTTCCTCGTTCTCTCTGAAGTCATGACTTTATCGGGGAGTTCAGCACCAGCTACAGAGAACTATCCAGAGGGCAGAGCCAGTTCAACGTCTATGAGGTCTGTGTGTGTGTGTGTGTGTGTGTGTGTGTGTGTGTGTGTGTGTGTGTGTGTGTGTGTGTGTGTGTGTGTGTGTGTGTGTGTGTGTGTGTGTGTTGTACTACTTATACTTATTGGAATACTGTCAGGTTTCCATCTGGATCTTTATCTGCTTAAGTGAAGTTCTTCTACGGTTGTCAGGGAAATGAAATGCATAATCAAAATCATGACTAATCTAAATACAACTTTAAAGGATCTAAACTGAAATAACTAATTAGTAGTCTCTTAAAGTAGAAATGAACTTCTTTAGCTCGAGGCAGTAGGAGATGAAGCATTGTGATCATTCTTTCATAATGTCCCTTATCATAGAAACAGACAAACCAGATGCTCAAACATGAGACTTCATAGCAGCAGATGTAATGTTCTTCTTATTGATCGTTGGATTAGGAATCAAATCTGACTTAAACGTGTAAACTGTATGTTGCTGTCTAGATGAACAATGCAAGATGAGTCCAGTAAAGAAGCAGGATGGAGCAAATCCAAAGAGAAACTTGAAGAGCACTCAATCACTCAATGTAAAATAGTCTGATTTTCAAAAAACGGATACAAAACAGTATCAGGAAAGATAAAGCAGAACCACACGTAACATATTTCCGTGTGTAATCCTCTATAAAGGCTCAAATCGGGCCAAAAACATAAGAAAATATACGCTCAATAAACAGAAATGAGCAAAAGAGAAAGTGGTCATAAGGCCAGAGAGAGGTTGAGTGGGTCACTTTACCACCGAAGAATGGCAGCTCAGGTGAAATGTTCCCTGGGCCCTTAGCTCCCTTAACAATATAGTTGAATAGGCTTGACCTATGTTGTCAGTAAAGCTGGGGCGCTCACACTTAATGGGGCTTTTTCACTCATGATGTGTAGTCCTGTAGTGTTGCTACACACATGCAAAGACTGAGTTTGAAACCCAAGAAGCAGCATCAAGAGCACATCCAGAACTGGCACTGCCATAGAAGAAAAAAACCCAAGTGATTAAACTTAACGGGCTCTCATAAGACTCATAAGACAAAGTCTTAATCCTCACTTTCTCATGCACACACACACACACACACACACACACTGACGGACAGTTATGATGGATGGCTGGCTTATCTTCTCCAGGAAGAGTCAACACCTCTTGATTAACAGTAGCACAGGGGACTCTCATTTTAAACAGCTGCTGTTTGCCTAACAGCGCTCTGATATGCACAAAGGTGCACACAGAGGCACATATGTGAGAAACGGAATACAAATCAAACGCGGACACGCACACACACAATTAATTTTGTGATTCTTGACCTGTTTCTTGACCCTGGCTTCCAACTTAAAGCTGGGTGTTAAGTGAGAGGATGGCTTTGCATTGCTGAAGGCCTTCTGTTTGTGTGTAAGTGTGTTTGTGTTGCAGCCCCGTTTCAATCATTGCACCTCACCTCCAGAGGCAAACGTGTCCTTGTGTTATTTCAATATGAAGCAAGGACAAATGCATAAATCCACACATGTTGTTTTCCAGAGGTCCTGTTTTTCGGTTGAACCTTGGGACATTTTAATTAGACAATAAAACATGTCTTAAAAAGAGTAAAGTTTGTTTCGTAGTGTAGGAATCGTATCCAATGAAGGTTGACTCACTTTGTGTCCTGTTACATATTCATGACAACGCACCACCCTGTTTAGACCCATAATCCACCTCTAGATAGGTTGGGCTATAAGTGCTTTGCTAAAAGGGATATTTTATGATAGTTACTGGTGTAAGGAGGGAAGAGTGTGAGAGGCAGGCAGATTCAAGGACTTTTTTAAATAGGTGGCTCAGGGGGGGAATGAGAAGTGGTCTGGAAAACATTTTAGAGCTCTTGTGCAGTGTCCATTGTCCCTGATGTCTCAAATTGTAAGTGTGTGTGTGTGTGTAAAGGTCGTTTGTTTTGAAAAACACACATCGACCAACTGTTTTAGGTCCCATAACTTCCGCAGAGCTTTTTTTAGCGTCTTTCAGCTCATTGTTTTGGTTTTGAAAAGCACTCAAACCCGTCTCTACACTGCCTGCCAAACGGCATGCAAAGTTGCTGGTTTTTTGATCAAAGTGGAGCATTTTGCCGTGAAGTAGCCTACTATTGGAGAGTAAATGAATGATTAAAGGTTACAATCACAGCATGTATTCTCATCAAACACATCTGGTCTAATTTTAGGTGATAAATCTGAAGAAGAAAGGAAGGAAGAAAAAATACCTCAACTCTGGAACGGTGAGTAAATATTCGAACGTCATAGACCATTTGTGTCCTTCATACATGTGCTGGAATTGAAATGCTATACTTTCCTACAGTGGGTAGTGATTATCATTGGCGCAAAGCTCATTGTGGCCCTATCGCTTTCAGGTAACACTGCTGTCGTTCCTGCTGGACATTGAAGTCACCTTCCTGGACTACATCAAAGGAGGGTAGGTCAACCCTCACGCGCTCAGTTAACACACACTGCGAGAGATGGGGTTTTTAATCCTTTCCATGAGAGGCACACTGAGCGTGCGGTGCCCTGTCGTGATGATAACCACACCATAACTCCGTGTCTGCTTTTTGCCGGAGATAATGATCCCTCAGTGTGAGCGAATCAGGTGGAGAAGTGTACATTTGCATGTGAGTGAAAGACAGTGAAATGTGGAGAGACAGAGATTGGCAGACGGGCGACCTGAAGTCAAGTACAGAGCTTAGACTCGATAGTGGTGTGTGTATGTGTTTTTGTACGTATGTTGCTCAGGAGGGGTGACCGTGTGCAACCAGGCATGACGTAAATACTCGCCCACACACTCTGCCTTCATCATACTCACAGAAAGGGGAGGAGGGGAGTACTGTCAAGGGGGAGAAAGGGTTATGTGTGTGTGTGTGTGTGTGTGTGTGTCTGTGTCTGTGTGTCTGTGTCTGTGTGTCTGTGTGTGTGCTTGAAACTTTATGGGGGACAAATCTCTATTTTAGTGTTCCCACTGCCCTTGTAGGTGTGTTTCTCAGGTGTACCGGAAGGTCAGCTGGCACTTAAACGAACAATGACAAATTTTCTGTTGGAACAGGCAGAGAAAAACATAATAAGTGGTCACCAGAAGGTAATATAGAGTAGATGTGCTCAGAATTTGAACCCTTTCCAAATTATAGCACTGACAAAAATCACTTAGTGTCAGGGATGCACTTTGTATGTGACAGATTGAGATATTGGATGGAAATACTGTATTTGTTTAAGGAATTTAAAGAGGCCCTGTTATGCTTTTTTGGGTTTTCACTTTCATGTATTGTGTTGTATAGGTTTTTGTAGTCTGCAAAGGTTAAAATCCAGACTAAGAGGGAGTTTGTCTCCCACACACTCTCAATTGGACTTTGTTTACTTTCATGACATAGTGACATAACTATATAACATTTGCACTTCTAGTGGCTTGCGCTCTGTTGGTGATAGGCTAAGGGGCGGGACACATCTAGCTGTTGATCCTGCCAGCTAACCAATCAGAGCAGACTGGGCTCTGGTTTCAGACAGAGGGTGAAAAGAGGTGCTGCGGCACAGGCAGTATGAGAAACATAAAGAGCTTTCTGAACATTAAAGCATGGAGACATGTCGTAGTAGAGACACAAAATACAAATATGAACCTGAAAATGAGCAAAATAGGGCCCCTTTAAACATTAGTATTAATTAACAGCATGACAGGAAGGCTGTGGTTGCACGTGTGTACCAACGCCACGTATGTGTCCTCGCTCTGCCGCTCACTGCTAATGGAGAATTCCCGTCTTGGAACCTCCCTGCGCATAAAGCCCGTTCCCAGCAGCACTTTGAAACTCTCAGAGTGTGTTTTTTTTCAGTTTTTTTTGCTGTGCTCTGGGAGTGTGAGCTGGATGCTCTTACACGCTTGTGTGGCTAAATGAAGTGCCAAGTGCTGTCTCACTGTTTGAAACCTAAATGGACTGTAATGCTCCGGTGGCACTTACTCCAATTGCATAATGGGCAGACTGTGTATTTGTGCACGGACACAGGCACTCGCACACAAGTAGGTAAACGCGCCAATGCTTTAACATCCGAGCACACACCCTCCTGGGTACTTTCTCGCTTCCGTGAAACCCCTTGTGTGGTCGACTGTCTACACAGGTATTTTGTCACTTTGTCAGTCATCTTGTTCCATTTTCCTTGCATTTCTTCTCAGCTCTCCTCATTTCGTCTCTCCTCTCTTATCTCCTGATTGACAGCTATTTTTGCAGCTTCAATCTAATCAGCAAATTGTTCATTTGGACCTCATTAGGAGCATGATCCGCTGGCAGCATTAGCATAAATGACTGTTTCCAGAAGGCTCCCTCTCAATCTGAAAGGCATCGCTGCTCTTATTCTTTTCACTCCCCTTTTATAAAGCATTAGTACCACCCGTGGATTCCAACAAAGACGCCTCTATTCATGAGCCTGAGGATAAAAATGAAGAATTGTTGGCGATATCTTTCATTTTGAGTTGTGCCTTTTGAAGGCAGCGCTGTCACTCACAGTGACAGATATTGTTTCCCCTTGTTTTGGTGTGTGAATTGAGTATTGAGACCAGAATAGAAGCAGGAGGGAACTCAGCTTGTGTTGAAATCATTCTGAGAGGTTATCATTAGATAGAGGAGGCAGAATCTAGACAAAGATTTGGGAAAAGAGAGCCTTTTTATATTCTGATTTACTAAATTACCAACACTGCCAATATGAAGGATCAAGCTAATCTGACTTCCTGCAGGTATGAGCTGTTTATCTCTCCGCTCCTCTCCTCTTGTCAGATGGACGCTGTCCAACCAGCAACATCTGTTTGCATACTGTCTGGGGAGGTCACATCTCACAACTTCTGACGCCGTTTTAAGGCCACTCAGTGCACTCATGCATAGGCTCCCCTCTAGCAATTCAATATAAGGGGAAAGAAGACTTGTTGTTAAGATGTACAAACCTTTTTGATTCTTGAATAGAACATTTTTAGAACATGAACATTTCCCATAAGTTTTGAACAGCCTGTAGAGACGCTAAGGACTAAAGGTTGAGACAACTCCTCTTTATTCCAAGTATGATGTTTTTGTGGGCATTTTTAGTTCTTTCGATTCTTTTTTTAACCTTCATAAGTGTGGTTAATGTAGCCTATGGATCAAAAACTGCTCAGACAATGTTTGTTTGAAGCTAAATGGCCAATTCATGTGGATATAAGCTGATCAAATATGCACTATTACTATTTAAGCTCCTATGTTAACAATTTACGTTTTGACAGTTAGAAACTAGATGCTTTTAAGATTTAGAGACTTTAATATCCAGCATGTTCAGCCCTGCAGGAAAGCTTATTTAAATGCAGTGCACAACTTCATCATCAGTCCGCCCCCTGCTGTGCGGTCATATTGGTTCCTAGCTGAGTCATGGCGGGCTTTAACAGTGGGGAAAGATCAGTGACTGATAAAAAATAAAACAGCTGGTAAAGTGGTAAATTTCCTCCACCACAACCACACTCAAAAATACTCTACAGGGCTTACACACACTCTGTTTACAGTTCTTAAGCAGCATTCACGTGACAAGCGCTGATTGCCGTTGTGTTTCTATGGAGAGAGTGATGATGCTCAACTAGGGGGAGCATTTGTCTCCGCGTGGCTCGCTGCCCACAATTGTGCCTCTCGAAGTTCTACATATTCCAACTCTGACCGTGTTCCTCTGACCGTTGACATGCAACCAATCAGATGAAAGCTCTATGAAGCTGCGCAAGCTAGCAGGGCACATAACCAGGGACGAAACTTAGCTGTTTTAGGGGGTATCCTGTAGTGTGTATACAGGTTTTTGTGCATGTACATTGGCACAAATCACAAAGCTCAAAATGTGCTTAATTTCTCACCTCCAAACCAAAATACCTGAATATTGCAACTGATTTGAGAACAATCCTCCTGAAATGCGGAAAATCCCAAGAGCCCATAAACTGATGTCTCCCTCACATTTCTTGTGTGATTTATGCAGAGGACAGATTTGACCTTTTGGGGAGAGCTCCATTATCTCCTCTTGATATTAATATTCTCTACATTACATCTTCACTTTGTGTCGCTAGAATCTCTCAAATTGACTTTCAATTTACCCTATTAATGACCTTATGTTTACAGTCCCAAAGTGGCATGGCACAAAGTAATCCCAAAGCTGACTAGTGAATGACGATACAGCTGCAACTCCTAAGAACACTTCTGTTGCCAATTGCTGCTTCTGTCAAGATGTTTTGAAGCCTTTAAATTGTACATGACGGATGTGACTCACGTTGATGTAATGTCGACATTTCTTGCGCTGACGTGCACAGTGACGTGTTTACTGAGCCTCCTCTTAAACTCATCCCTGTTTTTTTTGCCGTTTCTTTTGTTGTTCGTCCCCAAATTGAACTTGTTGTTTGGCTGTTCTTTCCCGCTCACAAAATTGCAGTTCTTCCTGTGTGTGTGTGTGTGTGTGTGTGTGTGTGTGTGTGTGTGTGTGTGTGTGTGTGTGTGTGTGTGTGTGTGTGTGTGTGTGTGTGTGTGTGTGTGTGTGTGTGTGTGTGTGTGTGTGTGTGTGTGTGTGTGTGTGTGTGTGTGTGTTTTGTGCGTGTGAGACAGAGAGCGAATGGGCCGTAGTGAAGAGAAAGAGGACATGCATTATTGAGGCTGGAGCGTGTCTGTGCCATCTTGCAGAACTGGACCAGAATCTCCTATCTGTTTCTGCTAGCATGTCCTGGCAGCGGTCCACTGTTGAGGAAATGAACCATCTTCTTTAAGCAGTGTATAATTTAGCTTTAAAAACATCACTCTTGTAAAGTAAAAACACTCATTTACTTTCTATCGACTAAGCAGCGCCTTGTGATTTGCTGATGCCTAGCATTCACGGTATGGTCTACAGTTTTTTTTTAAAACGTTTAAATATATACACACACATAACAGGGCATGCACAACGTCAATTGCAAGATCGGCGATGTAAATAAAGGCAATTTAACTCAACTTCTTTGCTGCTTGATACAGAAAGAAAACATTTTAATATGTCTAGTGTATAAGAGAAGTCCTGCTGATAGAATTGACTCTGATTGCAGGGTTGTTGTCATATGGATGCTAAAGAAACACTCCATAAATGTCATGTTGACTTTAATTAAATGTATTTTATTGACCTATAGAGACCAGAGACCCCACACTTAAGAAGCCTTTGACACTTGACTCTGATTTATGTCATCTTGTACATTGAGAGCAAATAACTGTTAATGGCTTGTAGTTTATAATAAAATAAAAATAACATGGAAGAAATATTGATTGAGCAGTAGTTCTTCTGAGCGTACTGTATGTCCAAGAGGGAGCTTTTCTTTTCCCACTCTTTTAATTTCTTCTCTTATTGGTGAAGCTACATTTCTGCTCGTATCTATATGAAACATTAGAAGAAAGCCCACAGGTTTCCGATTTTTTGAAAACTTGGTGACCATTAAATGTCTGGTGGAATTGTTCCTCCCTTTCATTCTGTCCCCAAAGAGCCTGCACCTCACATATCCTGCCCGGTGACAAAGATGATCAGATACTGGCTGTCTGACACAGGAGATGTATGGAAGGTAGACCGGGAGGCTTTTGTGTTTGTTCGTCAGCAAATGAGGATTGGTGTGAGAACCCAACATCTTGTTCCTTAAGGTTAACAAGTTAGGAAATGTCTGTGGTGCCTGGTGGTGTGGTATGTACTGTGTGTCACTGTCTGGTTTCTGTCAAAGTTTCTTCTTCATCATTTTTGTTACTTCTTTGTCAACATTTGTGTGGAAAAGAGCATAAGCCAAAACACGGTCCACCAGGAAGAACTTTTGACATGAATAATAAGTGTTTAGGTATCAACATTGCATAGTCAAACTCATCGTTTAGCTACAGGCTGAAATCTAGATTGTATAGGAATCATAGGAATGTGGAATATATTTAAGACACAAAATACATCAAATTCAAAATCCACATTGTTTTGGATATATCAGCCTTACAAGGCCATTTTTTATGAGCGTCATGCTGTTTTCACAGATAGTATTAACAGTGGTAAACCTGTTTCGTGTTAAAGTCAGGGTGTTGGTTAGCATTGCCATGTCTGAGCATGCTAAGGTTAGCATTTATCTAGAAGTTAGCTCTGCCTAAGTACATTATAACAGCGGTGCTAGCATGGCTGTAGGCTCCTAAAGAGGGCTTGTTTGCCTTTTGATTTACTGTATGTGCTGTGATAATTGCCATTGGCGGTAATGTAATTTTGGTAATTCAAATTGAATTGGTAAATTAAGGCAGTGTATTTTAGCATTTGTAAAATGTTGCCTCCCGTCTACAAGAAGGCAATTGGATGCGAGGTCCAGTAACTTGCTTTGGACTCATTACTGTCACAGCTAAAGGGCAGGAGGAACTCTGTTTACACTCTCCAACATTGATCTCATTGGCTCACAGCTGTGTGTATGTGTGTGTGTGTGTGTGTGTGTGTGTGTGTGTGTGTGTGTGTGTGTGTGTGTGTGTGTGTGTGTGTGTGTGTGTGTGTGTGTGTGTGTGTGTGTGTGTGTGTGTGTGTGTGTGTGTGTGTGTGTGTGTGTGTGTGAGAGAGCAAGAGCAAGAGAAAGGTAGCGCAGTAATTGTTATGTAATCACCTCTCTGCTTCTGTCTTCTCAGGACCCAGATTAACTTCACCGTGGCCATCGATTTCACAGCTTCCAATGGTGAGCCGACAGACACACACACTTTGAACATGCACACACACAGAACACACTGAATACAGAGCGTGTATTCAAATATGTGCAGATTGGGAATCAAGGTTTTCCAAATGGCCCCCTCCGTCCCACCTGAGTGCAGTAAGGAGCACTGCGGTGTTGTGATTAAGGATCGTGTTATCCATGTACTCCTGAGCTCCATCGTAGCAGAGCAGCAGGCGGCAATTCATGTCCAATCCTCAGGTGTGCTTAACATGGCCTGGCTCTAAGTAAAATATCACTTCAGGAGAAAGGCTAGAGGAGCTCTGCAGTGTATTATAGCACAGCGGGAATAGTGATATGTGAAGTCAAAAAAAGTCTCACAAAATCTGCACTCTTTAAGTACATCAGTGTTCATATGCATGATCTTGATGTCATACAAACAGAGCCACTAGAAATCTGATTTTGAATCTCTGAAGAAATATTAGGAAAACATAATTTAGAAGTTTCAGTGGCTTTTGAAATCCGGATCCCGTAAACCACAATCACCTGAATAGTATATATTTTTTGTTAATTGAAATCATATCGACAAAAAGTTGCAAGCTTGAATTGTTTATTTTACAGTTTTAAACTATATCTCATTTGCTTTTTGGGTTATCTCCCTCCATTACTTCAATATAACACTTAACACTATTTGCTAGCGCTCCAACACATTGGATTTGATAGTCTAAGGGTCGGGACATCTCTAAGCAGTTGACCAATCACAACAGAGCCAGCCAACTAACCAATCACAGCACACAGAGTGGGTTCTGGTTTCACACAGAGGGTGAAAAGAGAAGAAGAAAATAAAGTTTTAGGAAAGCATCTGTTTGTGTCACATTTGATCCAAAGAGTAAAAATAATGTACTTTAAAAAGTGACTCATATTTCATCCTCCGCACTGTAACCATGACACCTTCTACGGTTAATATTCTTATACAAATGTGAAACTCAGTTATTGAATACGTTTCATTCAGATAAACAGATATATGGTGAATCAACCACAATGTACTTCTGGTTTGATACAGATAGAGACAAATAACAAAAATGGCTCTCGTTTTTTTACTATAAACAGGTAACCCAGCCCAGCCCACCTCTCTCCACTACATGAGTCCCTACCAGCTGAACGCCTACGCAATGGCCCTGAAGGCAGTGGGAGAAATCATCCAGGACTACGACAGCGACAAGATGTTTCCCGCACTCGGGTTCGGGGCCAAGCTGCCGCCCGACGGACGAATCTCGCACGAGTTTGCCTTGGTACGAAGAAGAGATAGTTTGAGAGAAGGATGAAAAGCAGGGTGGGAGTAAAATATGTAGCTATTTCCCCCTGCAACACTCCACGGGCTGCACCACTGCTTTGCTTCTGTGTGTTTTCAGTCCTTTATGCTTTTGTTATTAATCAAAAAGGTTAACGGTTTCCTCTCCTCCCCTTAATGTAGAATGGGAACCCTCAGAACCCGTACTGTACGGGTATTGAAGGCGTGATGGAGGCCTACTACCAGAGTCTGAAGTCAGTTCAGCTCTACGGACCCACCAACTTCTCCCCCGTCATCAACCATGTGGCCAGGTAACACACGCACGCACGCACGCACGCACACACACACACACACACACACACACACACACACACACACACACACAAGCACAATGTTGCATTTCAGATGTATTTTAAATTATACTCATTTACATCTTCTCCAGTGATTTGTCTACCCTTCCAAACTCCTTATTTAGTTTTAATTTGTTCACAGTTTTACACATGCATATGTTGAATATGCACGAAAGAACATGGAGAACTTTTAACTTTGTGATGTGTTCTCAGGGTTTCTATAATAGGCGCCATGCAGCGAGTGTTGCTAGGTAGCTCTTGAGGGAGAGCAAGGACTAGGGACTCATGGTGGAAGAAGTACTCAGATCCTTCACTTCAGTAACAGATGTTACGCTAGGCTAGTAGATTCACTTTGGTTTCAGGCTTTACGCTAAGCTAGCTTCATTTGTAATGAACAGACATGAATGGGTGTCGATCGTCTCAACTCACTTTCGACAAGAACTATTTCCAGTCGTTTGTTTTCTTCCTATGTTCTCCCGTCTTCTTTTTTGTTTTGAATATTTTACCTTTTACTACTGCAGTCTCTTACTCTCTAAGTAGTTGTAGAAACATGTAGCATTTGAGCAGCTTAATAACTTAATCTCTTCCCCTCTCTAGCACTGTTTCAAAGTAGCTCTGTGCATCATCTTCAGTAATACAGACATAGCTTTAACCTAGAAGAAAGGTGAAGCGTAGCAGGAACAACTGAAATAATCTCGGTGTGTAAATGTCAGGAACAATCGGTTCACGACTCACGGGGGAGCGAAAGGTCACAGAAAGAGAAATTGAAAGTGGTATTGAGCTGAGGATCTATAGAATTAACCGAAAGAGAGATGTACAGGGAGATGTACTTGAAGGATTAAGATCCTCCAGAGTGGGTGGTAAGTGACATTTATTTAATGAGAAGAAATAACTTTCAAAAGATGTGTGATGCCAAATCAACTGCTTGTACTTCATACGAGAACAAGCCAAATACAATTATTAAAACCCCACAGAAGTATGCTTTATATGTTGTATACAAGTTGTGAATCACCAGAAGATATGAGGATTGTAGAGGAAAAACAACAACAAGTTTTGAATTTGTGTTTTTGTGTGCAGGTATGCAGCCTCAGTGAAGGATGGCTCGCAGTACTTTGTGCTCCTTATCATCACAGATGGCGTTATCTCAGACATGGCACAGACCAAGGAGTCTATTGTCAACGTAAGTGCATCTAAATCTTGAAGTCTAACCCCTAAAATAAAGAAGGGAAAAAAGCCAGTTATCAAAAGAAAGTGGTGGTGGTGTTGCTCACTTAGTTTTACCCTAATTCACTAACTTGTATTTATTATTCTCACGCAGTGCCTTGTGCATTAATGTACATGTTGATTACATTTTTTCCAATTTACATTTACTTTTGATGTTTATCTTTCTATTTTATTTTAATTCTTGTACATCCCTTGTCTACATGCTGCTGTAACAGAGGAATTTCCAAAGGTGGAATCAATAAGGAATTTATTGTGATCTTATCTAAAAAGAGAATAAGTTGAAAGGACGTATTACAATAAATGTACAGTAATTCCGAACTGATTAAATTACATTTATGTAGCAGATATTTAACAAAAAATATGCAATGCAATGGAGACAGCTGCTGTTTAGATCAAACCTATAATTGTGTTTGTAAATGACCTCTAAAGGAGGATTGTGGCAGCTTGTGTGTAGACTGTTCCATTATTCTGTATGAATGAAATCAACAAAGAAAGGAATTCATTCTTTTCTCTCCCTTTAAAAAAAAAGAAGGGAAATTGCTCGTCTGCAAACTTTATGGGCGTTTTTGAGCTGCAATATACGGCTGTATCTCTTCTGGGTGCCTCAAGGCGTTGTTTGTTAATCAGAGGATACCTAAACATAAGGGGTTGTTCAGATGTTGGGAACTGACACATATTTTTACCCGTCTCTGCATATCTATGCTTCCACCTAACAGAAATATCATGTGACAGGGCAGCCTTTTACTCCTGTTGTTTGTTTAGTGTTTGCTGTGCTGCCCGCACTTTTGACAGCATGCTATTGGCCCTGCGTCCGTCCCCTCCATCACTGTCACTGCTCCAGAGGAGAGCCAGTGCACGACGCAGAATGCAAACAAAGTGAACAGTGCATGGCAGCCGTTTTGTGAAGGCAGTGATCCATCTCAGGCTTTTTGAAAGCAGGGAAGTTGAGCAGAGTGAAATGTTGAGGGGGAAAAGGAGGCTGAGAGAGAGGAGAAGGAGGCGGAGATGAAGGGACGGAGGGGTAAAAATTGGAGTGGAGAGAAAACCTTTACCGAGGGGAGTGAAAAATAAACGAGATGTTTTGATAAGATCATCTATTGCATCTGCCGACTGAGGTCAACCCATTACTCAATATACGCCGAACACGCACACCCACTCTTGAAATACCCGCTCTGTGACACACAAACACATGTCATTTATAAGCTGTCAGCGAGTTCGGGCCGTGTTGTTGATTCCCTCATCTCTAATATTATTCATTGTGAAGCCTCGACCCCTGCGGCGTTGCATGAGTTGCTGCAGAACACACACACATTTACACATACGGTGTGTACTACACATGTTTGACAAGATCTTCTCCTTCCTATTAGCTACATCACCCTACAGGGAAGACAGTTTCCTCAGAGGAGTTTTCAAATGTGTATCAAATGTGTTATGTTCCTCTCCTCTCCTCCAGGCCTCCTGTCTGCCAATGTCAATCATCATCGTGGGGGTGGGGCCCGCAGAATTCGATGGTAAGTGGGAAGATATTAGCATGATGAAAATCAAATACACCATTGTCGATAATGTGACAATATATTGTAGATTGACCATTGGTGCTTTCACAAATCATTTACAAAGAAGGGAATGTTGATGAATAAAGATCAGTAATGTGGATTTAATGACTAAGTTGGCAAAGGCAAGTCAAGAACAGCTATAAAATTATGATAGATTCAAAAAATGACTCTAATTTGACTGAAATTCAGCCTTTAAACGAGAAAAAGACACACTCACGATATTAAATTACCCAAAATCTGAAACATTATCTAGTCTTACATTAAGATATATTGCCCAGCCCTGCTTGTGAGTAATGATCATATGTAATGGACTTTGAATCTGGGGAAAATCAGCTCTATTTTCTGATTTATTCTTCCTGCTTTTGGTTTTTACTGGCAGTGACAACAGTGAAAAATGATGTGTTGTTTTTTTTTCTTTCTTCTCCTCCTCAGCCATGGTTGAGTTGGACGGCGATGAAATCAGAATCTCATCCAGAGGAAGATACGCTGAGAGGGACATTGTTCAGGTACATAATCCTTTCTTTGTCTCAAATCAAAGCTGTCTCATTGTTTGTCTGATAACAGTAATCCAAAATGAAAACATGTCCAAGTTTAGAAATGAGCTCTGCTTCGAGATCCTTCATCATAACTCTTTTCAGATCTGATCCTTAATTAGTTTTTTGTAAAATCGATACTTACTGTATTTTGAGAACCAGCACTGTAAAAATCAAGGCAGGAAAGAAATAACTACACTGCTCCGGGGTGAATAATATTTCCTGAGCCTCTGTCCTCCCTTTATCCTTTATTATGAGTAATATTTACAATGAGTCTGACCTGGAAGACAGCCCCTAGCTTTGCTCCATAGTCATTTGCTTAACTGATTGATTAAAAGTACAAATCTTCTATAATAACACTAGACTGAAGGAGCTTCTTATCACATCAATTAAAGCTTATTTTTCCAAACCAAAATTACAATTAAATCAAGTAGACACACAATAAGCCCGAAGACATTTGCCTACTTGGCGTGGCTGTTTAAATAATAGCACAGCCATAAAGCTGCTGCCGCTCATCGTGATCTTCGTGTCATTTGATAACTCGAGGCACATTTGTCTGGTGATGTTTGTAAACACAACATTCAAAGTCAACCCTCCCCGGCTCAATGAGGGTTTCTGCTCCCGCCTGCCTGGGAAAGCCAACGCCAGATTCCCTGTTAAGTTTGTGTACGGGTGATTCACCTGTACATTTGCGTTATATTTTATTGACATTTCGATGTTGGACAATGTGAGACTTCCAGGAAGTTTTTCCCCCTCAAATTTACAACTTGAGAGGATTTGTGTTGAAAGATTTTGGTGCAGACACCTGGTCATCTGGACCGCACGCTGCACCACAGATGGCAAGATGGACACACACGTAGAGAGATAATGGCATCTCCCCAGTACCTAAGGAGAGTCTGCCAAAGTTCTGTATCTTTTGTGGATGAACAGATAACCTCGGCTGAACCTCTGACGAACCTCGGCTGAACCTTGGCCTACAGGGCAGCGTAGCATCTGATTGGATAACATAAAATAAACCAATGCTACTGGAAAGTACAAGAAGATTGCTATGATTGGCTTCTCATAATCTAAACTATGATTAGTTTAAAGTCATTCCTTCAGCCTGTCACTCATCCGTCTTCATCCCTTTTCATTAAGTGCTTTTGTAGCATCGTTTGTTTTGCTGAAAGGGATCAGCCCACAGCGACAATTATTCCTTTTCACACTCGTGTCGCTCCCTGGCAGCGAAGCAAAAAGAAGAAATGCAAACATGCAGTGTGAGCCGTTTGTTTGTTGCGATTGCACAGTAAAGTCACATTCTTCTCTGTGACCCTTATGCCAATCCAGTCATATTTTTCTCCCTCAGCCCACGTTAGCTAGTGAGGCGCGCTCGTTAGCTGGCTCTTTAACAAGATGAAGAACACACACACACACATACATACTCTGCGCAGGAGGGAGGTGGTGTAAACCTAAGTTTCACCTCTGGAACATTCCACCACTTCTGCCTACAGATTCTCATTATCAGCGAGCTAATAACCCGTACTGACACGGCGAGGGTTACATTTCGCAGCGAGGGCGTCCAGTACAAATTGGCCCTTCATGTGTGCTTGTGATCAGGTCAATTAAAAAAAGTCTTAACTTTTCTCATTAGTCAACCAATATCTATGTAAGGGCATACAACCTTTGGTAAGGTAAGTGAAATATGCCAGCAGTTCTTTCATAACATCAGGTGGATTAGCATTGTGAAGAGGACAGTGGTCTTAAAGCGGTGAATAATGATTCACAGCACCGCGACCCGGTGGCTGCAGCATGTGTCCGAGTGTTCGTTAGGAAAACATTGAAACTCATATAAGTGAATCTGAATGAGTATCTGTTTACCACCTGTTTTGAGGTGAAGTGGCACTCTGGTAACTCTATCGTTAATGCAACTGTTGACCTACATGAGATTAAAGCAGGGATTTTAGAGGATGAATCCTTCTGCAACTTTGGTCTCATTGCAGTATAACCTCTGCCTCAATCTGTAGCTTTTCAAATAAAACGACTCAATTTGAATGAAACTTTCTGGAAGGGTGAAGCATAAGCCAAGATTTTAAATAGATTACAATCACGTGGAAGATGCATGCATTATGTTCCACTTGGCAGAGGTCTGCACTCTCCAAGTGCCCTTCCAGTTTCATTGCACTTAATTACTGAGATTTATTCAAATGAAAATAGGGCCCAAGTTGGAATAAAATTGGCGTATTGATGTGTTAGTGAGTCTAAAATAATTTAGCTGTGATTAAAACAAGAACATCAATCAAGTGACATCGTTCTGCGTTCCTGTTATACCTTACATAACACATTATGTCAACGAGTTCCAAGCTGTGTTTGTACAGATTATAAGCACTGACATTGGATAGGGAATCAGTATAAACTTGGTCTTGGTGTATAGCGGCTGGCTCTGTGCCTATCATGTCCGTTTTAACGATTAAAGCGGTTCAATTTCGCACACCAGCAGCCCCAATGGCATCAACCGGTTTTAAAACCTAATATTCTGGGTAAATAAAGCATGTCACTAAGTTACACAATCCTTGTTTCCATGTTAACTGTTCATTTGACTGACCTTATGAGATCTTTCTCCATGTACTGTTCAGTAGAAATGTTTGACATTAACCACCTCCAGTTCACCAGACAACCAGACAGAGTTTAATTTCAGAAAATAGGTCCTAATTAGGAGAGGCTCTCTTCTCTGAAGCAATAATCTCTCATAAGATCTTCTTCCCCCTTGAAAAAGTGAACAAAGAAACAAAAGGATGAAGTGTGTTACATCATTCAAATTCTCTTTTATTCTACGGTTTTTGCTCCATTAATCTAGCTCTAAATCTGCTCTAAAACGTAGGTCAACAAGTGCAGCAAGCGACTGTTGATTTTGCCGCTGACATTACAACTGTCTTAAGAAGATGCTATTAGCTGTGATTAACTAGCTAATTAGGATATTGCTAGCTCCATTAGCCTTTAGCTGACTTGTACACCTGATGACTACATACACAGGCTTTGGGAGTAATGGATGACATGTAACTGTAAGGGATTACGTAATCAGGATCGGAACAAAAACAAAAAATGAAATTCACCCAACCCTCTACAAACATGATATTGTACTAAAAGTTTGGCAGCAGCTACCGGATGCTGAATTTCCCCCTTTAACTCAATTTCTTCCCTCCCCTCTCTCTCAGTTTGTCCCATTCAGAGACTACATCGACCGGACGGGGAACCACATCCTGAGCATGGCCCGGCTCGCCAAAGACGTCCTGGCCGAGATCCCCGACCAGTTCCTCTCCTACATGAGGACCCGCGGGATCAAGCCGTCACCAGCGCCGCCTCCCTACACGCCGCCTCCCTACACGCCGCCGGGTCAGCCCATCCAAACCCAGATATGAGGAGCCGAGGGGAAACATGTTTTCTGAATCGGGGGTGTGCTGAACTTAGCGTGCGAAATACTTCCAATTTCCCTGAAGCCGCTCTCTAATGCCTTGTCGTCGTGGATCACGATGTTTTTCTCTCGTGTTCAGGAAGCTGCATGTCGGGCCAGGAGAGTTTGCTTTTGAGGAGAGGAAAAGCCAATGAGAGTCTGTTTACTTCCACCGTCAAGCATCCCTGTTAATGTCTGAAATTTTATTTTTTGGGGGAAACCTTGAATAGAGTTGGAAGAGTCTAATTGCTCTTTGGGAGGAGGATACGAAGAAACGAATGAAGGACATCTTTGGAAACATTGTCAAGAGAATGTCTCCAGACAGAACAAAGGAATCACTTGATGTTTTTTCCTGTAAATAACCGGACATGTGTTCTCTCTTATCTCTCCCCGACTCCCTAATTGTTTACAGTAAACGCTAACAAGGATTTTTACTGTTGATACTTTTATATTCACACAGTTTCAATATGAAGCTCGATATATTCTCTCTCTCTCTCTCTCTCTCTCTCTCTCTCTCTCTCTCTCTCTCTCTCTCTCTCTCTCTCTCTCTCTCTCTCTCTCTCTCCTGGTGTCAGGTAGCAGCAGTGCAGTTCCTGGTAGCTCTTCTGTACCGTACCGTGCTGTACCGTACTCTATTCTTGTGTTTCTATTAACCTTTTTGCATGAGTGTAGCCTCAGTCAAGTGCATGCATATACTGTAGTATCCCTGCACTACCTCTTGGACCCCTCCATCTGTCTGTTTGAGGGGGGGAGTGTATGTCTGCCTGAATCTCCATTTGTCACATCACC